>NC_137114.1:39144881-39585533 GCF_949357685.1 Gobio gobio
ACCACTCCGGATGTAGCTAGACCGGAAACAAAACATCAGGCACGCTGCGGCTGCCCACACTTGTGGGCCATTAAAAGAGTAGACGTGGATGCCAAGCGTGAGACGCCGAAATGAGAAACGTATTATGCCATGGTTTAACTCAGGGGTCTTCAACTAAAAGTGCTTGTCTTGAGCGCTGCTTTCTGCTCTGGTGGTGCATTCACACCGGACGCGAATGAAGCGTTTTGCGCGAGTGATTTAAGTCAATGCAAAGACGCAAATAGACATTCTGCGGCGCGAATTAAGCGGCGTGCATGTCGCGTCATTCGCGTCCGGTGTGAACGCACCTGCATGCTTGACCGCGCGTCTGGGTCTGAACGTAACAGTGAGCATTGCAACGTTAACTGTTTCATTAGCCTACGTCAAAAGGCTTCGCGGTCCGGATTTGGACCGGAGTCCGCTAGTTGGCGACCCCTGGTTTAACTGCACTATAGGCGGAGTCCTAGTTTACCTTGCATGTGCACTTTGTAATTTTATTTTGTATCACCCTGTTTTGATCCCTTAGAAAGGGCTGTTGAAGGGGCTGTTTGTGCAACAAAGTATTTTTTTTCACCCTTTTATTGATGGGCAGTGTTACATTGTGTGAGCGATTATTTGCTTCAAGTGAGAATGTTGGTGTGAAATCGAACACTACAGTATGCCAATGTTGTTTTCAATAAAACAAACATTTGAACAAAGCAAGCCGATCCACTTTTCTATGTTGATAAGAGCATTAAAATAAGAAAAAATAATGGGACAAAAAGAAATCAAGGGACATTTAGAAAAAAAAAAAAAGTGTGATTAATTGTGATTAATTGTGAGTTAACTATGGCATTAATGCGATTAATCGCGATTAAATATTTTAATCGTTTGACAGCACTAATATATATATATATATATGACAACATTGTGTGTGTTTTTTCTTATTCGTATTTCAGGTTGATTTTCTGCAAACGGGTGCATGGTTGTTTATGTCTTGAGCTGAAACTACCTCACATTGAGCGTTAATAGCACGACTAATTACTTCCAATTAACATCGGCCTATTAGGGAAATCGATCTTGCCATCGGCAACGATCTACTACAGCTGTGGTTTATAAACATCAACGGCAAAGTGCTTCTGACTGATACTCCTGGCCACGTGTATTTCTACAGTCAGCACAAGCAAACAGAGGGTAAATTGAATCTTTTGTCTCTGTTGTATCACATTAAAGGTTGAGCAGTGCGTATGTGGGCTGAAAGCTACAGAAGCGGACAGCACTTCTATCTTGCGTCCACATTTGATTCGTGATAACATCAGTGCAAGGTCATCGTTTAGCTATTTGACACTATCAGAAGCCTGATAGTGGAACTGGTCGTGGAACCAATATAAATGCATTTAAAACACTCAAGCATACACAAGGACGCTGACAGTAAAGGCTGACTGTAAGGTCATTAGCGCCAGATCAATAATGCTAATGAACAGACAGTTGCAACAGCAAGTGTGACAGACCATTTAGATGAGCACCACTTTGAAACTATTAGATCAGCACAGAGACACTCCCATGGGAAGAACTGTTTGTAGGGAGATTTTATGTTGGTTTATTCATGCATTTATTTATTTTTTAGAATTTGAGGGTATGAGATAGAAAGCATTAATGTGCTTTTTTATTTTAGCCACACTGCTGATTACACCAAATGCATGCGGTTAATACTGTTACAACTGCTAAATGAATAAATGTAAATGTACCTTCCTCCAAAAGTTAATCTAATGTTTTTTAAGTGTCCCTAATGGACATCTGTGTCAGTTAGAGTTTTTACCCTTAGATGGCAGTCATGGGTTGTGCTTGACACTGCATGACTGATGACTTGTTATATATGACTTCAAATTTCCTTCTGAAAGTGACACTAGTTGGATTAAGTGGCTATCATAAAAGACACATTTTGGAGATGTATCGCTAAATAAAAAATAAAAAAAACAATGTTTTAATGGCCTCATAAAAATGCATGATATCTGGTTGGGCGGTCAGGTGGAGTGCTGACTGTTTAAAGTACATTCCCCAGGGCACAAAATATAGCACACTTAAGTGAGCATTTATGTATGATTCTGCTTCAAGAAATGTATTGATTATTCTTTCCAATGTCCTGCCTCTACACACAGCACTTTATGCCCTCATTCACAGGTTGCGTGTGGATTTTCTGTTGTGTCAGCTTGAAGAAATAATAAGGAATGCTTGCATGAAAGGAGATGTAATTGTAATTACTTGCCACTTAATTAATAGCATTCTGTTCTCAATCTGCATAAGCTCATCTACGCATGCAATACTTTCATCAGAACTGGACTTCCATTAGAAACCACTTCTTTTTACAGTGTGTGTGTGTGTGTGTATATGGGGAGAACAAGTTTTTGATACACTGCCGATTTTGCAGGTTTGCCCACTTACAAAGCATGTAGAAGTCTGTAATTTTTATCATAGGTACTCTTCAACTGTGAGTGACGGAATCTAAAACAAAAATCCAGAAAATCACATTGTATGATTTTTAAGTAAATAATTTGCATTTAATTGCATGACATAAGTATTTGATACATCAGAAAAGCAGAACTTAATATTTGGTACAGAAACCTTTGTTTGCAATTACAGAGATCTTACGTTTCCTGTAGTTCTTGACCAGGTTTGCACACTCTGCAGCAGGGATTTTGGTCCACTCCTCCATACAAACCTTCTCCAGATCCTTCAGGTTTCGGGGCTGACGCTGGGCAATTCAGACTTTCAGCTCCCTCCAAAGATTTTCTATTGGGTTCAGGTCTGGAGACTGGCTAGGCCACTCCAGGACCTTGAGATGCTTCTTACGGAGCCACTCCTTAGTTGTGTGTTTCGGGTCGTTGTCATGCTGGAAGACCCAGCCACGACCCATCTTCAATGCTCTTACTGAGGGAAGGAGGTTGTTGGCCAAGACCTTGCGATACATGGCCCCATCCATCCTCCCCTCAATACGGTGCAGTCATCCTGTCCCCTTTGCAGAAAAGCAGCCCCAAAGAATGATGTTTCCACATCCATGCTTCACGGTTGGGATGGTGTTCTTGGGGTTGTACTCATCCTTCTTCTTCCTCCAAACACGGCGAGTGGAGTTTAGACCAAAAAGCTCTATTTTTGTCTCATCAGACCACATGACCTTCTCCCATTCCTCCCCTGGATCATCCAGATGGTCATTGGCAAACTTCAGACAGGCCTGGACATGCGCTGGCTTGAGCAGGGGAACAAGGATTTTAATCCATGACGGCGTAGTGTGTTACTGATGGTTTTCTTTGAGACTGTGGTTCCTGCTCTCTTCAGGTCATTGACCAGGTCCTACCGTGTAGTACTGGGCTGATTCCTCACCTTCCTCATGATCATTGATGACCCACGAGGTGAGATCTTGCATGGTGCCTCAGACCGAGGGAGATTGACCGTCATCTTGAACTTCTTCCATTTTCTAATAATTGCGCCAACAGTTGTTGCCTTCTCACCAAGCTGCTTGCCTATTGTCCTGTAGCTCATCCCAGCCTTGAGCAGGTGTACAATTTTATCCCTCTTGTCCTTACACAGCTCTCTGGTCTTGGCCATTGTGGAGAGGTTGGAGTCTGTTTAATTGATTGTGTGGACAGGTGTCTTTTATACAGGT
Source organism: Gobio gobio (assembly GCF_949357685.1). Taxonomy (NCBI): domain Eukaryota; kingdom Metazoa; phylum Chordata; class Actinopteri; order Cypriniformes; family Gobionidae; genus Gobio; species Gobio gobio. Next base: position 39,148,540 of record NC_137114.1, read on the forward strand.
AACGAGTTCAAACAGGTGCAGTTAATACAGGTAATGAGTGGAGAACAGGAGGGCTTCTTAAAGAAAAACTAACAGGTCTGTGAGAGCCGGAATTCTTACTGGTTGGTAGGTGATCAAATACTTATTTCATTCAATAAAATGCAAATTAATTATTTAAAAATCATGCAATGTGATTTTTGTTTTAGATTCCGTCTCTCACAGTTGAAGTGTACCTATGATCAAAATTACAGACCTCTACATCCTTTGTAAGTAGGAAAACCAGCAAAATCGGCAGTTACAAAATACTTGTTCTCCCCACTATATATATATATATATATATATATATATATATATATATATATATATATATATATATATATATATATATATATATATATATATATATATATATATATATATATATATATATATATATATACTTGATCTTATCCATCGGCATCAAGTGGACCCAGAAAAATGGGCTTAGTAGATGTGCCTTGAGCTCAACTATGAGAAGGGTGTTCTGCTGACATCCTCCCTTGGCTGGAGAAAATGTGGACTCCCCAATGTTGGGACATCAGAGCTTGTTGGCACGATAAAAGCTTCCTAGTTTGCTAGTTCTACACAGTGACAGTGAGTGGTGAACGACTTGCCAGGCGTGGGGAGCAAAAGTTTGGCTTCCTCTCAGAAATGTGCTGTGGACACCAAATCTTCTGCCATCTGTTACCGTTGTCACCAGTACTAGATGTTTTTATGTAAACATCATTATTCTTTTCAAATTCTAAGTATATGTTTAATGTTCCCACTTCCATTTCAGACTAATAGCCACCATAAAAATAGAGGTGGTAAACTAGAAGGCCACATTTTGGCTTAAAGGCACAATATGTAAAATATTTGGATTAAAATATCCAAAAACCACTAGAACAATGTTATATATTTTGTTGACTTGTGTACTTACATTGTCCCATATGTTTCCAAGAATATTTAAATCCAGAGAAATAAGCGGGACACGAACCATGTCCATGCGTCACCTATCAATGACATCATATCAAACAACAAAGACACTTTAATATATTATGTGTTTTATTAGACAGGCGAGCAACTGTTTGGATACATTCATCTATAGAAAACTAATGATTGTTATGTAGCTCAACACAGTTAGTCTTGTTGTTTAAATCTCGTTTTCTTGATTTACCACAAGTACCATGTTTTACCATGCCTAATATTGATCTAGCTTACTGCAATGTGCAACGTGTCTCATACTAGCCACCTAGCGAACGCATAGCTTTGTATCATAGCTTGCAACACACTCAAATGTATCTTATATAATAAAACAGGGATGCATTACCCCACATAGGCTTCTGAACAGAACAAGCAGAAGCGGTCGTCTGAGGCATAATAAAAGCTACACTGCTCTCGATCTGTGTGTCGCGCTTGTTTCTCATTACCTCGTTCAGCCCCAGCCTGCTATATACTACAGTAACGTCAATAAATCTTTAATACATTAGCTCATCCATGAATATGATTTCGGCCCGAGTCCCGTCGGATTCTTTCCCACCGGCTGTAGAGGTGAAGACTACTTCCATGAAAACTTCCATGATTCTGCCAAATCAAGGCATCATCAAGTTACGCCTTTGTTTTGAATAAGCGACCTCTAGCTGCGAAAATTACATATTGTGATTATGTACACCTCGCCGCATCGTAAAATTATTGTAGAGTCACTGTGGTGAGATGGACTTTGTAACAACGTTTTAAGTGCCTTTTATGGGTCTTGGGAGTGTAAATGTACTGAATGCCAATGGAGGCCTATCTGAAGCCTTTCTCAGCCATCAGCTTTCAACAAAAATATCTTCATTTGTGTTCCGAATATGAACGGAGGTCTTACGGGTGTCGAACGACATGAGGGTGAGTAATTAATGACAGAATTTTCATTTTTGGGTGAACCAACCCTTTAAAGTTCATGGCCTTTCCATTAACTATGGATAATAAACATGTATATATAATAGTCAGTGCGTGATTTTACCCAACTAATTTACATCCAAATGTGTCACATTTGTTCGTTTCATGTTTCCAGTTCATGTGTTCTTTTCTTTTCTTTTAAATTTATCATAGCCGTGTTTTCTGTTTTTGTCATGTGATTCCCTTTTACCCTCATGTGATCCTGTCATGTGATCTTTTCATGTGGTTCCTCCTCCTTCTTCGGCTGCACCCGAAATCTACAATAGCCAAAAAACAGTATGTGACCAAAAGTATGTTCGAATTCACAGTACTCAAAAAGTACCCGGATGACCTACTATGTCCAGCGACATACTGAAATGTGCATATGATGGACACTTTACTATCCCATGAGGCCATGGGAGAGGATTTATGAATGGTGATGAGGCAAAGCAAACGATGCTGGTAGGTCACATGATAATGACAACATTGTGAATGTAGTACGTCCGGATTACATTAGTACTACACACATTCATACTATATAGAACTTTTTTAGTGCTCACATGAGTAAATACTTATTCAAAATAAGTACCTACTCAAGTGAGTGTACAATTTTGGATGCAGCCTTCTTCTATTTCTTCTTCTTCTGAGTTTTAATGGCAGCTTGCATGAAATGTGGTTTCTTGTTTCATGTGTCATGTTCTGATTGGTTTGTTGGATCATTGGGTGTTTCTAAAACGGAAGGCTGCATCCTACCGAGACCGCGTCCTTCCTAGTCCAGTCCTTCTGAGGCTTGTAGGCTACTACGCTTGAATGAGACAGTCTAGTAAGTGTGCATGGATACATCACACATGTTCCCGCCCCCTTGGTCACAGCACGAAAATACTATTGAAACTTAATTTTGTATCACAAATCTTTATATTAACTGGCTTTCTATTAATGCAGTACAGTTAATGACAGCCGTCTGCCGTCTCCCAGTGGCTTACATTATTGTCAGTTTAGTGTTAGTGATTAATTTACAACAAAACAAAAGATAACATCTATTCTTTCATGTCTGAAAACATTATTTTTGTCTTACATTTAATAATAAACTCAGTACCGATTCATTTTACGCCAGTTTATTTTCTTGAATTGGAATGTGCGCAAAGGATTGTGGGTGACTTAAGGCCGCGATAAGGCATCCGATGCATCCTTCAAAACAGGCCGAATGAAGGACGCAAAACGAAGGCTGCCTTCCAAGGATCCTTCAAATTGAGATGGCCTTCAGCGACTTTTGATGATGTGGCAGCCGAGATATGCAGCCTTCCTAGGAGATGGTGCTCTAGTGGGTTAACCCAGGGGTTCTCAACCCTGGTCCTCGAGGCCCACTGTCCTACAGAGTTTAACTCCAACCTTGATCAAACTCACCTGCCTGTAGCTTTCTAGTAATCCTGAAGAGCTTAAACAGCTGTTTCAGGTGTGTTTGATTAGGGTTGGAGCTAAACTCTGCAGGACTGTGGGCCTCGAGGACCAGGGTTGAGAACCCCTGGGTTAAACCACTGAATTGATACAACAGAAGGGGTGCTTCTCAATATCCCTCCTCGTTTCCTCGCTCCTCCGTCCGCCATCCTATGACCCGGAAACTGACCGAGCTCCGCCATCTTGTAGGACATCTCAATTCTGTAATTGCATCGCGAGGAGGCGAGGATCGAGGAGTGAGGAGGCTTCCTGAGGAGTCATGAGCGAGCGGTGTAGAGTCATCATTATTTGGCGATGCTGTGGAGCAAGGATATATCATTTCACTTGATTCAATTCCTTCGTCCTCGCGTCTTTTCCTTGCGTCCTTCCCTCGCATCCTGAAGGGGTGGAGATAAGACGCGAGGAAAGGAAACGAGGATGAACAAATAAGAATTGAGAAGCACCCAAGGTTGCTGGTTTGTTCCCAGCAGTCGCCACCAGTGTGTCCTTGAGCAAGGCACTTTACTCCATGTTGCACCCAGGGGGATTGTCCCTGTAATAAGTGCACTGTAAAAGTCGCTTTCAGATGCATAAAGCGCCTGCCAAATGCATACATGTAAATGTCATAGGATTCATTGGTTCTTGTTTGATTAGTTCTCTGTGTTCATGTGTTTAAGCACGCATAGTTGCCATCTTGCCTTGTCGTGTAGTGGTTGTCAACTTGCTGCTATAGTCTCATGTTTCTCAAGTCGAGTCATAGTCAAGTCAGCGTCTTGTTTTGTTTGTATTTGTTTTGCACTTAACAAATTGCACTTGGGTTCGAACAACTTGCCTATAGTGGAAAGTATATTGCTGATAAAAATAGAAAACTATTTAAATAAAATATAATCAAATGTGCCACACCAGGACTGTTGCGGTATGTCATTTTACTGTTTTCTCTAAATATAAAAAATGTACTCATACTTTTTACTTATAACATTTTACTGTATAAGCACACATTTAGTCTTGATTAATGTAAAAGATTATTCATATTTTTCCCCAAAAAACGTTTTTACAGTAAAATTACATCCATTGTTTTGGTAAATGTAGTTTTTCCAGTTTATAAGGTAACATTCAGCTTTTTTTACAGTGTAGTTGTGAGCATTTGCATTTCGTAAAAGTGCATCACAGCATAGGCAGTACCAGCATACAGTGATTCTTTTGAATGCAATTTTCTGTGATTCTGAGAAATGATAGCTAAAGCAATTATTACAGTCCCTCCAAACTGGTGTAACAATGATACAGTATCATTATAGACCAATAAGGACATTTCAAACACCAGAAACTGAATATGTGACAAGTACAGAGGGACTATTTTCCACAAGCTCCGCTGACTGCCTTTAAAGGAGATTTTAACAGTGTCTGACAGGAACCCTGCGCTGAGGTTGGCATTTGTCTCATAGTCTTCCTGTTTACCTTGATAACTGTCATTCTGTGGTGTAAACGTGTGAGAAAATATGTCTGAGTGAATGTGTAAGACTTTCTGTGCGCGTCTAAGACTGTTTTTGTGCACAGTAATAGTCAGCAAGTGACAATACATCTCAACAAAACAGATGGCAAACGCTCCTGCCAACCACTATTTGAAGTATGAAACTGAGAAACCTCAAGTGAAGTGTCTGCCGTGGACTGAAACTTTTTTCTCATTGTTTAGTGAATGAGTAAAAATGTCGTTGAAACCTCAGTATGATGAGTCAACAGATTTAGTTTCCTAAACGGTGACCTCTATTCTCTATAACTCACTTTGCAAATGGGATACATGACTAAGAATGATAACTGACAAATTGACAGTTGTAAGAAAATGCTGTAGGTTACATTTAGTGACGGGGTGAAAAGCGTGACTTGTCTTGACTGCTTCTCCACAATGAGAATTACTTTTTCTATAAAGCCAAACTTAATATATGAATCTAATCATTTAATGTCATTTTAATGTTTGTTCTTTAACACAAAATCATTTTAATGGGACCAATCCTGTGTCTCCAAATATGACTTTGGACTGAATAGTTGGCAGTAAAATGGAAATGGAAACTTTTGTGGTATATTTTTTTAAATTTGTGGTTTTATCTTTTTAAACATTTTTAAACGCATACAACTCATTAACATATCATTATAATCTCATCACCATAAGATCATAACTTGTTGCCACACCATAATAAATGGGCATGAGATTCATTTTGAAGTAATGATTTAAAAATATAGTGGAGACAAGCATTCTGAGGGTTATTCAAAGTGTGAGTATTTTGGGGGTTGAGGTGAGGAACACACACACATACAAAAACACACATTCACTCAATTGGCAGCTGACTATGACCTCTTCTGCCCCACAGCCTAACAGATTCAACCACACACACACACACACACCCTGGCACATACATTCAAGTGTTTTTTGCTCCAGTTGCCTTCTTTAATGACTTCAACATGGGCCTGCCAATATTTTTTATTTTAGGAATGGTTCTGAATCTTGCTCACAGCAGTGAATTGCAAGGTAGGTTCATATCCTCTCAGGTTTAATCATTTTTGGCTTAATTTGAGCATCTTGAATCAGATTATGCTGTTGTATTTTCTGGCTCTTTTGAATAGCTTGCATATTTTATGGTAGGCTATATATATATAATATTATATCCAGCTTTTGGATAGAATAATGTCAATTAATATAAATATAAATTAGAAGCATTTGTTAAACGTGACCACATTTCATCTGAAATAATTTGTTCACACTGAGAATACATTTCCTGAGAAAAAGGGAGGGAATGACCATTTTCTGCAATTGTGCACAAAAATATTGTTGCTATTTCTTTAAATTAACATGTTGTTTGACTTGTTGCTTTGGCTGTTATTGCAGCAGAATTTTGAGTATGTGATGCTTATCATAATGATATTATCTATTGCTTATTGAGAAGACCTGCATGCAATGAATGAAGATTCTTTCACAAATTCTGCTTTAGGCATTTCCACTGTCCTTCGGCAGACATCCTTATTTGGGAAGAAACATTTAACCACATGTCCCTTTCATTCTGAAACCAATAAATGCTGGGGCATGGAAACAATAAATTCTGGCTTGTATTTATTTGGAAGTCCTGATGAAATTAGATCCCTAGAAAAGATTAAGTTCTTTAAAAAAAGAAAAATGTGGTTTAAATTGTTCAGTAGATATACAGTAGCAAGGCAAGATGCATCTTTTTTTTTCAGAAAATAAAGTGAATAAAACTTAAAAATGCCTATTGCAACTGTTTTTTTTTCTCTCTCTCTTTGTCTTGCTGGTGTCAATATTTGTGTAACTGCATTAAATCAGTGTAGTGATGACGCACTCAGAAGCTGTGATTTTGAACACAGAATTGTGTTTGCATGTAATCGGTTAAATGCCAATGAATCAGGTACAGTGGTATGTGTGCGGTTTACAGCAGCACACAACATGTGTGTAAAAGAGCTGTGTTGGAAAGTCGTGTCACATGACTTGAAAAACCAAAAACATCTGCTTCCTCTCGTGCAAAGCAACTCAATTTCCATCCCAGACTCTATGCATGCTGCATGTGACGTCACTTTTTTTTAATCAGGGCCTTGTTTTTTGAACATTGTAAGCATATGCATTGCATTTTAAGATCATTTTAGCTTTTTTCAACAGTGCATGTGAATAGCCCTTATAGTTCACCCAGAATTAAAATTCTGTCATTATTAAATTAGAAGCATTTGTTAAACGTGAACACAACCTGTAACCTCACGTCATTTCAAATCGACTTACTTTCTTCACTGGAACACAAAAGAAGATATTTGAATAATATACTGGCGGCTATTTTCCATCACAATTAATGGAGACTTAAAGGATACAGAAGCACCACAAAAAGTAGTCGATGTGACCTAAAGTTCAGTATAACTTAAGAAGACTTGCGGTATCACACAAAAGTCGTGTGGACTACTTCTCTGTTATTTTTATGGTGCTTTTTGTTATTTTGCAGATTGACAGTCCCATTAAAGGGTTAGTTCACCCAAAAATGAAAATTATGTAATTAATTACTTACCCTCATGTCGTTCGACACCCGTAAGACCTCCGTTCATCTTCGGAACACAAATTAATATATTTTAGTTGAAATCCAATCGCTCAGAAAGGCCTCCATTGGCACAATGCACGTTACACTCTCAAGACCCATAAAAGGTACTAAAGACGTCGTTACAAAGTCCATCTCACTACAGTGGTTCTACAATAACTTTATAAAGTGACGAGAATAGTTTTTGTGCACAAAAAAACCCTAAATAACGACTTATATCATGATGACCGATTTCAAAACAAGGCATCATGAAGCTTCGAAGCGTTATGAATCAGTGAGTCGATTCAGCGGTTTGAATCGCCAAAGTCACGTAAATTTCAACAGTTTGACACGTGATCCGAATCATGATTCAACTCGCTGATTCATAACGCTTTGAAGCTTCATGATGCCTTGTTTTGAAATCGGTCATCATGATATAAGTCGTTATTTAGGGGTTTTTTGTGCACAAAAACTATTCTCGTCACTTTATAAAGTCATTGTAGAACCACTGTAATGAGATGGACTTTGTAACGACGTCTTTAGTAGCTTTTATGGGTCTTGAGAGTGTAACGTGCATTGTGTCAATGGAGGCCTTTCTGAGCGATCGGATTTCAACTAAAATATCTTCATTTGTGTTCCGAAGATGAACTGAGGTCTTACGGAGGGATTACGGGTGACGAACGACATGAGGGTAAGTAATTAATGACATAATTTTCATTTTTGGGTGAACTAACCCTTTAACTTTCAATATATGGCAAAGCGCAGCCAGGGCATTTTTTAAAATGTCTTCTTTTGCCTTTTACATTTAAAAAAGAGGGTGATTAAATAATGACAGAGTTTTCTGGGTGAACTATCCTTTTAAGAATGCTGTTTCTTAATTTACTCTGGGTTACATAATATATGCCCTTCAGGATTCATTTCACAAAATGTTAGGGAGTGTTAAATGGACATGTCAAGAAATCCTTTTGTTGGCCGCCCTCTCACGGATGTAGAAATCTGTCAAAGTTTATTAAGAGTGCCAAGTTCTGACACTTCGCCCGACTGTGCTTTATAAATGTGGGGTTAGCAGGGGACATGTGGGACGTAAACAACAACATAAAATTAGTTGTCGCCATAATGATTACTGTTATGGACTATGTAATTAAATCTTTGAGTAATATTCATTCCCCTCTTTTTATATATAGATTCAGAGCCCAGAGACTTGGTTCTCAACCAAACAGTGACAGGGATTTTGGGGGAGGAGGTCTACCTGCATTGTCTGTACACTGGACAAAATAATGTCATGTTCTCCTCCTGGAACCGGCTGGATTCTTCAAAGAGGGTAAAGAAAATGGCAGGCTACAATCAGCAAAGACCTTTCACCAAAGAAAACTTTGACATCCCGGCATCACTTACAAACCTTACCGTAAAGATGAGCGTGACAAGTCTCGATCAGGAGGGAGAATATACATGTGTCTTTAACACTGATGAGGATGAAACAAAGGGCACCCTGTTTCTCAGAGTTATTGGTGAGTATAAATATTGAAGGGTGCTACATAACCAGTGCATTTAGGCCACAGATTTTAAAAACAGTTCGGAATAGTTCACCAAAAATGAAATTCAAATCATTTAGTCACTCTCATGTCATACTGAACCTAATTTTCTAACTCTGAAAGTGAGCTGTTCATTTCCAAATAGTGAAATACACCAATCAGGCAAAACATTATGACCTAATATTGTGTTGGTCCCCCCTTTGCTGCCAAAACAGCTCCACTAGACCCCTTATGGTGCGCTGTGGTATCTGGCACCAAAATGTTAGCAGCATATTCTTTAAGTCCTGTAAGTTGCGAGGTGGGGCCTCCATGGATCGGATTTGTTTGTTCAGCACATCCCACGGATCCCACGATTGGATTGAGATCTGGGGAATTTGGAGGCCAAGTCAACACCTCAAACTACTTGTTGTGTTCCTCAAACCATTCCTGAACCATTTTTGCCCAGTTCTGATGCTCACCTGCCCACTGTTGGCACTTCGGTGGTGGACAGGGGTCAGCATGGGCACCCTGACTGGTCTGTGGCTATGCAGCCTCATACGCCAAAAAATACACTGTGGTGCACTGTGTATTCTGACACCTTTCTATCAGATCGAGAATTAACTACTTGAGCAATTTGAGCTGCAGTAGCTTGTCTGTTTGATCCATAGACCGTAAAAAAATATGGACGATGCGACTTGATTGGCTTCCGCTGACGAGAGTCGAAGCTTTCGGAGGCCCGCACATGGCGCTGACATCTTGCGCAGATTTGGGACCGAGTCTGTGCAGTAGTGATCTCGGGACCGGAATCTGCGTGGTAGAGAGCAGGAAGTAGAGGCGCGATTATCAAAAGCCCGCCCACACTCTCGCAGATGTAGAACAATTCATTATGTCGGTGTGAAATAAACTGTTATGGAAATGTAGAAATTAAAGCAAAAGCTCCAATCTCCTTCCAAAAATCATGAAAAATCTCACTCAGAGAAGCCGTCAATCTCAGCTGTCAATCATGACGTCACACCCCTCGTTTTTATAGCATCAAATAACTAACTAAAACTAAACTTATTTAAAAACCGAACACTTGAAATTAAATCATCGTGATAAAAACTGCCTACAATGACAGAAACCATCTTTAGGAAACAATTATTTGAAGTGTAATTTAATTGTTTAGTTTGTCTCGCGTCCATTGTAATACATGGAGGAGTCGGGTTTATGAGCTATACTGGGACCAACCACCGGGGGGCGATCGAGGCACGTAGACTTCAGTTTGATTGGACCACACGGAACCAATGACGTTTGATGCCCATCAAACATGGTGCCCATGCTGACCCCTGGCTTCCCCACATGCCTCAATGAGACTTGGCCGCCCATGACCCTCTCGACGGTTCACTTTTGACCACTTTGGCCCTTGTCAAACTCGCTCAAATCCTTACACTTGCCCATTTTTCCTGCTTCTAACACATGAACTTTGAGGATGTTCACTTGCTCCCTAATATATCCCACTCACTAACAGGTGCCGTGATGAAGGGATAATCAATGTTATTCACTTCACAGTCATAATGTTTTACCTGATCGGTGTATGCCACCCTGAGACACGTCATGTCAGCTTTGACATCCAATACCATTGGTTCCTGCAAGGCATAAGTCAAATGGTTTACTTTTATGGTTCTTCTTTGGTCAGTTTTGGAGATGACAGCCCAAGCAAAAATTTATGTATACCACAGAAAAGAAAGTTCCCACAGGTTTGAAATGACATGAAGGGTGAGTAAATGAAGACATTTTCAAAATTTGGGGTGATCTTTTCATTTAATTTTTAGATCGCATAATACCGCAAAACTCATCAGTATCTATGTTTTGTCTCTAAGCTCGGCCTGATATTGACATAAATGTAAGGAAGGAAGTTGTGAACAGGACCCTCTACCATGATGTCACTTGCTCTGCCTCCAGTGCCAAGCCTAAGGCTGAGATTGGATGGGAGATCTCTGGTGCCCTTCCAAGAGATTACATCATCTCTGAGAACACGACAGTTCATCCCAATGGCACAACCAGTTCAATCAGTGTACTGCGCTTCCCCCTAATTATGAATAACGAGAGCACTGTCACCTGTGTGGTCAAGCATCCAGCTTTTACTGAACCTGAAAGAGCCAACATTGAGGTGGACATATTTGGTAAGTTCAGTTTTGATAGGTACAGAGATAATCAAAAGAGATATCATTATTAGAGATATAGGGGCGGCAGTGGCTCAGTGGTTCATGTAGGTTGTCTACAAACCAGAAGGTTGGTGGTTCAATCCCTGGTTCCACCTGACCAAGTGTTGAGGTGTCCATGAGCAAGACACCTAACCCCAGCTGCTCCCGACGAGCTGGATGGGTGAATGTGAGGCAAGATGTAAAGGCCACGCTTTGGATGGCCATGGGTCTGTTGAAAGCACTATATAAATGCAGTCCATTTACCATCATTATTAGGAAAAGCCAGAGAGTGTCAGACAGCATAAAATACTTTTCTGTTCTTGTGCATCGTATGATCAATAAGTTATGACAACATATTATTTTACATTAACTCATTAAAATAAGCAATTTTCTACTTTAATAAGTTCAGAAGTTATACAAGATTCAACTAATTTTTTAAGTTAGTTGTCGTTCAACACCCGTGAGACAGATATTGAAGATATTTTAGTTGAAATCTGAGGGCTCTGAAAGGCCTCCATTGGCTCAATGGCACGGTTCACTCTCAAGACCCTTAAAAGGTACTAAAGACGCTAGTACCTTAACGCTTCGAAGCTTCATGATGCCTTGTTTTGAAATCGTCATCACTATGTAAGTTGTCATTTAGGGTTTTTTTGCGCACAAAAACTATTGTCGCCAATTCATAAAGTTATTTAAAAAACCACTTTAGTGAGATGGACTTTGTAACGACGTCTTTAGTACCTTTTAAGGGTCTTGAGAGTGAACCGTGCCATTGTGCCAATGGAGGCCTTTCAGAGCCATCAGATTTCAACTAAAATATCTTCATTTCTGTTCCGAAGATGAACGGAGGTCTGATGGGTGTCGAACGACATGAGGGTAAGTAATTAATGACAAAATTTTCATTTTTGGGTGAACTAACCCTTTAAACATCCAAGTTGATTGGCAGCAACTTTTTTTTTACATTGTGTTTGCTCAGTATGAAACCAAAAAGGTAGAACTGAGAAATCAAGTTGGTATTCTACTACTGTCTGCTCCTTGCACCAGAGTTGCATGTGTTTCCTGCGGTACCTTCATATTTGCAGCAGCTGTCCGACCACAGACGTCACATACTCTGAAGCTACAGCATAGAGGTGCTTCTGATAGAAAAACGTACAGTTCATTACAGAACACATAATAATGTCTGCTAAACAAACTTATGAATGCTGGTGAACTCAGCAAGAACTGTTCTCAGAGTTAGCGTTTTTAGCGTGTTTTAGCAAGCAATTTACTGGGATCCAGGCACATGGGAATGCTTTTTAAATGCAGATAGTTTTATGTATCTTGATATATACCATTTATAATGCTGTTCTCCACACTCTAAAAAATGCTGGGTTAAAAACAACCCAAGTTGGGTTGAAAATGGACTTGTTTTAACCCAGTGAATGGGTTGTTTTAACCCAGCAATTGTGTCGTTTGAACCCAGTGGTTGAGTTAAATGTTTGCTTAAAACAACCCAATCGCTGGGTTAAAACAACCCAATAACTTGCATAATTTTTTCAATTACTGCAGCCATGATTGATTGAAAATGTACATAAACGTCTCTTTATAAAATTCTGTTTACCTCCTGCCTTATGTTAGCGGTAATAACGCAATTAATTGCAGTAGATTTTGACTTGTAAATTATATACTTATAAACATGTAATAAGACACAATCTATAAAGGCCTATTTTACATATTAAGGAGCATTTACATAAAGCAGTAGTGTTTGGCCTGAAAAGAACAACAACAGCTTAATTTAAAGGAACACAGCGACTTTTTGGGACTGTAGCTTATTCACCGTATCTTATCTTCGTATCTTGTCCATACTTACCATTCTCTTCTCCGTGATTGCCTTAACTCTGTCTGACGCACCCACCGCTAGCCTAGCTTAGCACAAAGACTGGAGGTAAATGGCTCCAGCTAGCCTACTGCTCAATAAGTGACAAAATAACGCTAACATTTTCCCAGTTACATGTTGTGATGTGTATAGTTATATCCTGTACTAAGACCGATGGAAATTGAAAAGTTGCGGAAAATGAAAAGTTTTCTAGACCGATATGGCTAGGAACTATTCTCTCATTCCCGCGTAGTAATCAAGGAACTTTGCTGCCGGACCATGGATGCAGCAGGCGCAATGATATAACGCAGCACCTGAAAATAGTCCCCAGCACGCTCTCTGTGCAAGCAGGCTGTCACGTTGGTTATGTTGATGGAAGTTAGCCTATTTTCAGGCGCTGCGTAATATCATTGCGCCGCAGCACCCATGGTACGGCAGCAAAGTTCCTTGATTATTACGCAGGAATGAGAGTATAGTTCCTAGCCATATCGTTCTAGAAAATCGCAACTTTTCATTTTCCGTCGGTCTTAGTACACAATGTAACTATACACATCACAACATGTAAATAGCAAAATGTTGCCGTTATTTTATCACTTATTGAGCAGTAGGCTAGCTGGAGCCGTTTACCTCCAGTCTTTGTGCTAAGCTAGGCTAGCGGTGTGTGCGTCAGACAGAGTTATGGCACGCACGGAGATGAGAATGGTATGTATGGACTTATCTAACTCTGGGGGATACGGTGAATAAGCTAAAGTCCCAAAAAGACTGCGTATTCCTTTAAATACTAGTGCATTTAAATACTAGTGAATTTAGCCTGGCAAAATTAGATTTCATGTGGTTAGTGAAAAGGGTTTTGCACTGAAATACTGCATGCAAAAGTGCCGCTGCTTTTTAGTGAATTCACCTTTTGTTATTTGTTGAAACATGACATCTAAACCAAATGTCCTTGTTGGAGCTATAGTTAGCATCTCCAACAGCTTGGTAAACAGACGGAACAGCTGATAAAACTCAGTTAAACTCAAATGTCAGCTTGTTTAACCTTAAGATTATGCTAACAGATACGCGTCTCTGTTTTTTTTTTTTTTAAAGAATAGTCTCTAAGAGGGTTTTTCATGACCTTCCCCTGTTCTTATTGGCACGTTTCTCCTTTTTAACAGTTTCTCCTATTTTGAGCATGGAGACCGTCCTGGTCCAAAAAGGAGGAGAAGACTTCCAAGAGGTCACCTGCACAGCAACAGGGGGGAGGCCACATCCAAATATCACATGGAAACTGCCTGAATTCAAAAACACACCACCTTTACTGAGAAATGACTCTAAAACAGATTCAGTTATTAGTTCTTACTGGTTCCCATTAGATCCTTATGAAGGAGAAAATATCTCGTGTGTTTTTGGGTACATGTTTTTTCCTTTCATAAACACAAGGACTACCACTTTGCCAATTTACTGTGAGTACCAGCACTGTTTAAACTAAATAGATACGCATATGTAAAATGTTTGAGGCGCTCTCTAATTTGTAAAACTTTTGTTCCCTCTAGATCTTTCCTCACTTCAGCTGAAGAATGCTGATTATGCCATTAACAGTGAGAATCAGGCCTCATTGGCATTTGTGGAGGGGGACATGGACATTACAATCAGGATGGATGTTTTGAGCAATGTACCAAGTTTTAAAATTAACTGCTCCAGGTAAGATGCATTAATATAATCACCTTATTAATTATGAGCGTAGAATGATAATAAAAAAAGATCACTGATGCAACACAATGATAGTCAATTTCATCCACAGTATAAAAAACAGTAGATTCTAGTGCATTTGCTACAGCATAAAGACACTGAGGCAAGTTGTGAAACGCTTGCTCTGCACTTTGTTTCATTTAATCAAGGGTAGGCCAACCACTGCCTGAGGATGTGGACGTGGTTAGCAGTGATATCTTTATCAGAGGACCTGTAGATCTGCACCATGCTGGACAGTACCTCTGTCAGGCCTCTTACCGTAGACACCAGGTTTCCTTGCAATTCACAATTGAAGTAAATCCAAAAGTTATTATACCAGGTACTGTATTTGCATTATTGTCATGTTTTATCATCAAACTGTATTCACATTCTACATTCTATTTACGTTTCAAACTTGTTTTTGTTTTTAGTGACATTTCCCCCAAACATCAGTGTGAATTTAGTGCAGAATTCAGATTACATTCACATTGAGTGTTTGGCCTTCAATGCTGTTCCCGCTGCAAATGTGTCCTGGATCATTTCACAAGAGACGAATAGTACATTTCAGTCTAATGTCACGTCCTATAATGGATCTTAT
The DNA here is from genome assembly GCF_949357685.1 of Gobio gobio. Classification (NCBI taxonomy): domain Eukaryota; kingdom Metazoa; phylum Chordata; class Actinopteri; order Cypriniformes; family Gobionidae; genus Gobio; species Gobio gobio. The sequence continues at coordinate 39,163,800 of NC_137114.1, forward strand.
TCTGTCAAAAGTGTGTTGACTGTGCCCAACTGCATGGCACGCGAATACGTAGCTGAGTGTGTAGTTGACCACCCTGCTTTCATGGAAAAGGAGAGGCGTCAGATTGCTCTTCCTGTGTGTGGTAAGACACGGATGGCTATAGTCATCATGAACAATGACTCTTTATTCTCTAAATTAGTTCTAGATTTTTTAAACATGTAGCAGGATTGTGCACCATTCTGAACCTTATTGGGTGAATGCCTTTGACATTTTGAATCCAATTCCTGAATTTGAATTGGTTTTAGCAAGCAGAATGGAGAGATGATGTAGAATGTAGAATTCTGTCATTTTTAACTAGAAAAGCAAAGTTTGTCATACACAAACCATTGAAAACACAGTGTCGGATGGATGAATGGATGAATGGATGGATGGATGGATGGACAGACGGACAGAACAAAAGATAGATGGATGGAAGGATGGATGGACTGAACGATAGATAGATAGATAGATAGATAGATAGATAGATAGATAGATAGATAGATAGATAGATAGATAGATAGATAGATAGATAGATAGATAGATAGATAGATAGATAGATAGATAGATAGATAGATAGATAGATAGACGGAACAATAGATAGATGGGTCGAAGGATGGACAGAACGATAGATAGAACAATGGATGGATAGATAGATAGATAGATAGATAGATAGATAGATAGATAGATAGATAGATAGATAGATAGATAGATAGATAGATAGATAGATAGATAGATAGATAGATAGATAGATAGATAGATAGATAGATAGATAGATAGAACAATGGATGGAGGGACAGACAGACAGACAGACAGACAGACAGACAGACAGACAGACAGACAGACAGACAGACAGACAGACAGACAGACAGACAGACAGACAGACAGACAGACAGACAGATAGATAGATAGATAGATAGATAGATAGATAGATAGATAGATAGATAGATAGATAGATAGATAGATAGATAGATAGATAGATAGATAGATAGATAGATAGATAGATAGATAGAACAATGGATGGATAGATAGACAGACAGACAGATAGATAGATAGATAGATAGATAGATAGATAGATAGATAGATAGATAGATAGATAGATAGATAGATAGATAGATAGATAGATAGATAGATAGATAGATAGATAGATAGATAGATAGATAGATAGATAGATAGATAGATAGATAGATAGATAGATAGATAGATAGAACAATGGATGGAGGGACAGACAGACAGACAGACAGACAGACAGACAGACAGACAGACAGATAGATAGATAGATAGATAGATAGATAGATAGATAGATAGATAGATAGATAGATAGATAGATAGATAGATAGATAGATAGATAGATAGATAGATAGATAGATAGATAGATAGATGGATGGATGGATGGATGGATGGATGGATGGATGGATGGATGGATGGATGGATGGATGGATGGGTGGAAGGATGACAGAACGATAGAACGATAGATAGACAGACCCAGACAGATAGATAGATAGATAGATAGATAGATAGATAGATAGATAGATAGATAGATAGATAGATAGATAGATAGATAGATAGATAGATAGATAGATAGATAGATAGATAGATAGATGGATGGATGGATGGATGGATGGATGGATGGATGGATGGATGGATGGATGGATGGATGGATGGATGGATGGATGGATGGATGGATGGATGGATGGATGGATGGATGGATGACAGAACGATAGAACGATAGATAGACAGACCCAGACAGATAGATAGATAGACAGACAGACAGACAGACAGACAGACAGACAGACAGACAGACAGACAGACAGACAGTTGGTGGGTGGATGAACAGAACAATGGATGGATGGATGGTATCTATGATTAATAGATAGATGGAAGGAACAATCGACAGATAGCTAGACAGACAGACTATGCTTTATAACAGCTATCTATCAAACATTCTGACATGGTTTATCTTTTTTTGCAGCACCACCAAATATAACCCTGCAGTCTAGTATTAAATGGGACAGTGGCTTTGCATACACATGGCTGGTGTGTTCCGTGCAGAGCCAGACTCCAGGAGCGGCCATCACCTGGGCCGTAGACTGCAATGGCACTGACATTGGTTCTAGTAAATTTGTGATGAGTCAGCCTGACATTCAGCTGAGTCATATGGTTACTGCTCAGAGTGTGGCACGTATTCCTATTTACTCGCACGACGGATGCAACGTGACCTGTGCGGTTGAGCTTCAAGGGTTAAAGAAACCAGAGAACAAGACCATTGACCTCCCACGGTTAGGTAAGTTTTTATTAATGTATGTATATCACTGTGAAAATATGCTGTGCTGCTTATTGCTTAAACTTAAAAAAATATTCTGCGTTCAGTAAAATTTAAAGGGATAGTTCATGTCTATGTCTAATGCTGTTGGTCGGCGTCTGACGGTGCAGTATGAATTGGCCTTAAGATTATATAATAGAGAAGCACTGGCCGATACGTCAAGTAATGCCGGTGTATGTATGAATGAGTGAATGAATGGGTGAATGTGAGGCAATATGTAAAGCGCTTTTATGGCCATGAGTCTGTTGAAAGCGCTATATAAATGCAGTCCATTTACCATTTTACCATTTAATGAAAACCTATTTGCTATTAGGTCCGTCTGCAAGCCGCTTGTTTGTGGGTGAAGAGAGATACACTCATATTTGGCATGCTGTGTGCGAGTACAGCGGCGATGGGGTGAAACCCAATATCTCCTGGGTCCTTCCTGATGAAGACACCATAATTCAGGCAACTACCGAGTCCAAGTGCAATGGAATAAAAGTAGAAGTCAATTCAACTTATGAATTTCAACTCAGTCAGTATGAGGGGAAGGAGTTGATATGCCTTATCCAGAACAAGCTCGGTGGGGATGAGAGACGGACGATACGTGTTCCAAAATACTGTAAGCGTTTCTCGCATGATTTCTGGCCATTCATTCAGTTGACGCATTTTATTTGCTGAATGCAATCTGCTGTTTCTTCCACTCAGCTATCTCATCTATTGAGGTTGTAAACAAAACCACATTTGATCGTAGGAGTCATGGCCAGCGATTAGAATTGCAAGAAAACCTCTCTAATCAGAAGATACTTCTCAGAGCCCACGGCAATGCACCATCATACAAGACAACATGTTACAGGTATGCATGCTTAAATAAGGCTCAATATACTTAAGAATGCATAGTATGCCCCTCATAAAAACAGAGAAAAACATCATGACAGTATCACGGCCTACTTTGTCTCTTAAAACCTAAATGTGGCACATTGATTTTTCTTTCATGTCAGACACCCAGAAGGATAAATAGAGAGTATAAAGTTTTCACAATAATGTTTTACTGCATCAGACTGTGAAGTTCTAGAGAATTCATTTTGCTTGACTCATAGATAATAAATGTTGTGCCTTTACAACTTTTATCACAGAGCAATGTATACTCAAAGCACTCAATGCGCTGTGTACATCTGAAAGGGATATTTAACCAAAAAAATCTGTCATTGTTTACTCACCCTCATCTCATCTTGTATGATTTTCTATGAAACACAAAAGGAGATTTTCAGCAGAAAGCTCATGCTGCTCTTTTCCATATAATGAAAGTGAATAGAGACAGATGCTGACAAGACAGCGTCATTGTTACCTAAAACCACAACTACATGTATTACAAATAGTTTTTACTGGCTGAAATCTGAATATTAGATTAAAAAGGTAAATTAGAAATTTGGCAACACTGAAAACAGTGAAGTACTAATACTAGGGTGACCAAACGTCCTGTTTTCCCAGGACATGTCCTGTCCTGGCCCTAATATAACAGTTTTCTATCCATACATATAACCATGAATCTTTGAGTAAACTTCGAGTATCATTTGAGTATCTCATTGCCGGGCCGAGTGTCCTGGTTTTCGGTAATCAAAATATGGTCATCCTACTAATACTGAAATAAAAATAAAGCTAAATAAGGTTAAGGAGCTTGACTCACTATCATTCTGTTCAGAAGAGCAACGTGAAGTCGTGAACGTTCCATGAACGAAAGAAAGTTTGAAATACTATGAGGGTGAATAAATGATTACACAATTGTGTAAACCATTTCTTTTTTGTATGTGCTAATGTCAGACAATGTTCCATCACACACACCAGTGTTTGTTGAGCTATGCCTCTTAATTGTTCTTATCCCAGGGAGGACGGGTCAGCAGCACACACTGATGGCATGGCATTAGTTTTTACAGAACCAGTGTCTGAAATGGATGTGGGACTGTACATATGCCATGTCTCGTACCACCACCACATGGCTAAAGTTTTCATTCATGTGGATGTAACTAGTGAGGAGACTCAACACAGTGAGTTTTGCACAGTCCTAGTCTAGATGATCAATATTGGTAGTAGATATACTATTGCTTAGAACAATAGTGAGTGCTGTGAATTAACTCAGAATTCCGTTTAATTTTCCGCAGTGATATTCATCATCACCTGCTTCGCGTCAGCCGCTGCATTCGCCCTCATCTTGATCATCGTTTTGTTTGTCCTCTGGTGAGTAGATTCGCTTTCTAACAACCTTGAATACTATTATGTTTTGGGGGGGATTTTTTGGGATATAACCATACAGGTGAGATCAGTGGAGGCAAACAGGAAGCAAGGTAGCTTACCTAGACCAATAACATGCATAGTGTTCATAAACAGGATACATGGTGGCTTGTGCAAGCTGGCAGAAGAAAACCACATCTACCGCTACCGTTCTATTCACAAGACATAAACAGATTGTTCATGCCTCAGTGGTAGACTGATGATGTCAATTAAAATTTGCTAAAGTGATGGCTTTTTTTTTGTTGTTGTACAAAGAATATATAAATTAACATGTCTTATCCAATTATTTCTTTATAGTAAAAGTGGGAAAAGTCACTCATCACCAAAGGTACTTAGAAGTATTATATGATTATTTTGTCCAATAAGATATCAATGCCTCATTTAAATCAAGTATTTTCTTTTCTTTTTTTTAAAGAAAAACAGGAGAGAGCGTGAGTCTCTATCCGCTCTAATGCAGGACCCTCGCTGCCCAGAGAGGACGGTGCTTCCAGGCGAGGCCGGGCCGCACTATGCTGAGCTTGTGCACTATTCTATTGTTTTTGATGTTAAAAGCACAGTGTGACTCAATGGTTGGGTTTTATGCAGGTAATATATCAGTTTTTGCACATACTTGTGGAGTTCAGGCCAGCTTGAGTGCATGCTTTCAAAAAGGGGGACATATCTAGAAAAACATGAATTTCCCTATAAAATAAAATAGGTCATGAAAAGATCAATTATATGGAAACTACACAGGCTTTTGGACACCACTGTATATTTACATTGCAAGAACACTTACATCAGTGTTCTTGGTATATTTGTTCTTCTCAATTACGAATATGATTTTAGTAGCTTAGTATTACGTTCAGCATTATGATAATTAAGTAGCATTGTTTTTATGAGCATATTTGTAATAAATGTTTTACTATCTTTTTAGATTGCTATTTTGATCTTATTTACACAGACATATACTTAAAATGTCTGGCTGGTGCTTTCTGTCTCGTTTCTATTCCAGTTGGACTTGTGCACACAAACTGACTGAATCTGTAACGCTGTAGCACCCTCTGGTGACCGTGAGGTATATGGTGGGGGAATCAATACATCCGTAAAGGATCTTCTAGAGCAGGGGTATCCAATTCTGCTCCTGGAGGGCCGCTGTCCTGCAGAGTTTAGCTCCAACCAAAATTAAACACACCTGAACCAGTTAAGCAAGGTCTTATTAGGCATACCAGAAACTTCCAGGCAGGTGTGTTGATGCAAGTTGGAGCTAAACTCTGCAGGACAGTGGCCCTCCAGGATCGACTTTGGACGCCCCTGTTCTAGAGCAACTGTCCAGTCTGATTTTTTGTACTAATATTTTACGCCCTTTTTCGGAATGATGACTGGTCTTCCTATGTGTTGTTGATGTTCTACTGTAAGACATTTAAGTGAAATAATGTCACTATGATACTTGTAAAAAGAGAATAAAATACTTTACAAATTTAAATACATAGAGTCAGTTTGTTTTTCAGGTAAATGCTTAATCCAATCATAAGCAAATATATAACCAATACAGTTTTCAAAATGAACAATATTTTTTGAATATCACATTAAACCCATTTTTTAATGTATGTTCCTGTTACATTGATTTACAAAACTTACAAATACAAAATAAGAGATCTGACCCTTGAGTTAAATTGAATTATTGCTGATAAAACTTTCATTCACAGTCCAACCATACAGAAGCAAATGATTTACTTTATGTACATTTATCGTTTCTTGTATAGGCAAGGTTTCAGCTGAAGTCCGGCTTTCTTCGCATTCTCTGGTGCTTTTCCTATCTTTGTGAATTCAAAAGTGTAGAAGTGGCTGTTTTCTGTGTCCTAAAGAAAAATAAGGGGAAATAATTTGCATTTATTATATAATAAATTAAAGCTACATTTTGATTAATACATTACGATCTGTTGCAATCTCCATTATTTTACTGAAAAGCTGAGGAAGTAGAACATGTTATGTTAGTTGGGTTGTAAATATATTTCATTATTGATTTGCATACTTGCAGAACAGCACAATCCTAGTCTGCAACACGGCACAGTTGGTCTGACTTTCCAATCCCTAATAGACCTGCAACTAACAATCATTTAAGATAAAAAATTAAGGAGGAAATTATTCTAATAATTGGATAGATTTTTGACAGCGTTCCTTTATGGTTTGCATGTTTTTGACAGCAAGTCTGCAGAAAAGGTTTTAATGAGTTGGTGATGTCTGTGTAAAGAAACACTAAACGTGCCTCACCGTTTTCACAAATTTGAATTTTTGTAGTATTGTTCATTGCACTTTGAAACAACATTTGGCCACTTTTTTGTTGAAAATGGTGTCATGTAAACGGCCCCTCAATCATGATCACCAACTCCAAAATATCAAGTCTTCCAGCTACTATTTATTTACCTCATGATAAACATATGAAGCCAAGATTAATAGATCTAAAAAGCCATTATTAACGTGTGGCTTAAACGATAAAAACAAAAAATCTTTTTTTTTTTTAAAACACACTGACGCGTTGCTGTTAACAAGCCTTCATCAGGGTGTGGGAAAATGAACACGCTGACCCTGTGTGCCAATGTCCATACTATCCATCCTATATAGTATGTGAGATTGGAATAAGTGTGTCCCAAAGCATAGTATGTTAAAAAGAGTGTCAAAAGTCCCCAGATCGTCTACCATTTCCAGTGGGTTTTCGAAGTGTGGATCCGTGCACACTCTAAAGGTTAATATTGCCCATAACCCATTGCACTTTGGAGAAGGATTTGGTTCAGAACTACAAAAAAAACACTAAGAACGATAACTATATTAGCTTCCACATCAACACACAAAGTTCTGTTTAGTGTACACTGCAGTTTTGTCGTGTGGTGCTTTAAATGCCTGAGCTGACAAGCTCTTTAAAAGTAGGGCAGATTCTAATCCATTCAGCCGATCTCCGGGTCTGGCGGTAGCACTTTTAGCATAGCTTAGCATAGATCATTGAATCTGATTAGACCGTTAGCATCTCGCTCCAAAAAATGACCAAAGAGTTTTGATATTTTTCCTATTTAAAACTTGATCAAGGAACTTTGCTGCCGTACCATGGGTGCAGCGGTGCAATGATATTACACAGCACCTGAAAATAGTCCCCAGCACGCTCTTTGTGCAAGCAAGTTGTCACGTTGGTTATGTTGATGGAAGTTAGCCTATTTTCAGGCGCTGTGTAATATCATTGCGTCTGCTGCACCCATGGTACAGCAGCAAAGTTCAATGATCAAAGCTATGCTAAAAGTGCTACCGCCAGACCTGGAGATCGGCTGAATGGATTCGAAAACGGTAAAACTCAACTGTTTAACTCTATAGGGGAGTTGGAAAATGAGCCCATTTTCAAAAAAAGTGTTATTGTACAAACGCTGAAGTATTCATTGACTGCATTTTCAAATCATATCAAGAGTTATATACATACATTACAGTTCAAAGATTTAGAATAATTAAGATTTTTTAAAATGTTTTGAAAGTCTCTTTAATGCTCACCAAGGCTGCATTTATTTTATCAAATCAAATAAATACAGTAACATTGTGAAAAATTATTATAATATAAAATAATTGTTTTCTACTTTAATATATTTTTCAGAAATCATTCAAATATGCTGATGTGCTGCTCTAGAAACATTTCTTATTATTATCAAGGTTGAAATCAGTTGTGCTGCTTAAATTTTTTTTTTTTGAGGAAACCCTGATACATTTTTCAGGATTTTTCGATTAAAACAAAGTTCAAAAGAACAGCTTTTATTTGAAATAGAAACGTTTGTTAACGTTGTTACTGTCACTTTTTGATCAATCAAAAAAAAAAACTTTGAACAGCACTGGAATAAACAACACATTACCTTATTGGCTATCTTGAAGCCCAGACTTGACAGTGAACCGATGAATGAACGCACGTTTTCAAATCTACTGGCCACTTCAGCAATTTTAAGAACACCCCTGTGTTGGAAAAGAGGTTATGTAAGGGCTTATCCTAGACAAACAATGGTTTTGGATTTTAAAAACAACTTAAAGGAATTTTTTAATATAAATTATATGAGACCGTTACCCCATCACAAGGACTCTGTTTGCTTCTGCCAAAAACTCTCCCAGATTTGTCCCCATCAGAGAAAGACAGAAAACAGCAATATCTACTGTAGAATCACGCAGAGGGACCTGTGAAAAAGTAACAAACAGTGCTGCCTTTAGTATTTCGGCTGCATTACAAATCAAAGCTTCATTACTATAATAACTTACTTTTGCCATGTCACATGCAGTGGCAAGATCACAAACCGGAGCCAAATCGAAAGAGTGTACTTTATTCTTTACACTCCGTGCAATTTTGCAGTCTCCACAACCGAAGTCTGCGACAACTAAAGAAGCTGGCCTGAAAAAAAAAGAAATTCAATGACATTTAGTGACATCCAAAAAGAAAAACTAAAATGGTCTATTTAATCATGGAAGATCATTCCATGTATGACCACTGTGATTTAATAAAGTTTGCTCTGATGTTTAATAACAATTAACAAATTAAACTGTAGTACAGAAAACTAGAGTAGCCATGACAAAAAGATCATATAAAGCTAAATAATTTTTTTTTTGAATAAATTAAATAATAAGACCATGCAAAATCCATGTGATACCAATGTCTTGTGTTTAATGTGAATGTATATTTTCTATTCTTGTTCTTTTTAATATTGTATAAATAATATTATTAAAAATAGTATATATAATAATATACATAAATATAGATACATCATACCTACAAAAAATATAAAACTACATGATTTTATTGTTATTATTAAAAACAGTGTGTGCGTGTATATGTGTGTGAATAAATAAAGCAGAATCAACAAAAGGTATGTCCTCTCACTTTTGACAAATATAGGAAATGATCGAGTCCACAGGGTTTGTGGGCCAGTGCTGAACCTGAGCGGTGTATCCCTTGTGGTAAACCGCGATGGCCTCTGGGTCCTGCTGAAACATGCGTTTGGCCTCACCACTGGTCGACGTGTAAAGCTGCTCATTGATGTAGCGGAATCGAGCGGCTTCTAACTGCTTCACCATCTTCGTCCTTAAAGCAGTTGAGGGGTCAGGGGCCATTTGCTCTTCATCACTCTTCGACTTCACTCCTGTACCTTTTGGTTCCTCTGGTTCCTCTGTGGCTTTATTACTGTCATCAGCAAGACCCGACTTTAAAATACGACGCAATTTCTCTGCCTGTAATTGTGATTTTTTAGAAGGTTTCCCTTTTCCGCCCACTTCATGCGAGACGTTTCCGTTGCTAAGCGAGTGGTCTATTCTGGAAGTTTTATTTGTTTTAAAGTCTTTGTCTTTTTCAACATTGTCCGTGGCTGTGGAAATTCCATTCTTTTCACAAGACTTTTTAGTTTTTTTGGACTTTTGCTTCTGCACTTTCTTGGATCCGTTGGTGTCCTGTGTTTGAACTAAGGGTTCCTTCTTTGCATTGGCATTAATGACACCTGTCATTTTTTTGGACTTTTGTTTCTGCACGTTCTTATATTCTTTGATGTCCTGTTTTTGAACTAAGGGTTCCTTCTTTGCATTAGCATAATCGTCACCAGTCGTTTTCGTAAGATATTTGTTCTTACACCGTTTTTTGTTCTTCATCTTGTTCCTCCACTGTTGTCTGCTTAGCTTTGCCTCTGCTTGACTTTCGTTTTCCTCCAACTGAGGTCTGACTCCTTTGTCATTCTTATCTTTTCCAGACTCTTGTGACACCTTAGAACCTGCAAATACAAATTGATGTGAAAAAGTCAGTAATGTTCAAGAGGGTGGTGGACCAATAAAATAGCCAGTACATGCTCTTACTTGTTCCTTTTACGGCCTTCTTCATTAGCTTCTGCTTCTTTTTTATAGGTGTTTCCGATGAATCTACTTCATCCTGCTGCTTCCCTTCATTATCAGCATTAGACTTTCTTTTACGCTTTTTGCATCTTTTCTTTTTTGTTGTCTGGGCTGCAGGAGAGGTGCGTTTCTCCTCGTCACTATCCTCAAAAGATTTCTCAATTTCCCAGTTTGGAACTGACCCCAACGTTTGCAAGGTTCTCAAAAGACTTTTTTTACCCACAACCTTATCCTGTTGGAAAAAAATTGCCAGGTGAAAAATTTCCTCAAAGTTACAAACCTCTAATAAATAAGGGACAAAAACCATAATACCTTGCGGGGGGCAGGAGACCCTTTAACAGTGTGAGAAGATCCATCTGCTGATGGAGAATCTGCCCATTCCTCTTCAGCAAACATGATTGCAAATGCTGTTAATGTTGGATAAACAATGTAAACCGTGATGATAAGTTAAACCCACTGTTGGAAGAAATTAATTTTCACACACCCCCCAAAACATTCAACCTATTCCACAACACATTTCAGATTAATTTACGTTTACGCCGTACTTACATCTCACTCCCTCTCTCACACGCGCAGAGCACCGACACGTGTTTTTGTGTACATCCGGGTTACAGTGACAACTTCCTCTCGAAACTGGGATGCTGCTGTGTTTTAACGCGCTCAATCTTTCACTAGTAAATGGCACATGGTCCATTATATGGGCAAAGAGTGAACGAACTCGGAAGCTGATTGCTTCAATTTAAGTAATAAACTTATAAAGTTATTACCGTGTTTTAATACTTTCGTACAGTCTTTGGTTGTAGCGAGGGAAACGTCCGAGTCATTTCTGCGAGTCGGTTCTTTTGAACAGTTCGTTTTAATTAACCAAAACAATAGTAGGGAGTGTGAACACCGGTCATTCTGTTCAAACTTCTCACGGCTATTAATGTCGTGTTCCCCAATCATATTTTAAGCAGATTGTGTGTAGTCTCGAATCACGATCCTCAAAAAAATTGAGGTCTCCATGAAGTTATGACATTAAGTTCACATTTGTTATAGAATTTCCTCTAGATGGCGCCATTTGTTTTTATTTCAACCACGTTGATTCCATCGTTGTCTATTTTTATTTTTTTTATTGCATAAGAACAACATACACAAACAGAGGATCACAGTGTATTATTATATATTACATTAATAATAGCATCAAAGGAAACAACAGAAAGAAAAGAAAAAAGAAAAGAAAAACTACAGGGGGGAACTTACAAAAAAATTCTAAAAAGAAAAGGATTCAAAAATATTATATACATCTGTGTCGGTTTTTTTATTTCTTGCATCTTTTAGGGCCTCAATATAATGTTTAAGTTCAATTTTAAATAATATAATGTTATGTTAATAAATTGTCCATTTCTGTTTGTGTATATGGTATTTTCCATACATAATTATTAAGTTAAACACCAAATTTTGCTCCAAACACTTATTTACAAAATAACAAAATTTAGGCTACTCTTATAACAAAAATATATCTTTACCAGATAGTTGTATCTTTAATTTTGTGAATTTAAATATCAAATATTCAACATCAATCCAAAACAATTGGGTAAATACACATTCAAAGAATAAGAGTTTTATGGATTCTTCTTCTGTGTTACAAAAGATGTACGTTGTCTCCATGTCTCTAAAAAATCTTGAGAAATCTTGTTTCACTGTATAAATCAAATGAATAACCTTATATGTAACTTCTTTAATTTCATTTGTAAGACAGTATTTAATGGACAAACTCCAGACCTCTTTCCGGTTTGAATTTCGGCAATAATGTAGTTCTACATAATTCTTTAATATAAAAGTTATTAATTTTTTGTATCTATAATTTTCAATTGTCTATGAAACAGTAGGCTACTCTAGGGTCCGTGTAACGCTTCACAATTCAATTTTCAGACCATATAGTGCAAATGCAAAAATTAAAATATTGAAACAAACGTCCATTTTTTACATTTTCTCGGTTACTTCATCAGTGGATTTTTGCCATTTTCTCTCCTTTTTTCAAATTTCCTTTTGCTAAATTATGACTTAAGAAATTATCTTTTGAATAAATTGAAATCTAACCGATTTTATTTTCCTTCTATTTTTTTCCCCAATTTACGTGGACTGTGCCATATAGCGGGGGGAGGTCGCGGACTGTTTTACATCGTTTATGTAGGCTATAGCCTGCGTGCACGTTGAGAAGTAACTTATAGTTTAAAAGGCTAACACAGAGGACGCCATAGTTTTTATTGTTAATAACTGTGCTAAATGTAGAATTCAGGTCTGGCCATCGGGAGCAGCGGGCAAACCGGTGGCCTGGCTACTTATTTCGCCCGCTGCTTTGTATTTATCTATACTTATTTGTTATTAGTGCACGCACACACACACACACACACACACACACACACACACACACACACTCACGTGCACACACACTCACGTGTGCACACACACACACACACACATGTTTGTTTTTGTGAAATGTGAGGACATTCCATAGGCGTAATGGTTTTTATACCGTACAAACCGTATTTTCTATCCCCTTACACTGCCCCTGCCCCTAAACCTAGCCCTCACAGGAGACTGTGCAGTTCACTTTCTGTGAAAAAAAACTTGTTCTGTATGATTTATAAGCATTTTGAAAAGTGAGGACATGGGGAACGTCCTCATATTTCACCCTCTTTTTGTAATACCTATGTCATACCCATGTCATTATACACATTTGTGTCCTGATATTTCACAAAAACATGCCCACACACACACACACGCACACGCACACGCACACACACACACACACACACACACACACACACACACACACACACACACACACACACACACACACACACACACACACACCTACTTTATTATAGGCCTATTGATGCATGCCTCAATGTACCCGAATGATTTAAGGACTCGCCATTTGATAATTAACGGCTTGTAATGAACCGAGTTAATGACTGCTAAATTTAAGGGCACGAGAAGATGTGAGAAGCAGTATATTCAATGAGTTTGAGCTCCTCCAGAGATTGTCTATTGGGTTTAGGTCTGGAGACTGGCTAGGCCACGCCAGAACCTTGATATGCTTCTTACAGAGCCACTTTTTGGTTATCCTGGCTGTGTGCTTCGGGTCATTGTCATGTTGGAAGACCCAGCCTCGACCCATCTTCAATGCTCTAACTGAGGGAAGGAGGTTGTTCCCCAAAATCTCGCAATACATGGCTCCGGTCATCCTCTCCTCAATTCAGTGCAGTCGCCCTGTCCCATGTGCAGAAAAACACCCCCAAAGCATGATGCTACCCCCCCCCCCCCCCCATGCTTCACAGTAGGGATGGTGTTCTTGGGATGGTACTCATCATTCTTCTTCCTCCAAACACGTTTAGTGGAATTATGACCAAAAAGTTCTATTTTGGTCTCATCTGACCACATGACTTTCTGCTATGACTGCTCTGGATCATCCAAATGGTCATTGGCAAACTTAAGACGGGCCTGGACATGTGCTGGTTTAAGCAGGGGAACCTTCCGTGCCATGCATGATTTCAAACCATGACGTCTTAGTGTATTACCAACAGTAACCTTGGAAACGGTGGTCCCAGCTCTTTTCAGGTCATTGACCAGCTCCTCCCGTGTAGTACTGGGCTCATTTATCACCTTTCTTAGGATCATTGAGACCCCACGAGGTGAGATCTTGCATGGAGCCCCAGTCCGAGGGAGATTGACAGTCATGTTTAACTTCTTCCATTTTCTAATGATTGCTCCAACAGTGGACCTTTTTTCACCAAGCTGCTTGGCAATTTCCACGTAGCCCTTTCCAGCCTTGTGGAGGTGTACAATTTTGTCTCTAGCGTCTTTGGACAGCTCTTTGGTCTTGGCCATGTTAGTAGTTGGATTCTTACTGATTGTATGGGGTGGACAGGTGTCTTTATGCAGCTAACGACCTCAAACAGGTGCATCTAATTTAGGATAATAAATGAAGTGGAGGTGGACATTTTAAAGGCATACTAACAGGTCTTTGAGGGTCAGAATTCTAGCTGATAGACAGGTGTTCAAATACTTATTTGCAGCTGTATCATACAAATAAATAGTTAAAAAATCATATATTGTGATTTCTGGATTTTTTTTTTAGATTATGTCTCACACAGTGGACATGCACCTACGATGACAATTTCAGACCCCTCCATGATTTCCAAGTGGGAGAACTTGCAAAATAGCAGGGTGTTCAAATACTTATTTTCCTCACTGTATATTCTAGAAAGAAAGACGCTTTCAGCCTTACTCAAAGGCCGCGGAAACATGGCCAGTGGGTTCTTTACGCAATCCATTCCCCGCATTCTTATTTTGCTTCTTATGTATTAAATATACAGGCCATTAGTTTATGAAACCTTGATCAAAATTAAAATACAATTTATAGAAAAAGAAATTCACTTTAAAGAAATGATTTCTGCAAAACAACACTCAATAAAAATCATGTCTGACCCCACTCCTTGTCTCCAGACATATTGCACGTCTTATAGCCTATATCTTACTCATGCTGCTCACTTTTCATCATCAACATATGAAATTAAAACAATAATACAATAAGCTAATATTTAAACATATAGCCTAACTATGAATCTAAATAGGCTACGTTTGCATGTAGCCTACTCCACTCCAAACGCTTCAAAAATGTATTTTGTTTATTAACGCAAAGTTTTTAATTTCAAATTTAATTTCTAAATTCAGTTCATATTTCCAACAAACGAAATTCCGAGCCAAAATAACGAAGTGGTAAAAAAACTGCAAAAATTATCGGCATGCTTTTGTCGGCATGAGTAAGATGGAAACATGGAGTGGAGTCAGACATGATTTTTGTTGAGTGTTGTTTTGCAGAAATCATTTCTTTGAAGTGAATTTCGTTTTCTATCAATTGTATTTTAATTTTGATCAAGGTTCATCTAATTGCCTGTATATTTAATACATAAGAAGCAAACCAAGAACGCCGGGAATGGATTGACATGTGTAACGAACCCACTGGCCATGTTTCCGCGGCCTTTGAGTAGCCTAAGGCTGAAATAGCGTCTTTCTGGTTTTTTTTTTTGTGTTACTTATTTTTTTATTTTGAATGTTCTTCAAATCTCCTTTTACATCAATTACTTGCACTCAGAAACAATATCCTTTACAGGGGATCATAACATTCACGCATCCTTACATGTATGATCAATTCCGCAGAAAAATATTTCCAAAAGTACAAGGAAAAGAAGAAATAAGAAATTATTAACAACATTTAAAATAAAAAATTTGAACAAACCAAACATCAACTTAAAACAAAACATGGGTTGTATTCAAGTTCCCCTGGCAAATATAACCAGTTAATTCTAATGGTCCTCCATCACCATCATTAATGGTGCCCATCTTTCAATAAAAAGTTCCCTCTGTAATCTCAATGAATATGTAATTTTTTCCATAGTGTAAATATTTCTCAAAATTGTTAGCCATTCAGCTTGGTTTGGTGGCTCACTCTTAAGCCATTTTATTGTAATTGCTTTCTTTGCTGCTATCAGTAATATCTGTAATAAATACATATTTTTCCTACTGTGTATCACAGCTGGTTTAATCCCTAGGATTGCTATCAGAGGGTCTCTTATCAGGTCAACATTCAGTACTTTATTAATATATGTAAAAATGGATTTCCAAAAGTTATCCAACAAAGGGCATTGCCAAAAAATATGTGAGTGAGTAGCCATTGTCTCTCCACACCCCCTCCAACACTGACTTGATTGATTCGGATTCATTTTAGCCACAACTTGTGGTGTTCTGAAAAATCTGTTATTTATTTTCCATTGAAATTCCTTCCAAAAATTGACGTTTGTGACTTTATGAGCCTGAGTACATACCTCCAACCAAACTTCTTCACTTATTTCGAGCCGTAGCTCCCTAGTCCACTTGTCTTTCACATAGAATGAATTATCTCTTGTCATTGAAGCAATGATTTTATAAACATTGCTTATTGGTTTCCTCATATGTTCTCCACCCTGAATTTTTTATAAATACCGTTCTAAAAGGGAGGGCTCTATTAATCTGTTCCAGTTTGGGTGTTTCAGTATGAAACTCCTTAATTGTAGGTACCTGAAAAAGTCTGTTCTTGGTAGTTTAAACTCTATTCTCAGTTGTTCAAATGATTTGAAGTTGTTATTACTAAATAATTGGTGTACATAATGAAGGTTCAAACGTTTCCAGTTTTTGAATCCTGCGTCTTTCTGTTTTTAATACATTTTTTGAATATATGTCTTAATTACAGTAGGCCCATTATAGACAGTTATGATATTTGTGGCTGCACCGGGGTCCATCATAGGTTAAAGTTACACGCTTATCATTAGTGATCCATGGCACCTGCTACCCATGGCTGTTATGAACTGCAGGCTTCAATCAATAAATTGCAACAATTTCGTGCTATGGGCACTGCTACTGGGCACTGCTACATCACTATACAACACCTTATTAGGAGAAAATACGTCGTTTTAATGAGAAAAATGTTGTTTTAACGACAAAAGTTCTTGTTATTACGAGAAAATTGTTGTTTTTACGACATAAGATCTTGTTATTACGAGAAAAGATGTCGTTTTAACGACATAAGATTTTTTTTTTTAATTTATACTTTGTTTTACCAGGGTAGTCACATTGAGACAGTAGTCTCTTTTTCATAAGATCTCGTTATCATGACATAATTGTGTGAAAAAAATAATATGTATGTGGCAGCAATGCGTCACCGTAATATTTACATAAGGCAAAATGTTTAAAATCTATCTGAATTGGTAGCCTATGTCTGTGACTGTCTTTTCACTTTTTCTTTCTTTATAATTTTGTTAAAGTTATAAAGTTCAGCAAATTTTTGTTAGCTTTTATTCACATCTTAGCCTAGCCTATATGCATACATACAAAATATTTGGGCCTAAATAAACTCCTTTGCCGATGTTTTGACTAAGTGATCATCATCATTCTTCGTTTCCACGGCAACATTGAACTTTTCATTGAATATACTGCTTCTCACATCTTCTCTTGCCCTTAAATTTAGCAGTCATTAACTCGGTTCATTACAAGCCAGCCGAGAATGATAGGCTTTGATATGCCTATGTATATGTAGGCTATATAATGATATGCTGCAAGTCAAGAGTAGCGGATTCATAATTTGTATCGGTTAATTATCAAATGGCGAGTCCTTAAATCATTCGGGTACATCGAGGCATGCATCAATATAATAAAGTAGGTGTGTGTGTGTGTGTGTGTGTGTATGTATGTGCATGCGTGCACGTGTGTGTGTGTATGTGTGTGTGCGTGCGTGCACTAATAACAAATAAGTATAGATAAATACAAAGCAGCGGGCGAAATAAGTAGCCAGGCCACCGGTTTGCCCGCTGCTCCCGATGGCCAGACCAGAATTCTACATTTAGCACAGTTATTAACAATAAAAACTATAGCGTCCTCTGTGTTAGCCTTTTAAACTATAAGTTACTTCTCAACGTGCACACAGGCTATACATGGATTTCTCGGCGACGTCATCACTGCTTGCGCACGCACCCGAGAGGCAGAAAGAAGAAACCTCTCGTGTTGTAGGTTAGTAGCGGCGTGTCTGTAAGTCAAAATGCCAAGGAGTTGCTGCGTGTTTAATTGTACCAACAGAGCCAGTGCTGGGTGCCTGATGTTTAACATACCTAGGGGGAAGAATGCGTTTGCCAAAAAAATATTACCTAACATGATCATTCATACATGTATCACAGCAACACTGCAAAATTAAAGACAGACAAACAGATCCAACTAAAATCACGTTTTATTGAGTCAGCAGTTATATACAAACAATAAGGAAAGCTTCAATGTTGTTGCAGTAGCGGACCAGCGATCTGTCTTTCTGCCTCCAGGATGCGCACGCACCCTGTAATGTTTGTAAACAGGAAACCCGTGTATAGCCTACATAAACGATGTAAAACAGTCCGCGACCTCCCCCCGCTATATGGCACAGTCCACGTAAATTGGGGAAAAAAATAGAAGGAAAATAAAATCGGTTAGATTTCAATTTATTCAAAAGATAATTTCTTAAGTCATAATTTAGCAAAAGGAAATTTGAAAAAAGGAGAGAAAATGGCAAAAATCCACTGATGAAGTAACCGAGAAAATGGAAAAAATGGACGTTTGTTTCAATATTTTAATTTTTGCATTTGCACTATATGGTCTGAAAATTGAATTGTGAAGCGTTACACGGACCCTCTAGCCTCCGGTTTCACAGACAAGGCTTAAAGGGACAGTTCACCCAAAAAAGAAAATTATGTCATCATTTACTCACCCTCTAATTGTTCCAAACCGGTTTCAATTTCTTTGTTCTGCTGAACACAAATGATATTTTGAAGAATGTTGGTAACCAAACAGTTGATGGGTTGATAGTATCACGAACAAGTCGGTTCATTTTTGTAAATCAAAAACACAAGCGGTTACAAAATCACTCTGACTTAAAATATTACTTAAATCATGCCTGACTTGAAAATGACCAGTTTTGTAGTAAAACTCTGACTAAACTCAAGCTACTGGTTGTTCTCATGACAACGTGTAAAGAGTTATAATGAGGGATATTTTTATGAAATGGATAAATTAAGCCTATATTTCCTTCTGCAAACATTAAACCCGGTTTCACAGACACGGCTTAAGTCTAGTCCCAGACTAAAATGCATGTTTGAGCTGTTTTAACTGAAAGCAACTTGCGCTGACATCTAAGATATGTCAATTTTGTCTCAAGATAAAAAATTATTATTTTTTTTTTCCTAAGGCGTGTTTATAAAAGCTACTTAAATGGCATAATTGAACTAAGGCCTATACCGGTTTAGTCTAAGCCCTGTCTGTGAAACTCGGCCTAATAATTTTAACCCTTGACAGCGATTCGGCAAGCATACTTTATTGACAGTAAAATAAAATAAAAATGTATAATATACACGGCGTCATCACGTGGTTCCTGTTACTATTCTCAGCGCTGGGCAGAATGAGCCAATCATTTGCAATCACTAGTGCAGGGAGATTTTTACAAATCATTCTCAAACAGATTGTTTAATGTAACGATGATTTCGATAATTAATATGAACATTACACGTTTTAGTGCGCAAATATTCCCTCAGAAAAGAATGCGGCTCTGAGTCTTCTTGAAGAAGACACGATTTTTTTTGTCTCATAGAGACAAACTAGCAACGTTTGCTGTTTGATATGTTCACATCCGTCCGTTGAAGTAGCTTCAAGCGGAAGTGCTCGAGTTTATTATCAACTATGGCGTCGCAGCAGATGAACACCAACAATGCTCAGATGGGCGTTCAGCAACCGGCTGTTTTACAACAACCGCAAGCTCAACAGCTCAGTCAACAACAAGATTTCGACCCCGTTCACAGATTCAAAATGCTAATTCCACTGCTCAAAGATAGTTTACAGGTTTGTTTGGTGTATTTCATTGAGCATGCG
This sequence comes from Gobio gobio, assembly GCF_949357685.1. Taxonomy (NCBI): domain Eukaryota; kingdom Metazoa; phylum Chordata; class Actinopteri; order Cypriniformes; family Gobionidae; genus Gobio; species Gobio gobio. The sequence goes on from NC_137114.1 coordinate 39,183,742, forward strand.
AGCTAAAAGTAACTGTTACTTGTTTGAGATAGAAACTAACTTTCGTTTACAATTTTATGTTTTCAGAATGTCATGACTATTGCTTCATTACATTTTGGGCATAATACTGCTATTGACAACGGCTTAAAAACAACAGAGTAAGATACCCTTTAAACTCATTGTATTTATGTAGCCTATGATTGTCCATTGGTAGAAACCTCTCCGAAGTGTGTGTGTGTGTGTGTGTGTGTGTGTGTGTATGTAAAATATTATGGGCGCATAACACATTTGTTTTTTTAAATATGTAATATATTTCACCTCTCAAAATGTAGGAAAGGTAATGATGCAGCAGTTCAGCGGTTTGACAAAAGTTTAGAAGAGTTTTATGCTCTCTGTGATCAACTGGAACTCTGCCTGGTAAGTAATCGTTGTGTTTCTGTTGAATATAATTCAATTATACTGTATTAAAATTATGATTTTGATTTAAATCATGGCTCAACTTCTTAACGTGAACCCCTTTATTTTTCTGCAGCGGCTGGCCCATGAGTGCCTCTCACAGAGCATTGACAGCACAAAGCATTCTCCAAATCTCGTACCTACAGCCACCAAGCCAGACACGGTGCAAACTGAGTCTCTGTCTTACTCTCAGTATCTCAGTATGATAAAATCACAGATTTCATGTGCTAAAGACATTCATAATGCTCTTTTAGAGTGTTCAAAAAAGATTGCTGGGAAAGGCCAGGGAGCTTGTAATTAGTACTGCCAAATCTATTTAGCTTCCTTTTTTTTGTTTGTGTTTTGCATAACTTTGATGCTGATTGAAGAATATATTTTGGTATTTTCAGTTCTGTTTGTCTATTTACTACTGTGACAAATGTACTCAATTAAAATTATAGTATTTTTGAAAGGTTGTGTGTGTTATCTACTATTTTCATCTAACAAGCTACATGTATAGTATGGGACCTATCTCCTTAGTTTCTAAAAAATATATCAAAACTTCCACAATTTAACTAGAATCCTTTGAATTAGCTTTTGTTTTCATATTTTAGTTTTAATTAAATTTTTAGTAGTTTATGTAATTTGTTACATAGTTTTTTTATATTTATATTTTGCTTTTTATTTGAATTTTAGTACTTAAACTTGTTTTGTTTCTGTTATTGTCTTAATTTTATTTGAGTGTTTAATAATTTCATTTTCATTTCAATTAATATGTTTTTTAGCACTGATAATTCCTTTGTGGGTTAGTACTTTTACTGTACTCCAGTCATGCTTGTCTTTAAGATATTTTTTTCCCCATTTGCAACAAATTGACTCATTGTACAGAATCATCACTTATTGACTTGTTATTGACTGCTTACTTTGTTACTGAACTAAATTTCTTCAAATGCAAGCATACCAATGAGCAACAACACAGCCAGTGAGATGAAATGCACTATAACACCAGGATTCATCAACCAGGTCAAATGATAAGGTTTAAAAAAAAAATTCACACTGTATATTAAATGTATTATGTAGGCTATATTGTGTTTATTTTGAGTCCCTAGCACTAAATTAAATCCGTTATAAAGCGATTAAGTCTTTTAAGAATATTTGGACTAAACCTCTCAATTCACATGGATTAGTTTCACAATCTCTTTATGAACTTTTTGAAGCGTCCAAGTGGTAGTGGCATAGTCAGTGTCAGTAGAGGGACAGAAAGCTCTCAGATTACATAAAAAAATCTTCAGTTGTGTTCTGATAATGAACGGAAGTCTTATGGGTTTGCAATGACATGGGTGAGTAATTAATGACAGAATTTTCATTTTTGGCTGAACTAACCCTTTAAAACCTACTTTATTAACTTTGCATAATATTATAAACAAAAATGCCTTAAATGTTGCATGAAAGTACTATTATTACTGTTTACAGTTCAAGTGTCAGATTTAATGCCTGTCTAATTAACTTAGCATAATATGAACAAAATTTCCTTCAATGTTCCTATTTAATTTCCGCATGAAATTATATTATTATTATTTTCAGTTTAAGTGTCAGTTAATGCCTTCCTTATTAACTTTGCATTATATTACAAGCAAAATGTCCTTGAACGTTCGGTAACACTTTACAATAAGGTTCATTAGTTAACATTAGTTAACTACATTAGTTAACATGAACTAATAATGAACTGCATTTATAAAGCATTTATTTATCTTTGTTAATGTTAATTTCAACATTGACAAATACTTTATTAAAATCTTGTTAATATTAGTTAATGCACTGTGAACTAACATGAACAAACCATGAACAGGTGTATTTTTATTAACTAACGTTAACAAAATACAGTAACAAATATATTGCTTGGTTATTTTATGTTAGCCCTTACAAAAATAACCTACAGGAATCCTGCAGGATTTTCATTTTTTTTGCAGGTATCCAGCAGGAATTATAAAATCCTACAGGGATTTTCACTTGTACTGCACAGCAGTCCTGCAGGAATTTTACAATCCTGCAGGATTTTCATTTTTTCTGCAGGTATCCAGCAGGAATTATAAAATCCTGCAGGGTTTTTCACTTGTACTGCACAGCAGTCCTGCAGGAATTTTACAATCCTGCAGGATTTTCATTTTTTCTGCAGGTATCCAGCAGGAATTATAAAATCCTGCAGGGTTTTTCACTTGTACTGCACAGCAGTCCTGCAGGAATTTTACAATCCTGCAGGATTTTTCACTTGTGTTGAATGTTCCTGCATGTTTCTGTTGTACTGAAGGGTTCATTCTAAAACATGTAGGAATGTCCTGCACATAGTGCTGCACATACTGCGCTGTACAGTTTTTAAAAAAAAAAAATCCTGCAGGACTGCCATGCACCTCAGACAGAAACAATGTTTGCTTACAGGAGTTTTCCCTGTAAATGAAAAATAAATTAATTAAAAATGAAAAATAAATATAAAAAAACCTACAGGTTTTGGATTCAGGATAGGCTATATAATGTCTAGACTAAAGAAAAAAACTCTGATATAGTTGCTGTAGTTTTATTCATACAATTTTTTATTTAATTAGATTCAAGTACATTTCATGAAACCATTTTTGATAATATCATGTTCTGGCTGTTGGCAGCAATGAGAAAAAACAATGAGTCTTAACAAGTAAATGAATAAAATTAAGAGTTAGAATAGATAGGAAATTATATTTAAAAAAAAAAAACAATTTCTCTAAATAATTTCAAAATATCCAAGACATGTCAACATACAAGAGATATGAGTCTGTATAATGTACACTTTTACCTTTTATAACATGAAGATGCAAATCCAGCTATTTTGTTTTTAATCCAACTCCCATCTATTTGGTTGGATGCAAAAAAGATTATTTGCAAGACCTGGTAGGTCCTTGAGGTAGACACAGGTTGAATGTATATCTGTGCATTTGATAAGTTCAACTGAGTCAATCCCTCTTTCTTTTAAAATGCCTGTTGCTGTTATCCCTGATTCTCTGTCTTTGCTGATGTCATTACCTGTTGTTTTCATAACATCAATGAAGGCATGACCCTCTCCTTGCGCATTGCCTACGTCTATAAATGATCGTACTAATGCTATAGACCCATGTTTGGTTTGAACTGCATGGTTGATTCTTTTGGATAAAGATTTTGCTCTTTTTGAATGAATTCGCTTGCCATTAACCACAGCCCTAGAATAAAAACTGAAAGCTTTATTTGCACTAAAACCTGACTCTTGAAGGAGATGAGACTCTCTTGGGGTTGGCTGTCGTACATGTGGGCATCCAAGAAACATCACGCTAGAACTACCAATACATTTTGTCACAATCTTGGTGCCTCCCAACATTTTTTCAACAAAGCTTTTGCTTTGCTGTGTTTGTTCATCATTGAATACAGCAGCAATGAGCCGTGGTACATGTTGGTAAAGGTTAAACATGTTAACAATTTGTTCTGGTACAGCTTGTGTGCCATGAAAGAGTTTCTGAAGGTGTCCATTCTGGGACTCATATAAGAATGCACTGTGACTCCATAAAGGACCCCAATTTTTCACAGATGTTGCTGCATGTACAAGTATGTGGACATTATAAGACACATGACACTTTCCATACAGAGACTCAAAACGGCCCACAAATGCTTTTAAAAGGCCATCAGCTTTGCCAATGTCGTGGGGGGAAATTGAATCTTGAAGGAGAATGTATGTAGCCTGTACTAGAAGTAGTAAATGGTCAAGATATTGTCTGGGTAAAATGCCGAACAAACAGGGAAGGCTGTAAAATAAGAGAAAGTGTCTGTATTCCGAAGCTTTCCAATATTTACGCAAAGAAATTGAACGGGGTGGTCTTGTTATACTTGTAGGTGGTTTAATGGCAAGTAACCTTCTTTCAATTTGCTCAATTACTCTTCCAATGTACCAAGGCTCTGTATGGTATTTGGAGTCAAACCATAGGGTGGTCAGCTGGCGACAAACACCAAGTAATATGCCATGCATGTAATCATATGCAAATCCAGAAACCATATTAAAAAACATCAACAGCATTAGAGGAGATGGACCTTTTACACCATTTATGCATGTTCCAGAATCAACAGCTTGCTGAGCTTCTTTTGTGTGTTTTTTGTGTGATCTCAGCTCTGGCTCTGTTGACTGCAAAGGATACACCCTTGTAAACCCACTACCCTTTTCTACAACTTCACCCTTCTGATAACACCAGTTACAACCATGCTCTCCATTAAATTGCTTGACATTCTGTACAGCACAACGAGCCACTGAATCACAAATGCAAAGCAAACTGTATACATGGACTACTGATTTTTCACCTTTCCACTGACAAGGTAACCCTTGGTTTTCAAGACTACGCAATTCATTAACAAATGCTTGCAGAAACGAGTTCATTTCTGGCTTTCTTGGCCCAAACCACAAACCGCCAAGAATGACATGCTTTGCCCTCAGATTAGGGGGGAGCTCATTGATTGTGACTTGAAGTGGCCAGATATGAAAAGGAGAAGATTTGAAAATTGGAACACCATCAACATTCCATGACACTGAAATATTTGCCAATTCTGGGTCATTTAGTGCATCAATCGATTTGTACATAGTGCCATCAAATATGTCTTCCACATTTTGTGAGTTGCGCTTTGTCCTTGACCATTTGTAATTCAAAGACTGACAAAAATCTGTATCCTGAAATTTACCTCTTAATTGATCTGAAATAGATAACTTGATAAAGACAGAGCCAGATTTGATTAGGTTTTCCATGTTCCCTGGGGTACCATTGCATGAAGCACAATGGGTGGGGATTTCATTCCCAAAGAAATGTTGGCAGGATGGGCAAATATACTGGACTTCAAAAGTGTCACAGTGAAAGGATTTCATGAACTTGTATAAGCTATCTGGAACACCATTGGTTGAATCAGGACAGTGGAGATTGATAAGATCTAACAAGTCACTCAAAGCCACTTTGGATGTTGTATGCCTGAGGCTGTAGGCAAGTATACTCAGCAGAGATTCTTCATTAGTGATTTTGGCATTTGGATATATTTTTTCCTCACTGGCACTCCACTCCTCTCTTTCTTCTGTGCTTCCCTCACAAACTGCACTGTGGTTTCTGACAATCTAGAAAGTAAATATTGCACTAATTACAAGCTGACACATAAAGAAGTGTGTGCTTAAAAAAAAAAAAACATGAGGCTATAGACTAGATACATATTCTAAACTTTATTCTCACATGAGTCTGTGGAAAGTTCTCATCAGCTGTGCTAAAAACATCACCCTCGTCATCAGCAGAAAAGCCTTCCTGTCAGAAATTGTGCATTTATTGCACATTAAAACAAAATCCATATGAACACCGATATTTACAAATGTATGTAAAAAACGATGGATTTAAAAAAAGATCAGAAATTCATTCTCACATCAGCATCTGAAAAGTTCTCATCAGCATCGCTGACGACCTCATTCTCTTCATCAGTAGAAAGGTTTTCCTGTGAGACATGTACAGGTACTTGAACCTAGTTTTATTTTATTTATTCTTTAATTTTGATATGTTCTGGCTGAAAAAGGATCAAAGAATTGCCAACCTTATGACAACAAGGAAACACAATTCTAAAGAAGATTAACTTTGAAAAAATATATATATATTCTCACATGAGCATCAGGGCAGTTCCTGTCAGATTTGCTGATATTGTCACCACTGTCATCATTGGAAATGTTTTCCTATAAGTATGAAATTATAAACATACAGGAGCATTTTAGACATGGTTTCCTGACTACAAATGGCCATGAATTTATCACTGAAAATGTTTTTAGGCCAACATTAAAACCTGAATTACTTCAACTATATCGGGAATAAGCCATGTCTTGTATGATCTTCGCTTTTTTGCTCCTGAAGAAGAAGAAAGAGCAGACTTCTTGCTTATTTGATTAATGCAAGTCAATATGTAATTGTACAATAAGAAACAAATTGCCTAAAATACAGTTATTTGCATTCTGAATTCAGCAACCTATTATATTCTGTGTCCATCGCCTTTTTGTAGCTGCGGGAACAGATGCCTCTTCATTTAAGTACACTTTATACTCCATATCCTTCAAAAAGAAACACGTTAGTGTTATTTCTTTGTAAATATAAGAAAGAATATATTTTTTGCATTACCCAAATAGCTTAATCCAAATGAGAACATCTCCTAAAAATGACTACAATAACGAATTTGGGTATTTGACCAAATTTACTTAGTTAATAGGAAGACATGTTTTATTTTAGAAGGCTATTTTTTTTTTTTTTAAAGAAAATAACAGTTTGGTCGTAAAATACTCCGTGTTGTCTTTCACCCTGAAAAAGACGCTTGTGTAATTTACATGAACCGGTAAATGAATCTTTTCACTGAGGTGACGTGTTTCATTGACGCTCACTTGCTTCGCGTAGCCGATTCACGTGACATCACGTCATTCATCAACTGTCACTTTGTCTTGTGAAGGTAAGTCCGCCTTTTATTATATAATTGTATCGTTATTATGCTTTAAATTACTGTTCTGTTATACATTTCTAAATTAATGTGTATTTGTAACACTAAAACATAAGATGTTTTTCTTTTCTTTCTTTTTTTTGCTGTCGATGATACATTATAGGCCAATGTAGGCCTATTATATTATAGCCATATAACGCCTAACGTTATATCAAAACTTTTTTTTTAAAAATGACTATAAAAAGTTAGCTTTATCTATTGCTAACAAAAAACATTCCTTTTTTTTTGCTAATAATTGATATCATTGTACCTTTTTGTTACCTTAGATTAGAAATAAATGAACTGCACCGGACAAGACCGTGAGTCGCTGGCTGGTTGCGTTAAAGGTAACACTGTTGTCATGGATACAATCAGCTGAAGGCAACAGATGAATGTGAATGATGAGACTTTGGAGTTTTGTACACCTTTGGATTAATATATATATATATATATATATATATATATATTATTATTATTTTTTTGTAATAATACATACATGTATTTATATTCGTTCAATGGTATGTATGTAAATATGTATGCATGTAATTATTTATTTATTTAGAAAATGAACAAAACATGGGTTCTGGTGGAATGGAAGGAGGAGCCTCCCACCTATGATATTGTCCCTAAAAAGGACATACTAAAAAAAAAGTTTGAACCTGGAGATGTTGTGGATGTAGCTTATGAAGAGGAAAGTTCCCCAGCCACAGTTATAGATATTGATGGTAAAAGTTTAGCAAACAAGACTTAATCATGATATAGAATATATGTATTTCCTACTTAATTTTTGTCCCTTTAGAGAGCAAAGATACACTCAGAAGGAGGATGTTTAGGCTAGAGGGGAAAAGAAAAAATCAGCCATGTTTGCAAAATGATGCAAAAAGAGTAGCAAAGAAAAAAAAAACGTACACTCCAACTCAGTCCCCATCTCACCTCAAAACGTCCTCATCATTTGATCATGAGCCTCCGGTCAAACATCAAGTAATACCTACATCTTTTAAATGGCTACTTTTATTTTTCATTATGCTTATTTAAAATCACAAATATTAATGACACGAGATACTAATATTGTGTGTCCATCTTTAGGTCATCCACCGAAAGGATAGTATGTTAATGCAAGAGATTAACAGCATGGAGAGTCAAGCTGGAGAGTATTCAAGCCGAGAAACTCGACTTGAGAAAGAAATTCTGAAATTAAAAAAAGAAAATGAGAATCTAAGAGCACTTAATATAGCTCTGCAACAAGGTATTCTTTTTTTCTTCATGTATTTCTGTCTATCCATCTATATATTAATTTATCTCTCAGTGTGGTTGTCTGTTAGTAATCATTTATTTTGTATTTTTTAAGAAATTCTTCCAATGCTCAAGTGCATGAACCAGGACACTCTTGTCAATCAACAACCACAAGGATCAAGCCAGAAGAATCCCCCTGAAAAGGTGAATACAAATATATTAGTTTGTTTATATAGCCTATATTCACATAAAGTGTTGTGCAGAAGTCGTAGAAGGCATGTTAACTTCTTCATGTTTCATTTTACTTTTGTAACAAAATACACATTTGGTATGATCAACTTGACTATAATACAGCTGGCACACTAAACCAAAATATATCACTTTTTTGTTGAAGAATCTAACAAGGCTAACACTTTTGCACAGTTAGTCAACGTTATATGCTTTTAGATATAGTGTCCCTAACTTTTTTTCTTGACAGACACAGGGGCTAGGAATTAGTTCAGCTGTCCTGACAAGCTGTGGACGGGGGGGCACATCATGTTCTGCCATGGTGAAAGATCTGGCAGTGGCAGTGTTTGGGAGAGAGACGCTGGCCACACATGGGCTGTCTGGAAGGGCTGGCAATGCTAACAAAGGCGCTATGGCAAAGCCAGCTCTTGACCAGGACAAAGTTGTGCTGATCCTAGGTGAGTAAAATGTCCTGCTTTTTTCTTTACGCAAACATGATGGTGCAGTTACAGTGCAAAATGTTAATAATGTTATAACATATGATAAGTGGAATTGCATTTACAGACACAGTACAAAAAAAGTTTCCTGATGTTCCAAAAAAGTTCATCAGGGCAGCACTAAGAGAAAAGTTAAATGATGAGCACAAGTTACGAGTAAGGTAAAAGTTTGTCATACACACAACACACACGCTCATGCTCACACACTTTCTCTCTCTCTCTCTCTCTCTCTCTCTCTCTCTCTCTCTCTCTCTCTCTCTCTCTCTCTCTCTCTCTCTCTCTCTCTCTCTCTCTCACACTCACACTCACACTCACACTCACACACTCACACTCACACTCACACTCACACTCACACTCACACACACACACTCACACACACACACACACACACACACACACACACACACACACACACACACACACACACACACACACACACACACACACACACACACACACACACACACATTTAAAAAAAATCTTTTTTGTTTCTTTTTTTCAGGAAAACAGTGTAGAGGCTTCATTGACTGATAGAGCAACATTTGGCTGTGACTTGGACTCTGCTTCGCTCTGCTCTGACAGCTTCAATAAATAAAATAACTATTTTGTGAAAATACATTGTTTGTTGTGGAGTTATTCCCCCTGCTTGAATCCTGCAGAAGACAACTTGCAAAGACCTGTATAATTGCATATGTATATATATATATATCCACAACAGTCCTGCAGGAACTGTGAATATTATATTTTGAAACCCTGCAGGGATGTAATTCCTGCATGTTTTCCTTCATAAAATTCCTGCATGTTTTCCTTCATAAAATTCCTGCATGTTTTCCTTCATAAAATTCCTGCATGTTTTCCTTCATAAAATTCCTGCAGGTATTCCTTCAGGAAAATGAGCTGAAAATCCTGTAGGAAATCTGCATAATATTCCTGCAGGATTCCTGTAGGTTATTTTTGTAAGGGAGTTAATACAATAAATAATGAAACCTTATTGTAAAGTGTTACTGAATGTTCCTATTGTATATTATTTATTATACCAGTTAATGTAAGTGTACATATAATTATGAACTGTATAAGTATAATTAGTAATATTGGGATTACGATTACTTCATTTTAACATTTTGGTTTACCAATTTGAATCAGTTTTTGTTCCCTTGTAATTCCACATAATTCCCTTAGCGGCGCTAGAAAATCCTGCGACTGAACGTCAAAACAAAGAGAAGAAGCTGTTCTGGGATCTGATTGGTCGTGCCGTTGCTCAGCGGTATTATGTTTGTTAACGCAACTGTCAATGAAGTGCGAGTTTTGATTCATTAATAATATTATTTAGTACACTCTCGATGTGAGGAATGAAGAACAAAAAGGTGAAGCCCTCAAAGGGTGTAAGCAACAGAAAAAGAGGTGAGTTACATTAGTGCTAATGCTAATCCAACAGTCTTTTAAATCTCGTTACCCTAGTGAGGACAAAAGCTGTGTCTCAAAACATAGGGAGCTGCCTACTTAGACAGCATGTTTAGGGCAGCATTGGCTGTACAGTCTGTTTTGAGACTGACTGATGCTTATTTGCTGTTAGTTGCCCCATGGACTGCTTGTTGAAAAAACTAACGTTAGTTGTTGGCTTGCATTGGATTTTTGTCCTGTATGAACTTCATATCTTTCTTTTTCTCCTCCACACTCTGCAGTGCTCAGCGATGTGTCTCCATCCACCAGTATTCCTCCTCTGGTAGAAGGCCAGCTGAGATGTTTTCTGAGAGTGACAGTGAGTAAAGTGCTGTGGACCATCATCAGACCTCCTCCTGTGACTCTGATCAGGCTCAGATGGTGGGGAGATTCTTCCAACGGCACCTTCTTCAGGCCTAGAGATGGACACGTTGAGCAGAAAGGGGTTAAATCGACCGCCCGCTTTCCAATTCGATGTGGACCAAAACAGCTGACGTCTTATTTGACAGGTCAGACTTGGTTGCTGCTACAGGTCCATATAAGATAGTGTATTTTAATGGTTGATTGTTGGCAGTCCCTTTTTAGAGAGACCTATTTAAAGGTAGAGTTCACCCAAAAATGTAAATTCTCTCATCATTTACTCACCCTCAGGCCATCACACATATATCACTTTCTTTCTTCAGATGATCACACAAGATTTTTTAGGGAAATAATCAATCTCTTGGTCCATATAATGCAAGTGAATTTGTGTTGCTCGTTTGATGCTTTGAAAAACCACACACAGCGATTGTGACAGTAATCCGTATGGCCCCAGTGGATGAACCAGTGTTTTCTGAAGCAAAAGAATTGTTGTGTGTAAGAAGTTGTGTGTAAGTGTTTCAAGCGTCAACCAAGTGGCACCCATTCACTTGCATTATATAAACTCATAGGGATGGATTATTTCCAATAATCCGATTATTTTCCATTAAGTTAATTTGTGTTTATTTTAAGAAAGAAAGCCATAAACATTGTGGATGACTCGAGGGTGAATAAAAGATAAGAGAATTTTCATTTTTGGGTGAACCATCCCTTTAACTTCACATTGTTAGATTGTGTAGATTTATTCATCATATGACTCATAACTTCATATAATATTTGTTTGTTCACAGATATGGGCTCATTGGTGCTGGATGTGCTTACAAAGGTTGATCATTTGCCTATAGCTCGAGCTCAAATCCCTGGGATTGCCCGGCTCTCTTTGTCTCACTCCATAAATGGATATTTCACACTTGTTTCGCCGACATCAGAAAAACTTGGCGAGCTGCAGGTTGGTGAGATGCTCAGCTGTAAGATTGAGCTCAGCTGAGTTTTTTCTATTTTTTCTGATCAAATCCACTGTTTTCTAGTGTTCTCGGTTTAACTGTGTGTTATTGTTTCACGTGTACTGTAGGTCACGCTTGCACTGGAAGCATTAACAGAAGGATATGACAGCAGTAGTTCAGTACCCACGACTGATATAAGCCTCGACGCACAGGCACCTGGAGGAAAGAGCGACCAGAACATGCCTGTATTGCCTGTCCCGAGTGTGAAGGAGCCAGCTGGCAGCAGCTCCGGTCACATGCCCAGGTTTGCTTTTATGTTTTGGATGATTTGATTGTAGAATGAACAGTGTGGAACAAACTAGATCACTCGGTTGACATGCTGTACTGCTACAACAACATTCTTCCGTATGACTGATTTTGTAATTTGATAATGAATTTTATTAAAAAAACTAAATTTTAAGTGAATTTTTTTATTGACTTGGAAATAGGTTATCCCCCAGTGTTAATTAAATAATATATATATATATATATATATATATATATATTATTATTATTATTATTATTATTATTATTATTATTATTATTATTTACTATTTATTAATAGTTATTCATATTTTAATTTCAGATTTATTTTACAGTTCAGTTTCTTGTCTTTTTTTTTTTTTTTAAGAATATATATATTTTTTGTTACTTCATAAACTTATTTTATTTTCATTAAGTGGCCAAGTAAAAAAAAATGTTGTAGTTAACAACAAAACATTGTTTGTTTTTTCCTCAATATTCTTGTTTTAGAGGGAAAGATTACTTGTATTTTCAAGAAAGTGGTAATGTCATGCCAGCTTCTTCCACTGGAAAACCTAAACCTGCTTCCGCCCATAATCTCCCAGCAAATAGCCATACATCTGCTGACCTTTTGTCCGGTAAAACGCATTTACTTGATTCACTGAATTTAAAACATCATATTGACATTATTGTTGAACACAGCAAAAGTTTGGCTGAAATACTTTTTTTAAGCATTGGTCAAATTAAAGGATCATCTGCCAATCGCTAAATGAATATTGCCAAATTCTGCTGATTGACCCTGAGTTGTTCTTTTAAATGTGTTCAAAATAATTAACAATACCAGTTAGAAATGTTTCTTTAGAGATGTTTGCAGCCGTTGTGAAATCTGTTGACAAAAAGACCAGCTCTTATATTTATATTCATGTGACAGTAATTAGTTAATTAGTATTTATTTATTTATTTTTCTTTAAGTAGTTTACCTATTAGTGATATATTTTACCTTTTTATTTATTTATTTATTTTTCAGTTCTTCTGGAGCGTGGTAGCAAACTCAGAAATGCCATGGTAGTTTCAGCCTTAAAGTCTGACATGGAGTCAGATGTTCCTCTGAAGGATGTTCCCCCGACCATCTTTAAAGACAACACTGACGCTTTGTATGAACACTTTTATTTCATTTACATACCAATGAGGAGTCAAAATAGACAGAACTTAAATGCTAAATAGTGTTAAACATCATCTTCCTCCAAAAGGCCAGATAGGCCCTCGTCAGGACAGTTTCTGGAGAACATCCTTCAATCGGACTTCCAACATCCTGCTCAGGACCTCGAAGAACCAAGTCATAATAGAGTCAACACAGAAGACATGGCAGTGGATCTGCTGCTTGGAAGGTAGTCAAGGCTAATGTTACCATTAGATGAAGTGAAGAAAATGTACTTGAAGGAAATGTGGAAATTTTTTAGAATGAGTTGAATGTTTTTTCAAAATATAAGTTTTAATATTTGCAATGGCTCTGTTCCTCAGTGTTAATGGATCTGTGCTGCAGTTCTGGGACGGTGAGGGTTCTCTCCCAGATTCTGTTTCTGATCACAGTAGTGTGCTCATGGACAGTGAGCTCAATGACCCTCAATATGATCAGAGTCTTTTGGAGAACCTCTTCTACAAAGCTCCTGTAAGCCATACAGTGCAACACACAAAACACTATTATATGTAGTTTCCTTAAAAGTGCCCCTATTAGTTTTTTTTTCTTTTTTGGATATTACCTTTCATGTAGTGTGTAATAGAGCTGTTTGTGAATGAAAGAGTTTGTGAAGAGTTTCAAAGATCAAAGTGTAATTTACTTTAAATGTACATCTTCAAGCGCTTTACAGAAACAAATAAAACAAACTACACAAAAGAGAAAAATAAATAAAAGAGAAAAAGAATGTGCAATCAAAACAGTAAAAAAAACCTGCAAATGTTCAATTAAAGCTAGCCTAAAAAAAGCAGTTTTAAGGCGAGATTTAAAAATGCAGAGAGATTGAGCTTGCCTTATCTCAATCGGTAAGGAATTCCATAGTTTTGGAGCTAATGAGGAGAAACTCTATCACCCATCTGTCTAGACGAGTTTCAGAACAACTAAAAGACCAGTTTCAGGTGAACGAAGGTTACGCGTCGGAGTATAGGGAATTAAAAGCTCAGACATTGAGGTGCCAACCTATGTAAAGCCTTTGTAAGTAAGCATCAACATTTTAAAATCAGCCCTAAACTTAACCGGGAGCCAATGCAAAGACTCCAAAATAGGAGTAATATGATCTCTAATCCTAGTTCTTGTAAGGATTCTAGCAGCTGAATTTTGAACTACCTGTAATTTGTTTAGGGTAGCGTTTGACACCCCAGCCAGCAAGGCATTACAATAATAATCAGTACGGGTAAACATGAAAGTGTTATTCAACCTCTCAGCAACAGAAAAAGAAAGCATTGGACGTAATCTGGCAGTATTTCTAAGATGACTGTCTTAACTGTATTTTGGATATGGCTCAAATGTTCACCCCAAATTCTTAAATTTAGTTTGATGAACCATCAACAGTTAAGGTAACCGACCCAGCATTACGTAGTTGGTGGGGTGAACCAATGAGCATAATCTCAGTCTTCTCACTGTTAAGACAGAGAAAATTTTGAGACATCCATTCATTTATCTTAGAAATACATTTAGAAAGAAAATCAACAGGCACAGTTTCATTAGGTTTTAAGTGTATGTAGATCTGAGTATCGTCTGCATAAAAATTAAATTTTAGACCAAGAGATCTCAAAAGCTGACCAAGTGGAAATATATAAATGTTGAAAAGCAAGGGGCCCAAAATTGATCCCTGAGGAACTCCAGATTACACAAAACACCGACCTCAGACCTAAATCCACCCATGGCAACAAACTGCTTACGATCGATAAGGTAGGACTTGAAACAATTAAGTGCAGTATCAGAAACCCCAAAGACAGTTGTGCATACATACGATGGAATATGATGGAGCTGACAACTCGTGAAGTGCTTATAAAATGGGTAAAGGAGTCAAAACAGTAGCAGGGAGGAGACGCGGTTCTGATGCAAGTTCCAAACGTTGCGATGATGAGAAAAAACAGGAATGCTTGAGCATTCTGTTCCTCACACTTTACATGCCAAGTGTGAACACACCCTGAATCCTTTATTAAACAGTTTCTGACACTGTGAGAAAATAAATGATTCTGCAATGTTTTTTGTTTAATAATTTTTTTTTTTACCTTGGATGCATGTAAACTTATTGTAGGAGACCTCTGAAACAAAATTAGGAACCTTTAAAATATAATAATAGGGGCACTTAAATCATAAAACTTTGTAATTCTTTATTTTTTTCCTATTTCAGATATCAAATGAATGTATGGAAGAGGACCATCAGAAAAAAGGCCCAGCAGGGAAGCCAGAACACACAAGCTCAGCTAAAAATGCCCGGTCAGTTGCACTAATGCAGAAAGCAATGCTCAACACTCAATATGCTGAAAATTAAAGAAAACTAAATATAAAAAGTATGATATTAAACATATACTGTATGTAAATGTTTTCTCATCGGTGTGACGGGACAGAATATAATACATTTTAAAATAATTTGTTCATATCTGCTGTTGTGTAAATTGCCTATATTTTTTGAAGGCTTGATGAGGTGAATCATTCAGAAGCAAGAGATGATCTCTCCGAACTTAGCATGGATAAAATATCTTTGCTTGGAGATATTCGTTTTGCCAGGCTTACCATCAGTGAGTTAAAAGTTCCCACTGACAGTACTTCAAGAAGTCTCTCTAGAAAAGGAAGACCACCTCGCCCCCTCACCACAAAAAAATGGTACGACATTTAGGATGTTTCATTTCAGATAATATAGATGGCAGAAATTAGTTTCAGTGTTTTAAAACTAACCTGACTTGTCCTGTCTGTCTAGCTTTTATATTGTAGAGTACCTCTTTCCAATGGTCTCTGCTGGGTATGAGGATGTTCAACGAGTACCTTCAGAGATTACAAAGGTTGTCTCTAGTAAAGTAATAGAGGGCGGTGAGTATATTTGTTTTAGGGAACTTTAACAAAAGAGAGTTTAACCAAGAAGTAGCGTAACAATCTGGTGTTGTTTTTTTTTATTGTTTTTTTTAGTGGTGGCGTTTCAGCACCAAAGTTTGTTTCCAGTGAGGTTGAGTAGGTCATCTATTAAACAGTGGTGTGATATGAACGTCATATTCAAGATCTACTCCAGAAATAGCCTTCAAAAGACGGTAAGTGCAGTGTGTGCCTACCACAAAATATACACACATCAAACAAACCTAAAAAAAACTATGGTTTTATTTGTCTTGTTTGTTGTTTAGCCCATTCTCATTGGGTCAGCAATGTTTCCTCTGAGATCCATGATGCAGAGTGAATCGCTGAGCATTTCTGCTGCCTTGCCTGTTCAAAGACCGGATGGAAACACTGATAAACAGGCAGTCGGTCCTCTGAAGGTAATGCGTCATTCGTAAGAACAAAATTTAGAAAATTTTATTGAACCCAGCAATTCGTTCCCCACATATTTGTTCTGTACTTCAGCATGTTCTTTGTTTTTACAGGTTTCATTCGAGTTAGCGGCAGACAAGAATGATTTCTCCACCAAAAAGAGACCTGCAAAGCACATGCTGAGTCCACAAAGACCTCTCTCTTCCCGTCTGACTGAGGAGCATGGTGGGCAGAAGGGTTTATATGTGAGCGACCACAGGGGAGACCCATCTCCTCGTGCAGGTGTTCATCAAGTGCAGAGTATCCTGATACCTCCAACCAGATCTCGATCCACATCACCACACGTCGGATACCAGAGCTCTCTTCATGAGCCTCGGCGGCAGGAAGTGGAAGACACTGAGATTTTGCTTCATATGTTGCTCATGGTCCCTGATGGGAAAGATTTCAACTGTGCACCCATGCAGCCCAATATCTACTTGAACTGTAAGCTCCTCGAATCCGATGAAACCGCTCGATCTGCAGTGAGCTGGGGTCATAAACATCCAACATTCAGCTTTATTCAGGTTTGTGCACAATGGAGAATTGAGGAAAGTTCACAGTTAAACCATATTAGTTAGTGGTGGAAATCATCAGGAATCATATAATACAATATTCTTTAGAAAATGTGAAAATCTGGTGCATGCTATTTGTTTCTAACCTAATTAATACATTATATAGGTGGCTCCAATCGCACTGACCAGCAAACTGTTGGAGAGAATGAAGAACAACATGATGGTCATTGAAGTTTGGTTGAGGGCCAGCAGCTCAGATCATGATAAACTTCTTGGTTTAGTAAAACTACCTCTTCACCAGTTCTACATGTCCTTCAGGTAGGTGTGTGTGTGTGTGTGTGTGTGTGTGTGTGTGTGTGTGTGTGTGTGTGTGTGTGTGTGTGTGTGTGTGTGTGTGTGTGTGTGTGTGTGTGTGTGTGTGTGTGTGTGTGTGTGTGTGTGTGTGTGTGTGTGTGTGTGTGTGTGTGTGTGTGTGTGTGTGTGTGTGTGTGTGTGTGTGTGTGTGTGTGTGTGTGTGTGTGTGTGTGTGTGTGTGTGTGTGTGTGTGTGTGTGTGTGTGTGTGTGTGTGTGTGTGTGTTTGTTTGTGTTTGTGTGTGTGTGTGTGTGTGTGTGTGTGTGTTTGTGTGTGTGTGTTTGTGGGCATGTTTTTGTGAAATATCAGGACACAAATGTGTATAATGACATGGGTATGACATAGGTATTACAAAAAGAGGGTGAAATATGAGGACGTTCCCCATGTCCTCACTTTTCAAAATGCTTATAAATCACACAGAACAAGGTTTTTTTCACAGAAAGTGAACTGCACAGTCTCCTGTGAGGGCTAGGTTTAGGGGCAGGGGCAGGGGCAGTGTAAGGGGATAGAAAATACGGTTTGTACGGTATAAAAACCATTACGCCTATGGAATGTCCTCACATTTCACAAAAACAAAGTGTGTGTGTGTGTGTGTGTGTGTGTGTGTGTGTGTGTGTGTGTGTGTGTGTGTGTGTGTGTGTGTGTGTGTGTGTGTGTGTGTGTGTGTGTGTGTGTGTGTGTGTGTGTGTGTGTGTGTGTGTGTGTGTGTGTGTGTGTGTGTGTGTGTGTGTGTGTGTGTGTGTGTGTGTGTGTGTGTGTGTGTGTGTGTGTGTGTGTGTGTGTGTGTGTGTGTGTGTGTGTGTGTGTGTGTGTGTGTGTGTGTGTGTGTGTGTTATAGCTTTCCTATAGCTCAAACAGTAGAGCATGGCGCTAGCAACGCCAAGGTCATGGGTTCGATTCCCAGGGAAAGCAAGAATTGAGAAAAATGTAAAATGTATTCCTTGAATGCAATGTAAGTCGCTTTGGATAAAAGCGTCTGCCAAATGCATAAATGTAAATGTAAATGTGTGTGTGTGTCTCTGTGTGTGTGTGTGTATGACATTTGTTACTATATTTATATGTAGCATAATTATAATATTGTTTTAATTATTGTATTTTGTTAACATTTCCTATCACAATAAATATTTGAAATACATATATAATCAAATATCATGTTATATATATGTAATAAAATATTTATTATATTATATAATAATGATGACAAAAATAAAAAAATATTAATATTAAACAGGTCAAACAGTGTTGTTACCATTTAAATAAAGCTAAATCTATTTTAAATCATTTTCTATAATTAAAATAAAATAAAAATATTAGATAAAAAATAGAAATGTTGCCTTGGCAGCTAACTGAAATTAAAATAAGTTGAACTACTAAAATTACTGAAACTAAAACTGGAAAAAATTAAAGCTAAATAGAAAATGTTCCAATAATATTTACAAATGCACATAACATAAACTAGAATGAACATGAAAAGTGAAATTATAAAAATAAAAGCTAATTCATAATATTATAAATAATATGGAACATAATTTGTCTTTTACTTTGTCTTCAGAGACCCTAAGATCTCTGAGCTGCTCTTGCAGTCTCAGTATCCAGTGGTTGGAGTGGACAGTTATATGCCCGTGGTTGACGTATTCACTGGCAGCACTCGTGGAAGCCTAAGGGTGTGTCTAGCAATGGGTCTAGCACAGCAGATCACGGCACTGCAGCGAATGAGGGATGACGAGCTGGCCCACGTGTCGCCAATGCCTCGACCTGCTCACATGTTAGACCACCGGCCACATGTAGAAACCAAGGCTAGTTCACTTTAAAACTCCTGGAAGCAGCACTGATGGTGATGCTAAAAAATGAAGCTTAAATTGTTTCTAATCAATGTTCTTTTAGGCCAGTACCGTTGCAGATGTTCTGCGTGAGCATGTCTTCATGATCCGAGTAGAGAAAGTGAAGGGTCTGACGCCTCTGCAGTCCACTGTGTGGGGAGAGGCTGACTGTTACATCCAGTACTCCTTCCCTGCACAAAATGAGTCGAGAGAGGACATGGACCCACATGTTGTTGAGAGCAGTAAGCCGTTTTCTTGCTGACTGTATCAGACGGCTTAAAGTCTTTTTCCATTTAGCTCACCCAACATTCTTTTCCACAGATGTGGACCTCAAGGCACACCGCACCGAGACCACTCTCTGTGTGCCTGACCCTGTGTTTGGACATAATGAGACTCATGTCCTTCTGGCTCCTCCTGACTTCCCAGTGCAAAGAATACTGCTAAGCTCACTGGCCAATCAGGGACTGAGGAATGGTGGAGGAGTGCAGTTTGAGGTTTGGTGCAGGTACAGTAAATGTAGAAATTATAGCTTAGTCATAGCTTAGTCCTCGGTTTTAATTAATGTATTCTTGGACACTTTTTTTATTTAATTCTTTTTACTTTTTAGCATTTTAAAATATGTGTTAAACTACTCTTTTTTTTGTCAATATTGTAATTTGATTTATTCATGTATTTTTGGCATTTTAAAACGTCTCTTATTTGGCAATAGTTTAATTAATTAATTGATTAATTTGCTTTTACATTTTAGCATTTACAAATGCATATTTTATTTGGCAATATTTTTTATTTCTTTATTTTCTTTTACATTTTAGCATTGAAAAATGTGTCCCTTATTTGGCAATATGTTTATTACATTTTAATTCTTTTTTTTTTTTTTTTCTTAATTTTTCGCATTTTTATTTGGTAATATTTTTTTTACGTTTTACTGATAATGTAGCCTTTAAAAGCATGTCTCCTTTGGCAATTATTTGGTTGTTTGTTCGAAAGATATGACTTACTTTTAAATATTTTTCAGGTATTATTATCCAAATGTGAGAGATCAGCTAGTAGCCAGAGGACTGCTACCCATGTCCAAACTGTGTGCAATGGTTACCATGCAGAAACAGGGTCAAACCGGTGTGCAACTTTTCTCCCTCCCTCTGGTACCAAGAACTGACCGACCTGCTGACACACAGCCTCAGTCTCCTGGTAGTTGAATGCCTAATGCATACAAATAATATATAGAGTATAATATGAATTTGAAGCAAATGTTACAAAAAATATTTTTTTTCTGTACTTCCCTGTAGGGCTGCTTGAAGTGAGCATTCAGTACAAGTCTCGACCAATGAGGAGTGTCGGAGTGAAGAGTGGGGTTGTGCCCTCCCGCAGAGTGATACTTGTTGTGCAGGTGCACAGAGCAGCCGGGCTGCAAGCTGCAGCCAAGTGAGTCAATCTATTCCAAATTACCCCAAATGCTTTGCACACATCAATCTAGCTTGAGTAAAGGGGTCATGACATGAGAACTCAAATTTGCCTTGATCTTTTGACACATAAGAGATCTTTTAAAATATCCTGCAAATTGCATAGCTTAAAACGTCCTCCTCATTATAAACAAAGCATTTATTTATACAGTGGTGGCCAAAATTATTAGAACACCTGACAGATCTGAAAATTTTGACCTTTTTTGCCTCCAAAACATGATTACATTTCATTATGTTCATGAAACATGCAGATGGTTGCTCTTAACTTCAAATATCAGATGAACATCTCTCTGGCCTAGTGTCAATATATTTCCTCTGAGAACTTCAACACTAATGTTATCCCATGCCTTCTGCAGCTGAAGCCAAAGGCTTTCCTTTGAATGTACAATAGATCTGTCCAGTTTATTTTCCATCTCGCCCCAAATGTGCTCGATGGGGTTGAGGTCCGGACTTTTGTCCAGACAAACCGTTAGTTAATGATTTCATAATAAAGTTTTATTTATAAACACTTACTCAAGTATTTAGCGAGTGGCCGTTGATACCGTTGACAATAAAGGCACTTTATTTCCACTTTTAGAAAATGTCATTTTTATTGAAAGTAAATGCTTTTTCAATGTGATGGGGAATAAGGGAGAAGAGCAAGCTCGGCAAAAGGCGGATTCGAACCCGGGTCGATCGCATCAAAGCCTTACGCTACTAACTACACCACTGAAGATGTTGAAACATGCTTTTTTTAATCTTGTGTGGCCCAACTAGGCATTGTTGGGCGGAGCTAGTGTAAAAGCGCTTGCCATCAAAGGGACACTCTGAAAAATAAAATCCATGTCATGACACCTTTAACATTACATGAAGTACAGTTTATGCCTTTTAATGTATGTTTTATTTAGCATTTTTCTATTGTTTCTCAGAGTTCTTGCAGATACAGACAGCTCGCTGCAGTATTACTCAGAAGTGGGGCTCAACTCCTTCATTACCATGCAGTTGTCCTTCCTGCCGGACAGTGAGGTTCGAAGCACACGTGTGGCGGCCAAAAGTTTCTGCCCAGAGTTTGAACATCACGCAGAGTTCTGCTGTAACCTGCTGGTGCAGAGAGACAACGGGGAGAGTGTCAGTCTTGCTGAACTCCTGCAGGAGGCAGTGGCCGTCTTCACCATTTACAACAGAGACACGCGCAAAAGTGAGTTGCCCAACTTGGAAAGGTAGACGGATATGTGGAGATGTCATTTTGTCATGACACACTTCTGTTGTTCCGATGTTTTGATGCCTTTAGGTTACAAATGACTTCACAAAAGCATGACATGCAGCCATTCATTATATAATCTCATCTTGCAAAAGATGTGTGTGGGTGTAGTTCTGTGTTGTAAGGAATCAAAAAAAACGTTTTATGAGCAGGCAGGTTTTGTATGCCGGTTCAACATATCACTGTATATTACATTAGTGGTTCAGATTATTATTTTTTTTTATGTTGCAAATAATATTTTCCCTGTCGGCTATTCATATTTTCATAAACACGTTTTTTTTTTTTACTTTTACGTCTTTACACTTACCCTTTAGTATCATTTTAATATTTATTTTTTAATTACTAGAATGATCACTCATTTCAGCACTGTAAATATTATGTACTGTAAGTTTGTTTTATCTCATTGTAGTGGTCGATACAAGAAGATCGAAGGATGCTGTCTTGGGCACTGTGAAAATTAAGCTTGCAGATCTGATAAATAAAAGAAGTGGTATGAAAATATTGAATATTAATAGGATAATAATTGTATTTATTTATTTGCATTTTAGCATTTAGAAATGTCACCTTTTATTTTGCAATATTTTAATGATTTATTTATGGTCTGAAAGTATGGAATATAGTATTTAAATGTTTGGCTAATTTTTATATTATATTGTTAATTTATATATATATATTTTTTTTATTTACTTTTAACATTTTAGCATTTAAAAAAATTTCTAATTTACTTGGCCATATTTTTGTTATTTAGTTGTATTTATTTATCTGTGATATGAAGGTATTGAATATTAATAAGTATTAATATATATATTTTACAGGTATATCTGGCTGGTACAGTCTCTCTGTACCTCGAAGTACAACATCACCTCACAGTCTGACTTCAGCAGGAGGGCTTGAAATCTCCATCAGTTTTTCCCATCATGCAGATAGAGAGCGAGTCGTCAGTTCGGCCTGTGGACTCGGATGGGACGTGGGGCAAGACAGTGAAGATGAGGCTGATATAGACGACGAAGATACTTTGGAAGAAAGCGCAAAGTCTCTGGCCTTATCACTTTCCATGCCTAGAGCATGGCTGCCCATCCATTGCCTGCTGCTGCCAGGACATGAAGACTTACAGCGTTCCACCTACTGCTACTACAGATTCAAACTGTACAACCAGCAGACCTTCTGCTCAGAACTTAGACATCCTGTTCCAGAAGAAAGTGACGGAGAAGAGGGATTAGCCACGGTGGCATTCCAGGGGAGCAGAAGCGTGGTGTTGAGAAGGACTCAACCCCTACGCTGGTACCTGAGGGAGGAGAGGCTGGAGGTGCAGTTGTGGGTGGCCTTTGGGAAGGAGAAGAGAGTCCGCCCTCATAACGCTGACCGTCTGGTGGGCTCTGCCTTTGTGGATCTCTCTGCTCTTGCTGGGACCTTGAAGCACCATCAAACAATCAGCGGTAGAGTTATTTGATCTTTTGGTTGTTTATTATTTATTTTTGTAACATGCAATCTGTATTTCATCTCCTCTGGCTAATGCCTGTTTCTCTCTCGTGGTAGGTGTGTTTCCTCTGTTCAAGCGCTCTGCTGTAAACCTGAGTGGTGCTGCTGTCAGAGTCCATATCACTGTGACCACAGACTCTGTACCTCAAGCCATTGAGGAGCTCAACAGTTCAGGAGAAGACGAGGGGGAAGAAGTCCTCCCCACCACAGTGCTGTCTAGACAATCTCAATCGTCCAGCAAACAGCTCATCAAATCAGCCATGAGCTCTGATTCTCCACCATCCACAGAACTCAACAATGAGGACACCTTCATAGTCAACGTTACTGTGGACAGAGCCATGCATCTGAGTCTGAAAGGTAGAATAACGTGTGATGTTGGATTTTTCATTCTCATTTGGAAGTACTTTGATTTGATGATGTTTAAATGCTGTTGTCATCCTCAGGTTGTCCTCTGGCTGAGCGGGGTGGAGGGTTGCCTAGTTGCTGTGTTTCTTACGCCACCACCGATGCCCCGGGCACAGTGACCACAGAATTGATCAAAGACAGTGACTGCCCTGTGTGGGACCACCAGCAAGAATGCCGGTAAACCCATTTAAACCCATTTGACACTCCTCATGCAACTCTCATGGACCCTTTTCACAAACTGTGATTTATGCGTTTCCACCATTGAAAATATATATATATATATATATATATATATATATATATATATATATATATATATATATATATATATATAATTTACATTTACAATGTATTACTATTATATTATATTATATGAATTATTTGAACAGTGTACTAGCTAGTTGAGGAGTATTTCTAATACAATGGCTATGATGTAACCAATGTAATCAATCTCATAGAAATGCTATCGTGGATTTCTTTCTTTTGCTATTGGAGCAAATGGAGACGCAACAGTTGTCTCCCGTTCACCACTATAGAGGTTTACCCAACTATGACGACTTCCGCTTCCGAGAACCCTGGAAAATGAAAAACATGATTTTCTTGTTTTCAGACTGTCGAAGGAACTACTTTTGGATCCCCAGCAGTCCTTGGTTTTTAAAGTTTGGCATAAAGGAGGTAATGATACATGGCAATCATCCACAACACACTAGCGTTGGGGCGGCAAGTTTTACACGGACAGGCACCTCTCATATTTTCTTCAGAAATTGTAAACCGCTAGTTTTACAATGCATTTTCCTTTGCAGAGGTCGAACGGGTGATTGGATTTGTGTCCGTTGACCTGTCGCCGCTTTTGTCAGGATTTCAGTCGGTTTGTGGCTGGTATAACATCACTGATTTCAGCGGGCAGTGTCAGGGACAGCTAAAGGTGTCTGTGTCTCCTCTGAGGGCAGTACATGACCTCCGGGCACAGAGACAGACGGCCCACGAGACCGCTGCTCCAGATTCAAGTGTAAGCCATTAATGGATTTTGTTTTCTTGCTGAAAGCATTTGAAACATTTGTTAGCAATGTTGAAAACCGTTTTGTGCTACACTTCACAAACATAAAAAATTCTTAATTATTCCAGACTTTTGACCGGTAGTGTATAAAAATAAATACGTTTTTTCCACCTGAAAATGTCAATACTGTTGTCACACATGATGATTGTCTTTTGCAGACTCTCTTTAGTGCACTTCCCCTCTGCTATCAAACAACAGCTACGTACAGCAGCTTCCCCAGCCACATTAGTCGATTCTCAGAGCAGAGGATCAACACTCCTCCTGATCAGTTAGAAAGACTGCTCTCTGACAGGTATTTATTTAGGGAAAATGGTATAGAATCTGCCTTATTATCAGATTTACTATCTGAAGTAATACCAATGGGGATGTTTTGTCAGATCCAGTGTGGCAGATCGCCACGACGAGCACATGGACAACATAAGAATATTCCATCAGACTTTGCATGAGGGTGAGAAGGCGTCTCGCTCCTCCTTGGCTGGAGATTCCCACCCATCCAGTTCAACACTCTTCTCCGCCCTCAGGTAGCCACACTGTCCTCTGCTTCCTGGCTGAAAGGTTTAGATTTCACATCAGCTAATAATCAGAGTCCATATGTCCACATGCTCATCACATGTATTCTAAATAACATTCAAAGACTGGGATTTAATGTCAGCGAAACCATATCATAAGTAATAGTAAAGACATGCACAGCGTAACAAATGATTTCTATTTTAAAATTGTGTTCTTTTGAACTTAATATTCATCAAATAATCCTGAAAACAGTCTTCACAAAAATATTAAACTGTTTTCCACATGGATAATAATAAGAAATATTTCTAAACCAGCATATTAGCATGATTTCTGAAGGATCATGTGACACTGAAGAGTAATTATGCTGAAAATTCAACTTTGCATCACAGGAATAAATTGCACTTTAAAATATATTAACAGAAAACGGTGCTTTTTAAATTGAAATAATATTACACAATAACACTTTTTACTGTATTAAATAAATGCAGCTGTGGTGAGCATAAAATACTTCTTTCAAAAACATCCTACTGACCCAAAAATTTTGAACAGTAGTATTTTTCAGATTCAAAGGTTTACTTTACTATGCTATTTAACACATTTGAACTAAGATTCTAACAATATATGGATATAATATCTAACATGATCAGAATTTTTTTTCAGGTTTTTATTTGGACTGGCAATTCATTCCAATTTGGCTGTCATTTTGATTACTAATGGAATTTGTGTTGCATTTTAAGGAAAAACCTCAGCGAGCTGGATGATATTCAAAGATATTTCAGCCGGAAGTTGTCCACTCCAACATTCCCAAAGTTGAGTCAGCTGAGAGGAACCTCTAGGGAGGAAGAGCACAGGGACTCAGAGACGGACACGACACAACTCCTACTGAAGTCCAGTCAGCTGGTGGGAGAGGTCAATAACATCATAAAAGGTGGGTTGTTACCTGTTTGTGTGATTTCCTGTTGATTTAAGATGTACATAGATAAGCTACGGTGGCCGACACAGGACAAAGATGTTGACGTCTGAGACAGCAGAGAGTAGCTAGCGCTCTGTCGAGAAGTTTGTCCGTTTAGGGCTACTGTAGAAACATGGTGGCGCAAAATGGTGACTTCACTGTAAGGCAGGGGTGTCCAAAGTCCGGCCCACGGGCCAAATGCGGCCCAGGGATGAATTTCAAACAGCCTGCGCTTATCTATTAAATAGGGGTGTAACGGTACACAAAACTGACGGCTCGGTATGTACCTCGGTTTTGAAGTCACGGTTCGGTACAGCAGTTTTACAAAATTGCTTTTTTATTTATTTTTATTAAACAGCGGTTTACTAAAAAAAAAAGTGTCTGTCCTTAAAAGACTTAAATTATAACTAAAAGTTTATTGAAGATATTGCTGTAAACTATATAGGAAGCCCTTACTTGCACATTAATATTAAAGGTTCACAACAGAGCCCAAACTATTAGCCTGAATTCAGTTGCTATTTATTTTTAGGTATAATAATCAACACTCAACAACATAGTACGCAAACATGTAAACTTCACACAAGGCAGTTTTTGCAATAAATTCTAAATCTAACTATAAAATAGTTTTTTCTCCAATTCGTTCTATAATCCAAATCGTAATATAATAATTTATGCACAGTGACTGTCATTTTCATGACAGGTTTATTTAAACATAGGCTACATGAAAATATTAAGACATCACTAACAGGTTAAGTAGAATATAATGTATATAATGGCTAATATAGGTCATATATTTAGTGAAAGAGTTGATTTCTCTAGTGAATACAATTCTGTGAACACTGAATGACTGCCTGAGGTAAATGTGATGCTACATGACATTGTTTAGTTTACAAGCAGTTATTTTGAAGTCTTTTCGCGGTTGAAACACTGATTGAGCGATTACACCACATATGATACGTGACAGTAAGTTGTAATATATCCTCAACATACCTTCAGATGTTCATTCATGTTTATTCTTTAGGAAGAGATGATCGATCGCGTCCACGCGCAAATGCGGGTGGCCAAAAGCGGAACGAAACAGCGCTACTTGTGCGCAGTGCAACTCGCGTCTGAACAAATGTGTTTACTTGCCG
The DNA here is from genome assembly GCF_949357685.1 of Gobio gobio. Classification (NCBI taxonomy): domain Eukaryota; kingdom Metazoa; phylum Chordata; class Actinopteri; order Cypriniformes; family Gobionidae; genus Gobio; species Gobio gobio. Next base: position 39,211,102 of record NC_137114.1, read on the forward strand.
AGTGTCTCGATCACATGACCACTAAACAGCCAGTGAGAAGCGTTTGAGTTCGGCGCAGAGGTCTCCGGTACAAGCTGAAAATCTTTCGGTGATTTAGTTTAGTTTAAAGCCAGCTGAAACAGTGCTGACCTAATCAACAACACTAACGTGCAAATCAGGAGAAACACTGAGCCAACAATCCAATCAAAATACCTTTCAACCAACAATTCATCAACATTTATTATGGATTTACTGTGGTAACACTAACTGTCTGCAACCGTGGTATTTTGTCAAAAATGTAGGTTAATATCTCATTTTATTTAATTTTTAATGTAGATATGTATTAATTGAATAACAAAGGCCAAATTACAGACAATTTTTTTTTCTCCATAAACTTAGTTTTGTGCATTTGTATTTATATTAAATACCATAAAGCCATTCTAGATATAGAAATAATATTTTTTTCTTTTTACCATGTAGTGAGGTGCCATGTGTGCACTGCAAAAAAATGCTCTTATTTAGTATTTTTGTCTTGCTTCTTGTCTAAATATATCTAAAAATTCTTAAATCAAGATGTATTTACTAGATAAGTAAAATGACAAGCTAAATTATCTGCCAGTGGGATAAGAAAATAATCTTGTTTCTGTTTGAATTCTGTTTCTGTCCCAAACAGAAACAAGATTATATTTCTTATCCCATTGGCAGATAATTTTGCTTGTTTTAAGGAAAAACTCCCTTCATTTTGATTATGTCCCCCAGAAATCAAGAGTAATTTTACTTGTCTAGTAAAAGCATCTTGATTTAAGAAATTTTTGATATTTGGACTGGAAAAAAGACAAAAATACTCAGTAAAAAGATTTTTTGCAGTGTGTTTTTACCTTTACCTATCTAAATAGAGTACTTGTTAATTTAAATAAGAATAGTGTTCTTTCACCCTTTAAAACCAAGGTTGTTGAACGTTTTTTCAAAACAAAACGTAATATATATATTACGTGTCCACAACATCTAATCTGGCCCCCTTTTAATAAAGTTTCGACACCCCTGCTGTAAGGGGACCCATGGTGTATGTAGATAGAAATGGCTCATTCTATGGTAATAAAAACATAACGGATCATTATGTAAGGTACGGTATACACCACGGGAAAAAAATTATGTATATTATATTGCATTTCTATCAATAGATCCTCATAAATATTACACACTGCACCTTTTAAGGGCATTTTTTAAATTCTGTATTTATTTTAAATCAGGCTTAAGTGACCACCAGACGGAAGGAGCACCAACTACCCATAAAAGGTCCACCTCTCCTGATGTGGTTGATGAGCGTTTAACTTATGGGGTTGATCAGCTGATATTATCGGAGTCTGACAGCTGTGAGATAGAGCCACGCTTTCATAAAGACTCCGATATGATGTTGGAGGATGAAGATGGCGTCTCGCCCGTCAGCTTTCCTGCTCCTGCAGAGATCAGACAGTCACCAGCTGCTCTTGAAGATGAAAAGCTCCATCACAGCTCCAGCGATCACTCATCTGATGAAGATGAGGATAAAGACGAGGATGAGCATGAAGACTTTGAGGAAACTTTAATACAGCCCCGAACACTCAATGAGGTAACTTCAGTCACAGACAGAACCAGTCCCTGGACCAGCCTACTGTCTGACCCAGATATGGGATCTCTGGAGAGTCTGGAGCTACTGCAGCATCATGTTCATGACGACACCATCCACACTCACGGAGAGGAAAGAAACAGCAGAGAACTTGTTCCAGATGTTAACCCGCAGTCTCTGATTGCAGAATCTCAAGGCATTGCTTCTGACTCTGATATCTGTGAAGGATCTGAAACTGATCAGGATACATTTAGGAGTGAAAGCGCTATTGCCACAGGTCATCGGGAACAGCAGCCTTCTCCAAATGGTCTGGATGGAGACGGCGATCTTTCTAGCATTAGCGAGGTTGAAGATTATGACCTAAGTAACAGTGGACCTGAAGAAAGGGATGAGAAACCAAACTCGCCTCCCTTTACAGAGTCTGGTTCAGAAACGGATGATAAAAGAGTTGACGGAAGAACAAAACCGTATCCTTCTAAGCTTTATATGACACAAGACAGCATATGTTTTTTGACTGCATGTGTGGCATGCTGTTGAAAAATGTCATGCTTTGCCTCAGTTTGTAAAAACCAACAAAAAAGCTTTGACACTTGCCTCATAGACTTCTATTATAAGTGAATTTACAATGGAAGTCAATGGGGCAGTGTTCAAAAAAGATGACATTGACAGGGGATATCCTTGCTGCTTTTATTACCGTTTATGATATCTGGTTTATTTTTGGCTTAACCCCTCCTTGCAGTTCGGAATCTGTAGAGATTCCAAATTTCTTCTTGTCGGCCCACCATCTGGAGGCATCCATGAGGGCTTTGAGGATGGCACCTGTCTTTCCATCAGCAACAACTGAGTCAGTGAGTACCCTCCCTTTTTTTTTTTTTTTTATTACCACCGTTTGGTAAAAGATTATATATTATAGATACATTTTTTTTCATACATTTTTTTTTTAGATTTAATTAATGCAATGAAGATAGTTAAGTTAATGCATTTTCTTCTTTATCATTTTTTTCTGTTCTGAATCTGTCAAGAGAATATAAGTGTGGCGAGTTATTTTAGTTTTTATATATTATAGTTTTATTAATATTTTGAATTAGCTTTCATCATTTTATGTGCTTTTTTGTCTTAAAAAACCCCCCACCTAATTAGCAATTTCTTTTTTTTTTTTTTAAGTTTTGGTTTTAATTTTAGTTGTAATTTATTTCCAGTTAATCATTTTAGTGCTTCAACTTAAAATAAAAGCGCTGCATTGACAATAAACTGAAATCAGTTTAAGTTTTTTAACTAATATTTTATTTTAGCTTTATTTCAATTAACAGAAATGTGTTTTTATAGTTTTAGTTAACCTGTCCCAGGATAGTAAATTTTTTTCCTTTTTAACTTTTTTTGTTTTTGTTTGTTACTCTCCGTTCGCCCAACCATCCATTCGATCTGTTGGTCATATTCGATAAAAAATAAAAACCCATCCTAGGCTATCGGTCATATCATTTAGTAGATATGAGTGAACACATTTTCAAATGTGGTCCATAATGATTAACCTTTATATTGTGAACACAATCTCCAAAGTTCATGAATCTTTGTTAAAGGGTTAGTTCACCCAAAAATGAAAATTCTGTCATGAATTACTTACCCTCATGTCGTTCGACACCCGTAAGACCTCAGTTCATCTTCGGAACAGAAATGAAGATATTTCAGTTGAAATCTGATGGCTCTGAAAGGCCTCCATTGGCACAATGCACGGTTCACTCTCAAGACCCATAAAAGCTACTAAAGACGTCGTTACAAAGTCCATCTCACTACAGTGGTTCTAAAATAACTTTATGAATCGGCGATAATAGTTTTTGTGCGCAAAAAAACCCTAAATAACGACTTACATAGTGATGACGATTTCAAAACAAGGCATGAAGCTTCGAAGCGTTATGAATCAGCGAGTCGATTCAGCGATTTGAATCGCCAAATTTCAGCAGTTTGGCGGTTTGACACGCGATCCGAATCATGAATCGGCTCGCAGTACCTTTTAAGGGTCTTGAGAGTGTAACGTGCCATTGTCATTGCACGTGCCAACGTGCCATTTACAAAAATGATATAATGAGAATGTACAACATGAATCCATTTTCCGTTTTTGTCTTACCCTGAATCATTATGGTACACTTATAATAAGTGTTTATATTGGGACTATTTCAGACCGTTCTGGTAGGAACTGCAGCGGAGGAGCACAGTCCCTGCGTGACTCACCCTAGACATAAACAGAGAGAAGTAGCTCCGGCTGCAATGCAGTTGTGTTTATTAACCGCTAGAGAGCAAAAAGTTACGGCCTGCAGCTTTAACTGATGAAACGTTATTGTATATAAAAGTGTTGCCGTAAAATTTAGTTATGATTTGGTTATTCTATACAATTCTTTCTTTTAGGAGACTGTAAATCCTGTAAACCTATATCGAAGAATGCCTCGATCAAGACCCAGCATTCCTCCATCACAGAGGAGTGAAGAGACCAAAAGAATCGCAAAAATATTTGCTTCAAAGTTTACAGAAGAAAGTTAGTACATTTCGCATGATTTATGTGCGCGTGCTTGTTTTTAAATGTTGTATTTTAAAGTATTGATGCTTATTTATTTTTTACATAATGCAATACGGCTTTCTTACAGGAGTTTTGGATAATGTAAGCATTAAAAAAGTTGTTTATTTACAGTAATAAACTATTTTTGTAATAAATAATTTTGTATTTCCAAATGCGGGTAATTGTTTTTGAAGGTCTCGTTCTTTCGATTTAGCTTTACATTGGCAGTTGTCTGTGGAAGGTAAAGGCTGTGCTGCTCAAAGGCTTTAAGTATTTAGCTGACAGATGAGAAAATTGCCCAATTTGAGCTGCTGCAGACAATAGCACACACTGACAGTGATGTAACCAAAGTATTATCCAGAGACAAAAGAAGCCAACGGTCAGACAAAAGCCTCTCTTTACCCTCTCAGCCGGTTTAATGAGCTCTAATTAGGGAGATGAGTCTGATCAAGGAACTGGACCTCATGTTGACCTTCTTTTAAAGCAGATGAGTCAATTGACAGACTCAAAGCCATACAGAATGGCAGTAAATTGGGCTAAATATAACTGGTATTTCATCCATTATTTTACTGCCTAGAGTGGAATTTATAAATACTTGTAATGTAAAATTGTAACTGTAAAAATAGGCTTTGATGATAGAATGCAATATTTATTTATTTATTTGACTATGTAATAATGTAAAGTATATTTAGAGACCAGGCCAGTCAGTGACTGATATACATATACATTAATGATGACAAAACGGACATTCATTTGACTCCAAATTCACAAAAAAACTGTTTAGTGTTCTGTTAGAGTTCCCAGATCATCAGCCTTTACTAGGGAGTCTGGTGAACGTTCGATTGATTCTTGTCAAGTGGCTGTAAAGCAGCATGTCTTTGCGGCCGTCGGCGAGTCTCAGTGCATTTACAAAAAAATGGTTTGCTGCTCGATTCATCTTTGGGTATCAAAGTCGAGCATACATCGACACAGCCGTGATGCTTTAGTGGAGGAAGATATGATGTCGGAGATAAATGAGGATACTGGAAACCAGGCAGTAAGATAACCGGATAGATTCCACTGAAGACACTGATCATGGTCGGTGAGTGCCCGAAATCTGGATGATGCCCGAGGCGGGAAAAATCAACATCTTGATTGTATATTTGTGCTTGTAGGATGAGGTTCTGGATCTTCTCCGCTTGAATAAGATGTCGATGGCATACCATCTGAGAGCTTTGAAGTGATTCCACAAAGTCTGTCAGCAGAAGTTTTCCTTCTGTGAACTTTAGCCAGAGATTCTGAAGAGTGGAAGACAGATATCTCAATCAAGGCTTTTCAAATCTGCATTTCATGAATCATATCTCAGATGTACCTCAGATTGACTCAAGGAATGTTGGGTCTTCTTCTTAAGAAGCTTATGAATCGCTCTAAGGCTGAGTTTCTGCTGTAAAGTTTCTGCATGTGGCACAAGACATCATTACATCAGTTATACAGTAGGAAAAAAAAGCATCATATTACAAGCAAAATCTCCTCACACAGAGAACTTACCCAGCTTTCTCTGTTTGCGTCGCATTGAAGACACCATTTGACCCAGAATCTGGTACTTTTCAGCTAAGAGAATTTTAGAGTTGTTCAGATGTGGCTGATGTGCCAAATTCTGCTCTGCGAGCCAACAGTTGGAGGCCATCAAGATCACTTTACATCTCTGAAGATGCTGTAACTACAGGCAAGTCCTTCAGATCAAGTGCATGTACAATGCATACCCACCACACACACACACACAAATATCTGGACATTTAAGTCACACTTTGAAATGTCTGTAATTGCATCTGCAAATTAATGCTACCTGCTTTTTTTCTTAGAATTCCCTTTCTGAGCAATTTTTGCAATAACTTTTAATCCACTAATCTTAAGCCATTTTAAATTAACATTTGACAAACAGCAGGTGTCCAGATACTATTTGTCTTGATTTTAAAATGAATAGACTTTTTGTGGAGTGTTTTGCTTGAAATTGGTCTGCTATATTTATAAAATAAGTACCGTTCTTTTATTATTTCATTTAAAATATAAATAAATTACTATATTGTAATATATTTTTTATAATAAATTAAAATCACCAAAAAAGATATTAACATATTCAGCATTTTTGACCGTGCACTGGTACCTTTGAATTGACCCTGACAGTTTCTCGCATCCTTTCCTCGTCTTCCAAGAGCTCCAGAAGCTGAGCAGTGTTCAAACACTTGAGATAGTCCAAATTTAGCATTGAATCCCCCTCATGAGGCATTGCAGCCCATTTATAAAGATACTACCTCTCACCCAGGACTTGATCTACTGATGCTTTGAGGGCACGGTGCATTTGTACATCTTGTAACATGATCACAAGCTCCAGAGAGGTTGGTTACTAGGGATTTCTGAGCGTACACTGGAGCCAACATATCAGCACAGAACTACACATTTTTAGACCCTTTATAAATGATGAGGAAAACATAAGTCAAGACCTCTGTGGGCCTTCAGCACCCTGGACAGCTCTAGAATATTTAGAATAACCTTAGAAGAACTTTAGAAAATATCACCTGTATTATTTGTCTTTGACTGTTTAGAAATGAGTTATTTTGTTTTATTCTATGTAATGTGTAAATAATTATAAACACACCCACATTTACTGTATAGATGGATTCATTTGATTCAGGTGTTCCAATCACTTCCATGGCCACAGGTGTATAAAACCTAGGCATGCAACTTTAGTCGAACTGCTTTTACAAACATTTGTAAAAGAATGGGTCACTCTCAGGAGTTCAGTGAATTCAAGCGTGGTAGGCCTAAATATTCCACGGTCAACTGTTAGTGGTATTATAACAAAGTGGAAGCAATTGGGAACAACAGCAACTCCGCTACAAAGTGGTAGGCCACGTAAAATCACAGAGCGGGGTCAGCGCATGCTGAGGCGCACAGTGTGCAAAGGTCGCCAACTTTCTGTCAATAGCTACAGATATCCAAACTTCATGTGGCCTTCAGATTAGCTCAAGAACAGTGCGTAGAGAGCTTCATGGAATGGGTTTCCATGGCCGGGCAGCTGCATCCAACCCTTACATCACCAAGTGCAATGCAAAGCGTCGGATGCAGTGGTGTAAAGCACACCGCCACTGGACTCTAGAAGCGTGGAGACGTGTTCTCTGGAGTGACGAATCACGCTTCTCTGTCTGGCAATCCGATGGATGAGTCTGGGTTTGTCAGTTGCCAGGAGAACGGTACTTGCCTGACTGCATTGTGCCAAGTGTAAAGTTTGGTGAAGGGGGGATTTTTGTGTGGGGCTGTTTTACAGGGGTTGACCACTTAGTTCCAGTGAAAGGAACTCCTAATGCTTCAGCATACCAAGACATTTTGGACAATTTCATGCTCCCAACTTTGTGCATTGGTGGGAAGGGACCATCCCCAATCTGTTCCCACAAAGCGTCGGTCCATAAAGACATGGATGAGCAAGTTTGGTGTGGAGGAACTTGACTGGCCTGCACAGAGTCCTGACCTCAACCGGGAGAGTGGAGTGGAGACTGCGAGCCAGGCCTTCTTGTCCAACATCAGTGCCTGACCTCACAAATGCGCTTCTAGAAGAATGGTCAAAAAATCCCTTAAACACACTCCTTAACCTTGTGGAAAGCCTTCCCAGAAGAGTTGAAGCTGTTATAGCTGCAAAGGGTGGGCCAACTGCATATTAAACCTTCCGGATTAAGAATGGGATGTCATTAAAGTTCATGTGCATGTAAAGGCAGGCGTCCCAAAACTCTTAGCAATATAGTATGGATGGATGAATGGAAAAAGAGAAAAAAGATGTTTCATAGAATGAAACATAGATGATTCAGATCAAAACAGTAAAATATTTGTTTGTTCATTTACGAAATGTGTACATTTGATTGGAAAAAATATAAAACATATAGGACATAAAACTAGTATATTTAATCTCTCACAATGTATTATTAAAAGACTAGTCAACCCTGTTTCCATTTTTTCCCCCTGATTTATAAATAAACAACTCATACTGTTTTAAGCTAAACTCATAATCCTTTCAAGAAGTAAATGCTGCAAGAACACTAAAGTTTTTCGTCTTTTTTGTATTTTATATTTAATTTTGCAATAAACTGGCAACCCTATTGCTGTGATTTTCTCTAGTAAACAATCTGTTATTTAAAATAGTTATTTTAAACCCTTCTTTCTAATAAGACCGCAAACACAATGTAAACAACATGGTTATCGTCAACCCTGTTACTTACATTTAGATATATACAAACATATTATTTTTCATTAATTAGGCTAAAATAAATATATTTCCTTTGAAATGGAAAAGGCACCCAATTGATAGAATCACCATTCTGATATTATTTTCCAAACAGGGGGCAAACTATTAAGGATATGACAAATGCCTTCTAAAGCTCGCAAAACAGAAAATGCCCTGGTTATAAAGAGCTTGACATGCTCTATACGTGTCTTTGTTCTATAAGTGTCTTTGTTCTATAAGTATCTTTGTTTTGGATTACATCCATTCTTACTGTCCAGTAGCACGTCCTTTGTGATGTTATGTAACACTTGATCTTCTTTCCCACCCAATAAACTGACACAAGTTTATATACTTTAACCTTAAAGTGTTATCCTGTTATACTTTAACTTCAAGTGGTTCAAGCACTTAGCCACTTAGCCATTTATTTTCCATCCACCCTGCAACAGGAACAACTTGTCATACTTCGGGTGTTCACACTCACACCATAGGTATTTACCCAGACATTACCACACACGCTCCCAGGAATGACGTAGCTTTGCTTATTGATTACTGTTGTTCATGTCCTTTCACTGACTGCAGCCAGTTACTGTAAACAGTCTTGGAACAGATATAGCCACAGAAGACTATATGTGACCATGCTAGCTAATCCTCTTTGCTTCTGTGATCCCAAAGAGTCTGGAGTCCTCCTGGCTTCAGAGACTCAAAGGTGTTTTCTGCCTGATGAGCAGAAGAGCATGCAACACTATGGCTGGCGATACAAATTATTGTTGCTCTATGTAAGTAAGTACTACCCCTATACACATACTGTAAGAAAAACTAGAAACCTGCACATAATGCTTTCTTGATTATTCATACATTTCAAATGCTTTGTAGTTGCATCTTGTATACAAAAAAAATTTGCCTAAGTTTGTTGATTAGTTCTCTATTAATATGATGTATGAGGTTAGACTGATTTTGAATGTTTTATTGTTTTCCATGTTTTTGTTTTTAGGATCTTATTATAGTGAAAATCAGTGTTATTGTGGTATAACTGAGATACTATAGTTAATATTTATATTTTATTTGTTTTCATTTTAATTTGAGTGATTTGCTGTTGTCTTTTTATTGTTGTTTTTGTAAATATGTCTATATTTTAGTCTTCATTATGTTAATACTTTAACTTAAACTTCATGAAAATGAAGGTGTTTTTTATTTTATTTCAGTAAATTATTATTTTATTTCAATTAATACTTAATGGTTTTAGTTTTAGTTTAGTTAACCATAATAACCATGAATCCGACAGGACAACAACCTTGATCATTGTTTTGGACTATTTTAGCTTTTATTTTTGTGCCTCCCCATTATTCTGACTATTTTACTATATATTTTCTCTGTTTATGCATGTTTATAGAAGTAAAACAGATGTGTGTGCTTACATAATATCAGTACAGCAAAGCATATTCAAAGGGGCTGTAAGAATTTTCATGTATAAATCGCTTTTTTTACGGCCAAGTGTGAAGTCTGGGCTTGTAACTAAACTTTAAAAAAACGAGACCTTCCCCGACTTCTTGCGTTGTCTATGAAAGCCTGTAAAATTATTTTATGTGAAGGGTTTATCCCGAGAGCCTCTATTCCGAGTGTTGCACAATGTTCAGGATAAGGCCGAAAGAGACAAACTATAATCTCACATAGATATGTACTGTCTAGTCTCAAATATACGTAATAGTCAAACTATCATCATAAGCGGTGTAATTTTAATCGCCTCATCTGTTGACTTGACGCCGGTGAATTGGAGAGCTCGTGCAAATTGTTGTTGAGAGGAAAGCGCGCACATATCTAAACGTCACTGTGTAGCTGCAAAGGTATTTCCAATTTATTTTTTTACTTCTAATGCTGCATTCCAGACAGATGGGAATTAGGATATTTCCTACCTCCTTCTTGGAAATCACGTCTGGAAAGCCACTCAAAGTGGGACATTCGACTTCTGAACTCGGGGTACATCGATCAACCCCGACCTCAGCGAGACGCGTTATTTGACGTCATTTCCAATATGTCGGCCAGTCCTGCTTCTAATGAGCATAAACGTAAAAACAAACTTTAACTTTAGACAACATTAAGTTTATTGTAATGATACCTTCGTTTTTGCTTTTCTTCATCTATTTTCAAAGCGATTATTTTAGTTTTATTCTGTTTCTGCCATAATTGACCCCAAAATACAAGCCTTGTGTCATGGCGAAATCACTATGTCAACATGTGAACTATTTACTGGAACACTTAAAGGGTTAGTTCACCCAAAAATGAAAATTCTGTCATTAATTACTCACCCTTATGTCGTTCGAGACCCGTAAGACCTCCGTTCATATTCGGAACACAAATGAAGATATTTTTGTTGAAAGCTGATGGCTGAGAAAGGCTTCAGATAGGCCTCCATTGGCATTCAGTACACTTATACTCCCAAGACCGATAAAAGGCACTTAAAATGTCGTTACAAAGTCCATCTCACCACAGTGACTCTACAATAATCTTACGATGCGACGACAATAGTTTTTGTGCGCAAAAAAAATCAAAATAACACCTTTATCCAGCTTGTTATTGCCTTCCGCGTGTGCCTCCACGACGCATGCGCGAGAATTTGACGTAGCGCCGGGGTTTGGGAATCCATGAAATGCACACTCTAACCCCATTTTGAGCACTACGCCGAGACCTAAAGCACGATCAATGTAGAATCCAACAGCTGAGATACGCGCGTCTTCCTCTGATTGTAAACAAATCACTTCTGGATCATCTGTCCGAACGCCGGATCTGCGTCATATTCTCGCGCATGCGTCGTGGAGGCTCACACGGAACGCAGTAACAAGTTGGAAAAAGGTGTTATTTTGATTTTTTTTGCGCACAAAAACTATTGTCGTCGCATCGTAAGATTATTGTAGAGTCACTGTGGTGAGATGGACTTTGTAACGATGTTTTGAGTGCCTTTTATCCGTCTTGGGAGTATAAGTGTACTGAATGCCAATGGAGGCCTATCTGAAGCCTTTCTCAGCCATCAGCTTTCAACAAAAATATCTTCATTTGTGTTCCGAATATGAACGGAGGTCTTACGGGTCTCGAACGACGTGAGGGTGAGTAATTAATGACAGAATTTTCCTTTTTGGGTGAACTAACCCTTTAAGTCTGAAGTGGGACATTTAATTTGGGATATTCCCACGTCAAACCTCATCTGAAAGGCACCATAAGCAAAGAACAAAAATAACCGCCATGAGTAGGCCTATATCGGGGCCTTGAATCAAGTCTACGTTACGTGTTCACGAGTGCGAGCATGAGCAATAAGTTGCTGGCTGCAGCCACCTGTGTTGCTAATAAGGGTTTCTGAATTCTACATATAGCCCCTTTAGATGTACATGTACTTGGCTCAAAATGTTTAACAACACAAGCACTGTTGTCTAAAGAGAACAGTGCATCACTCACTGTGTAAAAAGGCTTGGTATTGCTGTCTAACTGAACTATCCTGTTCCGCTGTAACAGTTTGACGTTGTTGTGGATTCTCTGAAGAACACTGGACTCTGTGATGTCCGTTGAGATGTGTACTTTGTCATAAGCAACTCAGACTGAGGCAGGACAGTCATGAGTGCTGATACAGCCAACAGGGTGGATCTGGACCCTGATTACCACGCTGAACTGGCTGACATGGTAGCAGCCATGAATGTGGCCGCCAACAGACAGACTCCTCCAAATGGATGCAGGACCACCCCACATCGCCTCAATCTCTCGGATCGCAAGCTGTCACTGCAGGAGCGATCAAGTTACCAGAATAGCTTCCCCCCACGAATAGCCAGAAGACCCACTATTGAATCGAAGCGGGTGTCTATCTCTGATGGTGATGTGAGTTGGCAACATATGTTACCTCAGATTGTTGACCATCAATGAGGATATTCAGCAAAATATGGCGTTCTTACTGAAATTCATGTACAAGGGCTGTCACAATATCAGATTTTCACCTGCATGATTGTGGCTAAAAGAATTCAGGATATAGCAATTTATACACTGAAAAAAGTGTTTTAAGAGAAAAAAGAGTTTAGGATTTAGTTTTGAAACCATTTTCCCTCTGATATTAGTAAATTTGCAACTAAACGCAAAGACAAGTAATATATTGAATTAAACACCGTTTTGAAATAGAAAGGCTGAAATAGTATTTTCTTGTAAAAACGTATTCTCTAAAAATCTTTGTTTTATTTACCACCTTGAAAAAAAATAATTGTATTTTTTGCCCACTGATTAACACAAAAAATATGAATGTAATGAAATGTCAATATTTCATTTTTTAAATACCCTTTTCTACCTACAGGACTGTGTCCAGCTAAACCAGTACAAGTTGAAGAGTGAGATAGGAAAGGTTGGTGATTTCTATTTAAAATCCTAAATTGTTTTAAATAGTTATGATTTGTTGGCATAATCACACATGCATAAATATAAACATATCTTGTAACCTTCCTTTTTTTAACCCAGGGTTCATATGGGGTGGTGAGATTAGCACATAATGAAGATGATGACCAGTTTTATGTAAGCAAATATGTTTTAGAAAAAAATATATTTTATTTTATTGTCAGCATTTAGTTATTGTCATACATATAGTAATTATTAAAAGATAATAATATGCAACCCATTCTCACTGGGGTTGTTTTATATATATATAATCAATAAATATTATATATACATTAATATAGCAATATAATTGCATGATTTTAATATAATCTAATGTAATTCATTTCAGGCTATGAAGTTGGTATCCAAAAAGAGGTTAATAAAGCAGTTTGGATTCCCACGTAAGCAATACACATTTACATTTTGAACTTTTTTTCTTATGAAGTTCTGTCTTATGACTGCAGAATATTAATGTTAACATGTGATGTTGTGTAGGGCGACCTCCTTCCAGAGAATCCAATGGCTCACAAGAGAATCTTTTAAAGCATTCTGGCCTGTTGGACCAAGTATATAAAGAAGTCGCCATTTTGAAGAAACTTGACCATCTTAATGTTGTTAATTTAGTTGAGGTGAGTTAGATCTGTACTGTTTATTAGAGAATGTTTCACTATACAAGTTAACTAACCAAAACACTGTCTGTGTCTGTCCTGTGATATTTAACTGAAGGTTCTTGATGACCCAGCTGAGGATAACTTGCACATGGGTGAGTAATTCTGTCAGTCAGCAATCTCCGATATAGAAGACTTTGCTTTTTACTCTCTAATCTGTTTTTCTATTTACTCTTTGCATCCTTTTCTCAGTCTTTGAGTTGGTACCTAAAGGGTGAGTATTTGTACCTATAGTTCACAGCCCTACATATGCAAATTAAATGTTTCCTTTGTTTGATTTTTCTCTCATAATTTGTTTGACCTGACCCTAGTCCAGTGATGGAGGTCCCTACAGACAGTCCGCTAACAGAAGAAATGGCCCATTTCTACTTCAGAGATGTCATACTAGGAATTGAATACTGTAAGTTTCCCTAGTCTAGGGTATTTTATATAGTCTTGTATTAGTCAAATGACATCTATAAACTTTGTTTCATGTTTTATTTTTTAGTGCACTATCAGAAAATCGTACATAGAGACATCAAACCCTCAAATCTGTTGCTGGGGGATGATGGGCACGTCAAGATCGCAGATTTCGGTGTCAGTAATGAGTTTGAGGGGAATGATGCTCTCCTGTCGAACAGTGCAGGAACGCCAGCTTTCATGGCACCTGAATCTCTGACTGATCGGGACCTGAGATTCAGTGGAAAGGTTAGAAGACTTCTAGAATATTCTGGTTTACATACAGAGAAGACTTTGATTCTTTATCATTTACGATTGACTCTCATTGGCTTCAGGCTCTAGACATATGGGCAATGGGAGTGACGCTATTTTGTTTCGTCTTTGGAAGGGTACGTCATTTACCTGTGTATGTATCAAATACAATATTATTTTTCAAATATTATTATTCAAATACAAAATGTTAATATTTTGTTGTGCAGTGTCCTTTTCATGATGAATACATCTTAGGCCTGCATGATAAGATCAGGACTATGACAGTGGAGTTCCCAGACAAGTGAGTCACAAACCATTTTACATTTACGCATTTTGCAGACTCTTTTATCCAAAGCGACTTACAAAATGGAAAAATCTTGGCAATCGAACTCATGAGTTTGATGTTATTAGCACCATACTCTACTGTTTGAGCTACTGGATGGCTTTTCTTAGCCATGATAAGAAAACATGCAATTAAACATAACACTTTATCACATATTTATGTAAGCTTGTTTCCACTTTTTTTCACACAATTACAAGATTCGATATAAACTCACAATTTCTAGATAACTCAATTCTGGGGGGAATTATCCAAAAGCCACTTGAGCAATGTTATATATTTTGTTGACTTGTGTACTTGCATCATCACAAATGTTTCTAAGAATGTTTACATTTTTATCATGCCTTTCACACGCTAACTTCTCTCCGTCTCGTCTTCGGATGTGTCATTTCTTACGTTGCATGAGTGCCCACTACTGAGAAAAATGACATATTGTGGCTTTACCTACAGTTACAGAGTATTGAACTAATATTTAATATTTTGGTTTTTTTTATCAAATTAATATTTTCAGTGGTGGATGCCTGTTCCCATGTTTACATGTATATTCTAATCTAGTGGAAGAGTGGCACTTAATGAATATGCTTAATTTTTTTTTAAAGGGTTAGTTCACCCAAAAATGAAAATTAGCCCATGATTTACTCGCCCTCAAGTCATCCTAGGTGTATATGACATTCTTCTTTCAGACGAATAAAATCAGAGTTATATTAAAAATGTCCTGGCTCTTCCAAGCTTTATACTGGCAGTGAATTGTTGCTCCGTTAAAAGTCCATAAAAGTGCATCTATCCATCATATAACTGCTCCACACAGCTCCGGGGGGTAATAAAGGCCTTCTGAAGCGAAGCGATGCGTTTGTGTAAGAAAAATTTATAACGTAAAATATCTAGCTTCATTTTTGGGTGAACTAACCCTTTAATGTAATCCTTAATGTTTTTATTATATTAATATATAGATGTGATTTTTATCCGTAATATAACACAGCCTCTTATTGCTCAGTAAGTATCCTGTATAAAGCTTTCCAATACTTATCTATATATACTCAAAAGCTACTATTTGATCTCTTATGCCTAAAAAAGGTTGCTTTTATTTGATCAAAAAAACAGTCAAATCAGTAATATTATTACAAATCAAAATAACAGTTTTCTATTTTAATATATTTTAAAATGTGATTTATTCCTATGATGCAAAAGTTGACACTTAAGCATCATTACTCCAGTCTTCAGTGTCACGTGATCCTTCAGAAAACATTCTAATATGCTGATTTGCTGCTCAAAAAACATTTATTATTATTATTATCAATGTTGAAAACAGTTGTGCTTCATGACCGTTTTGTGAAAACAGTGACAGTTTTTTTTCAGGATTCTTTGATGAATAGAGATTTCTGAAGACCAACATTTATTTGAAATAGAAATGTTCTGTAACAATATAAAAATATGTATTTATTTAATCTTTTTAATGGATAAAAGTTGTGTGTAAAGAAAACCTTTTTGAATGGTAGGCTAGGTGTTTTGGAGAATAGATGGATATATAGTGGAGATCCCTTCTTATACCCTCAAAGGCTATTGTAAGGTTAAGTCCCCCTTATTTACTCATAGTATTTGAAACAGCCCATGTAATTCTTTTTGTATTGTTTGCACAGGCCTGTGATCAGTGAGGGGATGAAGGAGCTCATTACCAGAATGCTGGACAAAGTCCCTGAAACTAGAATCACATTACCAGAAATAAAGGTGAAATCAAAATAAAAGATTGCTGAGAAGTATTTACTAATGTAAAGGTCAGTGTTACTCTAACTGTGTGTAATCTGGTCTCTGTGGGCAGTTGCACCCATGGGTGACTCTGGATGGCACGGATCTCCTGCCCCTGGAGGAGGAGCACTGCACAGTGGTGGAGGTCACTGAGGAGGAGGTGCAGAACTCTGTCAAACTAGTTCCCAGCCTGTCTGCTGTGGTGAGTGCATCTGAGAGAGAAAAACAAGACAAAAAGCTAAAGTTATTTTAAAGAGATAGTTCACACACATCTGGTTCACTATCTTTGTGGGGACTCTCCATAGACATAATGGTTTTTATACTGTACAAACTGTATCTTCTGTCCCATTACTTTAACCATACCCCTAAACCTACCCATCACACACAACTTTCTGCATTTCCAAAAAAACTCACTCTATGTATGATTTATAAGCTTGTTTCATATGGGGACCTCAATTTAGATCCCCACTGTGACACGAGTCAGAGTGCATTCAGGTTGAAGTCCACACCGGGATAAAAAAAAACGAACATACACACAAAATAGATTCAAAATTATTTTACTAACTTTCTGATTTAGCCAGTAAATAAACAATCTTATCCGTAAGTCAACAAACAGAAAACCAATGATGCAATAAATGAAAATAAGATTTATTCATGCTGCATGCCTTTGAAAGAAGTCTCTTATGCCAAAAAAGGCTGCATTTAGTGTGTACATTTTAGCGGCATTTAGTGGTGAGGTTGTGATTTGCAACCGCCCACCACTCACCCTTCCCTTTCGAAGCACAAAGAGAAGCTACGGTGGCCGACAGCAGAGAGTAGCTAGCGCTCTGTAGAGAAGTTTGTCCATTTAGGGCTACTGTAGAAACATGGCGGCGCAAAATGGCGATTTCACTGTAAATGTAGATAGAAATGGCTCATTCTAAGGTAATAAAAATATACCGGTACATTATGTAAAGTCTTTATACACCACTGAAAACATAGTTATGTATATTATATTGCACTTCTGTCAATAGAATACTACACACTGCACCTTTAAACAAAAATACATTAAAAGCAAGCAGTCAAAATAAAATTCAGGTTTTGGTGTTGAGGGAGGAGGGCAAGGACTTATGGGCTTTTATTCAGAGTAAAACAAAAGCAGTAGGGGAAAATGCAGTCTAGCGGCGAGATGAAGCATGGCACATCATACGACGTCCTGTGAAATAAATCCGAAATCGTCCCCTAAACCTTCATTCACTATTCACTATGTTAATCCACTAATATAGTTCACTCGAAGGAGTGAATGAAAATGAGTGTACATCAGCTATACACTCGTTATTGCGGTGCAATGTGGGATTGAATGAGCGCACTCATTAACGTCCACTATGGTTTCGGACAGCACCACAAATGGCTGTCCCCTCAAATAATGCCCTATTTGAGGGTATAGGGGGCGATTTCGGATTTAGCCATAGAATACAGGGAGAATAAATCTGGAAGCAAACAAGGAGGATAACGAGGGTGGACAGATGAACTAATAATAAGGTAATGAAGGGGATTGAGTCATGACACTACACCGGGAAGCACATTGAATCAGACCATGTTTTACAGTGCATGTCTAAAATTTGCTTTGTACGTATTTTAAGATCCTGGTGAAATCCATGCTGCGGAAGCGCTCCTTCAGTAATCCCTTTGAGTGTCCAAGCCGCAGGCAGGGCAGGTCTATGTCTGCCCCTGGAGGTCTGCTGGCGTAAGTCGACCCCTGCATGTCATTGCATCCTTCATTATGCTGATACTCAGAATATCTGTGACACTGATATGTTGTTCTTATTTCTCTCAATCATTTCTGCAGGGATATGTCACTGTTTCGCGCTTTAAGGTATCACACAATAGACCTCACTGCCATGACAATAAGCTAATTTTAGCATTTCAAATTGAATGCTCATGTTTGAGTGTGTTTGTACGACATTAATGTTTTTGATGGTCTGTGTCTCCAACAGCAGAGGGAGTAACAGTAACGGGAGCAGAGAGGGGGAGCTGGAAAACCTTATTGAGGATGAAACGTTTTCATGAATTTTTCTGATTGGTCCAGTTGTGTGATTAATTGTGTGACTATTTTGTTCCAAACGGCAGTGGAATTTTTTTGATGTACTGGACACAGCAAGGATAGTTTAAGAATAGGTTTTGAGGTACCTTTAAAATATAATGCTGAATCTGGTAATACGTACTTTATATTAGAGTAATATTTGCATTTAAGTGCCAAATTTAAAGAAGTTTTGATTTAAATGCATATTTAAAAGATATCAGTGCATTTGTCTTTAGCATATAAAATGTCAGCAGCAGTGATGGTTTTGCTGTGCAGTGGAAATCAGCAAAACTTTGCATGAGAAGTATGGAAGTCTATGTGTTATATAAAATATCTTTATGCTGTTTTATTGTTGTTTTAATTTTTGTAGGTTTTGCAGTTGTAACGTGGTATCACAGAATGGTCTGTAGTTTGTGTGATGGAGCTCCTGAATTTTGTGAGTTTGTTGTTGCTTCCTGGACAAAACTACTTTATGTATATAAGTATATATATATATTATGAAAAAGTATATATTTATATTGAAGGGCTTAAAAATGCTCACTGTATATGTATGTGTATATATAATATATATGGGTGTGTATGTATACATATGTGTATATAAGCTATATAATATTATAAAAAATATATAATATATTTATATTGAAGTTTAAAATGGTCACTGGCAAAACATATTTTGCAATAAAAATATATTATGTAAATTATGAAATATTAAAATGGAAAAAAAACTATTAGTAATCACTACAAAAGTACTCTTATGCCTCCATGAGGTTGTTCTCTGATTAGCAACACAAACCCCAGGGACTCTGTATGCCACTCTTTTTTTTAATAACTGTAAGGGAGATTGTATATCAGGATAAGAGCTCCATTATGGCCCAGACAGATGTGTCAACATATAGCGAAGTTTGCTTTTGATTCTCTTTAAAGTTATGATGATCCCACTTCAACAGTCCACAAATGAGCAATGATCTTTATTTCATTACAAATGCACTTACAGGTTTTATTACAGAACTTAATTACATCATGATCAAACATAAGTGTTTTTATCTGTCGAAGATAATCTTATCTGTCTGTTCGTTTTAACTAGATTTCTGAAGAAAATTCTAATGGTTGTCGGCTAGTGTGCTTTGCTATTGCTGGGGTGTCGGCGGTTGCTAGTGCGCTTCGATTTAAATGAAAGTCTATGGGATTTTATCCACACCACACCATTTGAATTTCAGCCCAGTAGAAGAAAAATATTCGTCGTTTAGTATAATAGCAGCACCACTAATTAACTTTATTGTTCTGCTGATATTTTAGACTGACTTAAAATACCTGGTCTGATATATGGCCCATTACTGTAATAAAACAATTTCATTTAAACAAACTCTTGTGGCTAAACAAACTGTAGGTTGATGCATGTGCGCGTTACTCGGGGTATAAATTTCAACTGATGATCTGGAATCATTTATTGGCTTCAGTTCTTATCTTTATACACAGTTGTTATCTTTACTGCCTGTACACTGTCGGTCCATTACACTGAAGAGAAAACAAAAATGTAAGGAACTGAAAAGAATACATCACTTTGTCTTACTACAATTGGCCCATTATACTACAATTTGCTCTGACTGGCACAATGAGCTGCTATAAGCTGAAAGAATAGGGAAAAAATGGGCCACTAGAATTTACAATGTGGCTTTTTATATCAGAGCATCAGTCTCATGGGTAATTCAGGACACAGGATGTGAGAATAATAATTTGATTCATATTTAGACACACACTTTGTGGTGTGTCTCCAAAGTATTCCACAAAAAATAGTGAAATTATCATAGACAAGCAAAGCACAAATAATCCCAATGTGTTCAATTGTTTTTGTTTTTTTGGGAGGTTTTATTTATTTTTTTGCCTTTGTACTCTAGGGTGAATCTCACTAAAATATGTTCAACACACATTTCACCCCCCACCCCCAAAAAACAAGAAATGATATTTTATATTTTCAGTTTTATCTCATTATATGCACTAATGAGAAATACAGATCGTATTGCTCGATGTGAAATAATTAACTATATTTATATACATGTTTGTGTAAAGAAATATAACTTGAACTTGAGCCATGATTTTGTGTGATTCTTCTATCTAAGACTTGATAGGGTATATCTTTCTGGAGGCGAAAAACATTGTTTAAAGCAGAGATCGTAATGCTTGGCACCTAAATCTTTTAAAAGCACTTTATATTATGAAACCTTCAGCTTCAAAGTTTTGGACATTTTATCTGTTGTCATTTGAGCTATTTAGAACAGCGAACATGTTCTCTTACATAACTCAAATTCTCAACCACTTGATAGTGATCTGACTGCATTTTAAATTGATTTCAATCATTTCTTTCTGAGTGACGCTTGACAGCAGTCCATTGACTCATTTTGCTTTGTCAATATTCAGATTACAAGTTTACTCACCCAACATATGGTAAGCATTCATGTGATTACCTGCTGTCATATTTTCCTGGGTGTGCACCATATATATTTTCAAATTGCAAATAATTTAGAGTAGTAACCTACCTTAGTGTACTTTTGCTGACTCGAGCAAATATTTACAACAGACCTTGTTCTAGGATTGGGTCACTTCAAAAACTTGGTGGGGCTCCAATCTTGCAGTGGTTCAAATTATGATAAAATTGTATTAAATTAGAATAAAATTAATTTAAAAGATTTTTTTTTTTAATTCTCTAATGCGTGCAAGAAAAATAAACTTTATTACACCAAAATTAATTTGAAAAGGCATTATATTCATTATATATAGTATATTGTATATTTGAGCCCATAAGTTTACCAATGCAACATCTGCAAAATGTTAATAATTAAAAATATATAATTTTGTTTTTATTTTGTAGCCTACTGATTTTTTAAAATAAGCTATCTCACATAACAGAAGAACCCAGTTCAAAAATTCTTAAAGGGTTAGTTCACCCAAAAAAGGTGCAAAAAACAAATAAATATTGTTAAATAAAGTCATTATTTTTGTTTTTTGCGCACAAGAAGTATTTGCATCGCTTTATAACATTAAGGTTGAACCACTGGAGTCACATGGACTATTTTAACGATGTCTTTACAAATAACATTGCTGTCTATAGAGGGGTCAGAGAGATTTCGGATTTCATCAAAAATATCTTCATTTGTATTCCAAAGTTGAACGAAGGTCTTACAGGTTTGGAACGACATGAGGGTGAGTAATTAATAACAGAATTTAAATTTTTGGGGGCTTTAATACTGTGTCGTTACCTGAACTGCCCTTAGACCCAGGCCTTGCATAGAATTCGGCCTAACTCTTTCCCTGCCATTGACGGTGTTCTGCTGAATTTTGACAAGAATTTTGCCAAGTTATTACCCTCCTTGTTGAAGTCGCTACCTGATTGCCTAATCCTAACCCCAGCCCTAATCCTAAACCTACCAATACTAGGGGGGTAATAATTTGGAAGGGTCAGAATTCGGTACAACAACTGAATTCTTGAATTTTCCGGCTTTCCCTGTTTTCATGTTTATACGGTAGGGGGTGCTATGCAACTTCTGAAAGACCCTGGATCCCAATGTACATACTATCCACCCTATCCGCCTTAAATTGTATTGGATATTATTAATGTCACATACTATTTATGATGGATATATGAAGACTTCAGATGTAAAAGCCTCTATAAGTCCATCTGATGTTTTTCTTTAAAATTAGCATTTTTGTCAGGCTCTTAAGTTTCTACCTAATACCGGTACTTCTGAATGGGCTGAGGCTGGGATTTAGCGGGTTTGAAGTGAAAGTATTTCATGAACGTATACAATGTGCGAAGAGCATTCATTTAGTCTCATTATCTCATTTTTGACCGAGGTGGCTTTTAGAGGCTTTTGAATTGGAAGTCTTCATATGCACTTTGAGATGCAGGTTAAAGTACAGAATCTCTGGATCAAAACACAGGAAAAATAGACGCAGAAACAAATGATAAAAGCATTGCTTATGCACGCAAAAATGGAAGCTTTTTGTTCAAATGTTGCTTTTTCTATGAAACACCCATATTCAAGTGAGAATGGATGAAGCTAGAATAAATTATTATTATTATTTTAAAGCAGAGGGTCTGTTCTTTCTTTTGATAAATTGCATGTTCAGAGATTCTGAGAGTTTTGTGAAAATCATAAAAAATGCTGGCGGTGGCTGGCAACTTTTTTTAAATCGCTGGCAGGGAAAGAGTTAAAAATAATTCCTCATTCAGAAAACATGTTCAAATCACCAGTGTCATTAAATAAATTACAGGTTATCATTGTATTTTTGTTAGCAACCCTAGACGTTATAATATGTAGGCTAAATAACCAGGCAGACCGTTCGTAAAATCCGTGGATGGGGAGGTCAAAACCATTGATAAGTGCTCTTTATAGTCTTGTTACATAATTAAAGAATAGTGGAAGTGTTGTGGCCCCTATTCTCTGGACTATTCAGAGACACTTCTGTTAATATTAGGCCTACCACTGCACTTTATTTCAATGCTTCAGTAAAAGCTCTTACCAAAAGAATGTAAGCGTAAACCTAAAAGGCCCCTTTTCTTTTGAATTCGGTTCATAAGTTTAAAAGTAAACCTTTTTTTATCATATTTGCTCAGAAATATGCTCTTTTCCTGTGCATTCAAAAACATGCTGTAAAACTGCTACTCTCATATCGGATCATATTTGCTGCATTAGTAAAAATTAAGATCATTATCTCCTCTGAAGTGTGAAATATTCAAACGCTAATTGTGGCCTACAGTAAAATTGATGTCCTATGAAGTAGGCTAGTGTGTATGTGCAAAGTTACACACAACACAGCCGGTATAAAGAAAGCTTAATCAGGTTTTGAGTTTAGAAAAAAGGATAATTTAATTAGAATCCTGCGGGAGCGGGCGGGAAAAATCAGTCCCGTGCAAGTCTCTACTTCCAAGTTCTATGCCAGAACAACTCATGCGCATGCGTCGTGGTGCTCACGTGAATAGCGTCGGCCAATGGTAAGCCGGCGTTCTGGAAGTGCTACGCTATTTACACTGCATCAATAGCGTAAGAGTCTGACACAGGCTAGAAGAAATTGTTGAATAAAGTTGTTTTTTTTGTTTTGTTTTTTGCAAACAAAAATTATTCTCCTCCTCGCTTCATAACATTAAGATTGAACCACTGGAGTCACATGGACAATTTTAACGATGTCTTTACTACCTTTCTGGACCTTGAAAGTGGTAATAAAGCTCACACTTGTCATGTTTGGTTCGATTAAAACGAACTCTGGTGCGATTGCTCGGTTAGTGCGGTTCATTTGAACATATGTGAACGCTGCCATCCGAACCCTGGTGCGCACCAAACAAGCGGGCCGAAACCGGTCTGCTTCCAAACAAACTCTGGTGCGGTTCGATTGACATATGAACGCAACACGGACCAAAGACATGTAAACGAACCAAAAACAGGACGTGATGTCACAAGATGCGACGCTACAAGTCAGCTGATTTGACGACGCAGAAAGATCGGTGTATCCAAAATGAGTAGAGGGCAAACGTGGAGCAACGAGGAGGTAAAGTGCCTCATCAATATATATAGATCTTCGTTTCTGCATACAACAGAGGAAATCCTGGTGCTGTTTTGAATGTTTTGAACATTTTATGAGCTCTTCGTGAGTTCGTAAACCAAATGTACACGCATAAAATGATTGCGTTTAATCCAGCACACAGCACTGTTTTGAATGTTCGGTAAGCAAGCTCCGTCGCGAAATATACGTCATAACAGCCGACCAATCAGGTTGTGACCGTATCCCTATGCCTTTGGTTGGGTAACTTTAGGTTCGCTGTTAAAAATGCCAGTGTGAACACTAAGCGGACCAGGACTATATGTTTTGTTTTTGTTTTTTGGTCCGGACCAAACTAACCGAACTACAAGTGTGAACGCACCCTAAATTGCTGTCTATGGAGGGATCAGAGAACTCGCATTTCATCAAAAATATCTACATTTGTGTTCCAAAGTTGAACGAAAGTCTTACGGGTTTGGAACGACATGAGGGTGAGTAATTAATAACAGAAGTTACATTTTTGGGTGAACTAACCAATTGGTAAGAATGCCAATTGGCCATTCAAATTCGAGGACTGGAGCTACAGTAACCGTTGCATAATGCTACTGAGGCAAGACAAGCTTTAATATATTTATCAAATATAGGTATGTATTAAATAGTTAAGTTGGTAAAGCAGGAAAGTTGTCTTCAATCATTTAGATGCCACTAAAATTTAAAAGGCAGCTATATATTTTAATGTATTTATACCCAGACCCAGCTTATAATGTGAATTGTTTTGTTTTTTAAATGTTATGAATATGCTTTTGTTTTTACTTAGAGCACTGTTGAAAGTATTTTTTTTAAAACAAATGTTTATTGTAGTCAAATTATTTAGTTTGTTTAATATTTTTATTTGTATAATCTTTCTATGAAGATATTTTGAGAAATGTTGCAGTTTTTGGAACTTGATGGACACCTTAATGGATCTTCTTTTGCATTCCACGGAAGAAAAAGGTCCTACAGGTTTGAAACTCCCTGAGGGTAAGTAAATGATGCCAAAATGTTCATTTTGGGGTGAACTATCCCTTTAAATATGTGTCTTTAAGTTGTTTACCTGAGTTTCGTCTGTAACCATAAGGGCCACAATTACTATACCAATGGTTTTTATCGAAATATATATCTCGGCATCATCTGTTATTGATTTGGAACTCATTTCTACAATAGGCAGATGGGATCTTAGGCCGTGGCACTTCACAAATCCTTGGCATTCGGCTTAATGCAGATGGTACAGTGTGTTATTGCATGTTCTTCTCTTTTCTTTCTCCATATTAAACTTTATATGTGAACGCCCTTGAGGGGCAGAAACAATCCTATTCCAACTGTACTTTAGAGGGAAAGTCTGATCAGATGATGCAATCAATTAAGCATCGAAAGAATAGAAACAAGTAATGCTTCACATATATTCCGGGTAGCCTTATCTGAACAATTTAACCAGGGCAAACATGTCCAAATATTACACGCTTTCTATCTTGCATCCGATCATAATGCAGCAGAAAATGGTGGCTTGCTCCTTTTGTCTACATGACAGAGTCCCGATGTGAACGAGGGGAGACAGGTTTCCCTTGAATTTTAATGGTGTCTCTGATGTTCTGATGTTTATCTCTTTGCAGGTTGTTCTAGATGTCTGAACAGTGCCAATGGGAAAGGGGATGGTTTTTTTTCCTCCAGCCCTAGCAACATGCACCGGATTGGTGGATATGACAGCTCAGGCTGCCTGCGATTGGCTGTTATTGTGGAGCATTTTGAGCAGAGAAATTCATCTCTTGCTCTACTGGGTGTGGGTTGCTGTAGGAGGCTGCAGCAGAATGCTGAAAGAGCCAGCAATTCAGGGTGCAAGTTTGTTTTACCTCCGCAATACGAAAAAGAAATCGAATGAAAGCGTCATTTCAGATGGTACACGTGCAATTTACGTGGCGGTCACACGAGTTTAGCATCAGGGAGATCTTTTTTTATATATAATTAGTCATGCTGATAATGAATTCAAATGGAAATGTCTAAAGGCATGCAGGTTTGTCATGTGACCTTCAAAGGAAGAAAGTCAGCCATACCTTTGCCGTTTCTACCCTCATTAAACATCATTTTTAATGCATGCATACTCAAAAGCCAATGATATGGCACATTCGTAGCACATTATTATAGTTTGAAGAGGTGAGCTCTGCAATGCAGTGCTGAACACTAATCATGGATAGTAGGTGCAATGCAGAGAAAAACCATTTGGTCTTCTTAAATTCATTTGAGGAGGATTCACCACGGTGTTGTGCTTTGAATCATTTACAATTTAACTTCAGATAGGTCAACAAGATGCGATGAAAGCAAAAACAGGGCTTGGATTTAAGCACACATTGCAAATATTATGTTTGGTGTAATTCAGTATTTTGAGTCATCTATATATTTAGATGAGTAAATAATAGATAGAGGAACAATACACACAACCAGCATTGACATGATGCATCTACGACTACTTGAGTTCTGTTTTTTTTTTCTGTCTTTTTATTGTTATAATTATTTTGGCTCTTGTGCAACTGCTACATAGTTATTCACATTCAAGATATTGTCACTCAGGATACAGCTAAAAGTAAAAAAAATATATATTGAAAGGGGAAAAAAAAGGCAAATAAATTAATTTAAAAATACTGCCAAAGACAATTTATGGTCCATGTTCTGAATCGGTCACGGAAACACTGATTCGGTAACGTCACTTGTTTAAACCACACGTTCAATGTGCATAATATGACAAGAAGAGCACTCGTATATTGTTCAGAGAGCAAAACATTGCTTAACAATGTCATGGTTACAATTTACCAAGAAAAACACCGGTACATTTAAGTGATCAGTAGTGTTTTTCAGAAGTCAGCCTAGCTAAAGAAAAAAAAAACATTCCATGTCACAACGGCAACGCCCATAACAGATCGATTTATTGTTAACAACCACAACTTTGGAATAGCAAATCAAAACGAAAACGGATCAATTATAAATAAACGATAAGAAGCCAGTTTACTCTTCAATTATAGGAATACATAACATCCAAGATATAAGTTAATAAAGTCAAGCTATTGTATAAATACATCACCAGCATGCACAATATTGAATCATTGATAGTATGGTTGTAATTATCTTACACTGACGAAACAGTATACTTGGCAAGTGCAAAAATAAATTAAACACAGAAGTAAACCACAAACTTTGAAGCTGCAATATTTTTTTTTCTTTTTTCTTCCAGATCAGTCTCTGCCTTTTCCCTAAACTGTCCCTTCAAAAAAAGTGAATGGTTCCAGTAGTATCAGACTGATTTAGGATGATTATACGACTTGGTGCATTTTCAAAGAACACGATTTCAGCATTCGCTGCACTTCCGTCAAATAGCTAATTGAATTTCCAGATCAACTCGTGACTAATACTGGAACCATTTAATACTATTTCTATCCTTCCGACACCACCTAACCCTCTTTTGAAATGCATTTCTACTACCCAAAACATAAATAAGCAGCATCCCTTTGAAATACATCAGTCCATATGCCAGTGTCAGGCTGCCATTCCCAACCAACAACGACCGCTTCCGGCTGATCGACTGACATTTCAGTGGTTTTGGCAAATGTCAAAGAGAACCAAGAAGAGGGAGGCCCATTCAACTATATATATTTCTGTATATATTCAAACTAGGACTTCAGCCCCCCCTTTACCACCCTTGATATTTTTTTCTTTTAACTCGTGGAAAAATAAAGAACTGCTGCTGCAGAGGAAACCATGGCAAAAGCTGCTGCCAAAGTCCACCAGCCATTTTTATGTATCTAGATAGAGAGGTCGTCTACTTTTAATTGTTGCCCTCCCCGCCCTCATCGTCTTGCTGGTCACTCGTCCACAGTGTTAAGTTGTCTCGGAGGAGCTGCATGATGAGGGTTGAGTCTTTGTAGGAGTCCTCATTGAGGGTGTCGAGCTCGGCGATGGCGTCGTCGAAGGCCGTCTTGGCCAGATGGCAGGCCTGCTCCGGAGCGTTCTGGATCTCGTAGTAGAAGACGGAGTAGTTGAGGGCCAACCCCAGCCGGATGGGGTGAGTGGGCTGCATGTGCTCTTTGCTGATCTCGTGAGCCTCGTTGTAGGCCTTCTCGGAGGATTCCACCACGGTGGAGCGCTTCTCGCCTGTGGCCACCTCGGCCAAGTACCGGTAATAGTCTCCCTTCATCTTCAGGTAGAAGACCTTGCTCTCGTGCTGGGTCTCGCTGCAGTTCTTGATCAGGAAGTTATCCAACAGGTTGAGCACGTCCTGGCACACGGCCTCCAGTTCCTTCTCAATCTTCTCGCGGTAGGCCCTCACCATCTCGATCTTCTTCTCGTTGCCGTCCGCGGAGGTCTTCTGCTCGATGCTGGAGATGACCCTCCAGGACGAGCGCCGAGCGCCCACCACGTTCTTGTAGGCGACCGACAACAGGTTCCTCTCTTCGTTGGACAAGGCCTCGTTCAGCTCGGTTACCTACGAAGGAGGCAAATAGAACGCTGTTTGAGGAAAGACGTACAACATCCAACATGGTGGTTACTTTCTTCATAAGATCACATTTAGATTACATTAAAACGGACAATTCTTGTCTTTCTTTTATGGAATATTGCAGATAAATATTTCAATCAATTCCCTACAGACATTTCCCAAAATCCAGAGTCCTGCCCTACACTTTTCTCAAGACTATCGCCGACTTTAAAGGAATAGTTCACCAAAAAAATTACATTTTGTCATCATTTACTCACCCTCGTGTTGTTCCTAACCTGAATGAGTGTTTCTTAATTCAGTTGAACTCCAAAGATATTTTAAAGAACATTGGTAACCAGACCCATTGACTTCCATAGTAGGAAATAAAACTCTATGGAAGTTAATGGGTGCCGTCAACTGTCTGGTTATCAAAGCTTTAAAATATCTTCTTTTGTGTTCAACTGAAGAAAGAAACTCATACAGGTTTGGAACAATGGTAATGCTTTATTTTAGGGTTCAATTCTCGCAATTAACTAGTTGGCTTTTTAGTAGTACTTATAAAGCACATATTAATGCCTTAGTATGCATGACATTATTCTACATCCCTTAATCCTACCCAAAACCTAAACTTAAATGCTACAAAACTACCGTACTAACTATTAATAAGCAGTAAATTAGGAGTTTATTGACGCAAAAGCCGTAGTTAACAGTGAATATGTGTTCCCCGTACAACATGAGGGGGATTAAATTTTCACAAACATTACATTTTTGGGTGAACTACCCCTTTAATATTCAAATGAATGTACAACGCTTCATTTTTCAGTTGCATAATGATAATATCCACACAGCTTCATCAGCCGACTGAATGCATTGTGCAGCCATGAGCTCAAGCTATACGCCAAGTGCAGTTTCCATGGCAATAGTCTCATTTTGTACAGTAGTCCAACTCTATCTAGCGAGATGACGGAGCGCTAGCGCTACACAATACTCTAGAGGTGAAATCACTTCAGCTGGGTGTGGGGGCAGGGTGAGGATAGGGGGCAGGGGCGGGAGGCGAAATGTTCCCACATACCCCTCTGGGCAGCTGCAGTGTAAGTTAACACGATCGCTGTGTGGCAGTTCATGTGTTACGGTGGCCTTCTCTCTGACCTTTTCCCTTGGCCAACTGGGACGAACATACTACGTACGTATGTAAAACGAGTTTGATTCCATATTTTCACAAAAATCACTCACTTCAATGTCAGAACCTCTTTGTGGTGCGCTTGCATAATATCACGTCAATGTGTTTTCTGTAATGATGAAGGACCCATGTGCAATCAAACAAAATGCCATGTGCCTCAGATCAAGGTTTCTGATTTTAGATTTCAGCTAAAATTATTCCCTCGGAGTACAAAGAGAATTGAATTCAAAGACAGCTTCAATAAAGATCAAAAACAGGAACACTGATGGGACAGGAAGACGAGACTCATCACGAAACGCAGGCAGGAGGATATGAAAGGGTTTTATTTAAAAAGGAAACAACAAACTTATAGCTATTTATGTGTGGGTACACAAGTTCTGCGCAACATAGATTTGGCATTCCTCTCGAAGACTGATAGTAACGGATAGTTGTGGTGGGTGACGGGGTAACCTTGTTACCGTGCTAGCCGTGTTGAAATCGGATGCAAATATTTACACATAAGCAGGTCGTTCACAAATTTGAAGTAAAAAGCCGGATGAAGTTTTAAGCTTGGCCTAATGCTGCTCATCTCTTTGGCTGAATGCATCAAGATAATGGAGGCCTGTGGGCACTTTCCCATCAGGTCTGTGGTGGCTAAATGGGCTTTTATCCATGGGACCGAAGTAACTTTAGACTCAAACTGCTTTTAAATCTCCCCCACAGATCCATGAAGCTAAAATTGCCTGTCCGATGCACAAAACAATCTTTACAAGGATGGGAATCTTCCCTTTTAACAGTCATTTGGGATTTAGATTAAGGTAATATGGCGGTAAGAAAATATATCCATTTTGGCAAAACTGATCTGACAGATCTTTGCTACTTTTCAATCAATGCACTTATTGTACATTACGATATTCAATTAAGAATTTTTTTTAATGTTAAACACTGCTAATGAATTCTAATACTTAGGTCGTACAGTAAAGAGTTTTATGTAACTGAAGTCAAAAACATAGTGCCATGTGTAAGAAACCTTCAATCACTCAAGAAATAAGAGAAGAGATGCCAGATGACACCCCTCCAGAAAAAAAAATAGCATGATGTCAACACTTGACAAAGCAAAAACGGAGGGGTCCTCCTTAATCTCCATAAGCCTATGTGAGACTGGAGTCTGCTGAATGCCCTCACTCGGATGGGAATAGTCAGGATGCTGACGTGAAGAAGCGTTAGAGCTTAAGATGCAGATGTTTCCCCCACACACACCCCCACCCTCCCTCGAGAAGCCCTAAGGCCCTGACTGATTTCATTATGGTGCCCTGTACGCTCACCCCTTAAAACACTGTTCAAATATTTAACAGAAATAATATTCACTAAGAATTAACATTACTGAAGAGATACAATTCCTTTAATAATACATCAATCTGTGGGTTTAAAACCAGAAGGAATCATGGACCTTACTGAATCATGGACCTTACTGCAATATGACAAGGATGGAAGATTCTGGAAGGAATGCTGCTGCCTCTAACGTTGGTTTAGAGGAAATATCTTAACAACTCCCATATGTAGAAAATGAATATGGGAAGACATAACTAAATTATGAGGATGCGTAAGAAGAAAAAAAAACGGCATTTGGACTTTATACATGCTGATGATGGAAAATTAATATCTAATGTATTTATGACAGTACACTGTGCTTCAGTAATGAACAGCAATGACAAAATGCCTATTTGTAGAGTAAATTCAAACACTATTCTATACACTAGGTTTATGGACCTGAATATGCAGTAAAAGCAACGACTTTAAAAGAATAAATTGCAAAATAATGATTTTTTTTCTTTTCATTAACCCTGAAAGCGATGTTGAAACAGATCTTTGTACATTTGTCATGTGTCGTCTCATTCATTTGAGTGTGGGCTCGGGTAAGACAGGAGGCACCGCCCAAGATCCAGACAGTCTACACCCGACCCACTGCACTCTCAATAATAAAGCACTGATTTACCATAGATCAACACCCCAAAAATTATTATACGACAGCATATTAAAGCATTTCGTTACATGCAATATTTTACTGTAACTTCACCCATGTGATCATTCAACATTGTACCCCTTTTTCCTCCAAATGCATCGAGATTATAGTAGGCTATGTATAATACAACAGTTATATCACCATATTATATTATATATTATAGAAATAAATTGAAAGAATGACTTACCGATTTCATGGCTGCTGCCATATCATCATATCTCTCTGCTTGTTCAGCCAGCCTGGCTTTTTGAACCAGCTGCTCGCGGTCAACCATGTTGGATGGTTATGATTTGGACGATATTATTTGTTTTTGGGGAAGAAATAGTTATATTGTATGAGCTGTGCGGTGTAATTCAATGAACGAGAGCTTCTCTGCAGCTGTTCCTTGCTGTCTGCGCTCGTGCCGACGGGCCACCCTCGCCCCTCCTCACGCGCTGGAGGGCTACGTCAGGGTTCTATAAACGTGGGTGCTATGGCAAGCTGTACGACATTTACTTTTTTTTAAACTATCAACTATTACGTTACTAGCACATTTTTTATTATTTATAAGCATATATTACACACTACGTATTCCAATATATATATATATATATATATATATATATATATATATATATATATATATATATATATATATATATATATATATATATATATATATATATATATATATATATTATTTATTTTATTTTTTTATTTCATACATGAATTAATGTCTATTAACTTAAATCTTCTAAGTTTAAAAAAACAACCACCGGCTTGCATTATATTTCCTTTATATTCAATCATATTTTACAGTATAGTATATTTTATATAGTTTTTAATACATATTGCCAACATTTAAGCTCGTTTAACAAATATTAGAAGTAAGAATTTAACATTTAGAAGTTATTGAAGTGTTATCAACAGTCTCTGTAACAGCGCTGGATCTTGTGCCGAAGCTTGTATCATGTTCAGAGGGGG
Organism: Gobio gobio; assembly: GCF_949357685.1. Classification (NCBI taxonomy): domain Eukaryota; kingdom Metazoa; phylum Chordata; class Actinopteri; order Cypriniformes; family Gobionidae; genus Gobio; species Gobio gobio. The sequence goes on from NC_137114.1 coordinate 39,243,563, forward strand.
AACTTCTAACTTTAGTTAGAACCCTGCGTTTCTCTCGTAGCCGAAATATGTTGTGAATGGCTCCATAAACTGTCCATAAGAAATCAGTGTACAGTTCTGAGAACATATTTTAACATCATAAGTATTAATATTCTGCATCTTTTTTAATACAATTTTATGCAATGCATCAGGCATTTCAATCACGTGAAAAGACTGATGCGACACTCGTTTAGGTGATTCACATCGCACCCCTGCATGTTGCTTTGTCTGAAATGAAACGATATACATTACAATAACAAATTTTTAGACAAAATAAAATGTACACAAACCTGTATTTTACCGAAGGCATGCATTCATTTGATGGTGCTGCACTGCTTTCTCCAGAGCGCACGATAAATAACTCAACCCCTGGGTTGTTATGTCCGACCCGGGATCTGGACTACACAAAAAGTACCCAAACACTGGGTTGTTATGTCCGACCCAGGATCTGCACTACACAAAAACTACCCAAACACTGGGTTGTTATCTCCGACCCATGATCTGGACTACAGAAAAAGTACCCAAACACTGGGTTGTTACGTCCGACCCAGGATCTGGACTACACAAAAAGTACCCAAACACTGGGTGTTACGTCCGACCCATGATCTGGACTACACAAAAACTACCCAAACACTGGGTTGTTATGTCCGACCCAGGATCTGGACTACACAAAAGTACCCAAACACTGGGTTGTTACGTCCGACCCAGGATCTGGACTACACAAAAAGTACCCAAACACTGGGTTGTTACGTCCGACCCATGATCTGGACTACACAAAGACTACCCAAACACTGGGTTGTTATGTCCGACCCAGGATCTGGACTACACAAAAACTACCCAAACACTGGGTTTTTATGTCCGACCCAGGATCTGGACTACACAAAAGTACCCAAACACTGGGTTGTTATCTCCGACCCATGATCTGGACTACAGAAAAAGTACCCAAACACTGGGTGTTACGTCCGACCCAGGATCTGGACTACACAAAAGTACCCAAACACTGGGTTGTTACGTCCGACCCAGGATCTGGACTACACAAAAAGTACCCAAACACTGGGTTGTTACGTCCGACCCATGATCTGGACTACACAAAGACTACCCAAACACTGGGTTGTTATGTCCGACCCAGGATCTGGACTACACAAAAACTACCCAAACACTGGGTTTTTATGTCCGACCCATGATCTGGACTACACAAAAGTACCCAAACACTGGGTTGTTATCTCCGACCCATGATCTGGACTACACAAAAAGTACCCAAACACTGGGTGTTACGTCCGACCCATGATCTGGACTACACAAAAACTACCCAAACACTGGGTTGTTACGTCCGACCCACGATCTGGACTACACAAAAGTACCCAAACACTGGGTTGTTACGTCCGACCCAGGATCTGGACTACACAAAAAGTACCCAAACACTGGGTTGTTACGTCCGACCCATGATCTGGACTACACAAAGACTACCCAAACACTGGGTTGTTATGTCCGACCCAGGATCTGGACTACACAAAAACTACCCAAACACTGGGTTTTTATGTCCGACCCATGATCTGGACTACACAAAAGTACCCAAACACTGGGTTGTTATCTCCGACCCATGATCTGGACTACAGAAAAAGTACCCAAACACTGGGTTGTTACGTCCGACCCATGATCTGGACTACACAAAAACTACCCAAACACTGGGTTGTTATGTCCGACCCAGGATCTGGACTACACAAAAAGTACCCAAACACTGGGTTGTTATGTCCGACCCAGGATCTGGACTACACAAAAGTACCCAAACACTGGGTTGTTACGTCCGACCCACGATCTGGACTACACAAAAGTACCCAAACACTGGGTTGTTACGTCCGACCCAGGATCTGGACTACACAAAAAGTATCCAAACACTGGGTTGTTATGTCCGACCCATGATCTGGACTACACAAAAAGTACCCAAACACTGGGTTGTTATGTCCGACCCAGGATCTGGACTACACAAAAACTACCCAAACACTGGGTTGTTACGTCCGACCCAGGATCTGGACTACACAAAAAGTACCCAAACACTGGGTGTTACGTCCGACCCATGATCTGGACTACACAAAAACTACCCAAACACTGGGTTGTTATATCCGACCCAGGATCTGGACTACACAAAAAGTACCCAAACACTGGGTTGTTACGTCCGACCCAGGATCTGGACTACACAAAAGTACCCAAACACTGGGTTGTTACGTCCGACCCACGATCTGGACTACACAAAAGTACCCAAACACTGGGTTGTTACGTCCGACCCAGGATCTGGACTACACAAAAAGTACCCAAACACTGGGTTGTTACGTCCGACCCATGATCTGGACTACACAAAGACTACCCAAACACTGGGTTGTTATGTCCGACCCAGGATCTGACTACACAAAAACTACCCAAACACTGGGTTGTTATGTCCGACCCAGGATCTGGACTACACAAAAGTACCCAAACACTGGGTTGTTACGTCCGACCCAGGATCTGGACTACACAAAAGTACCCAAACACTGGGTTGTGATGTCTGACCCAGGATCTGGACTACACAAAAAGTACCCAAACACTGGGTTGTTATGTCCGACCCAGGATCTGGACTACACAAAAACTACCCAAACACTGGGTTGTTACGTCCGACCCAGGATCTGGACTACACAAAAAGTACCCAAACACTGGGTTGTTATGTCCGACCCAGGATCTGGACTACACAAAAGTACCCAAACACTGGGTTGTTACGTCCGACCCAGGATCTGGACTACACAACAACTACCCAAACACTGGGTTGTTACGTCCGGCCCAGGATCTGGACTACACATAAACAACCCAAACACGGGGTTGTTACGTCCGACCCAGGATCTGGACTACACAAAAAGTACCCAAACACTGGGTTGTTATGTCCGATCCAGGATCTGGACTACACAAAAGTACCCAAACACTGGGTTGTTATCTCCGACCCATGATCTGGACTACAGAAAAAGTACCCAAACACTGGGTGTTACGTCCGACCCATGATCTGGACTACACAAAGACTACCCAAACACTGGGTTGTTATGTCCGACCCAGGATCTGGACTACACAAAAGTACCCAAACACTGGGTTGTTACGTCCGACCCAGGATCTGGACTACACAAAAAGTACCCAAACACTGGGTTGTTACGTCCGACCCATGATCTGGACTACACAAAGACTACCCAAACACTGGGTTGTTATGTCCGACCCAGGATCTGGACTACACAAAAACTACCCAAACACTGGGTTTTTATGTCCGACCCATGATCTGGACTACACAAAAGTACCCAAACACTGGGTTGTTATCTCCGACCCATGATCTGGACTACACAAAAAGTACCCAAACACTGGGTGTTACGTCCGACCCATGATCTGGACTACACAAAAACTACCCAAACACTGGGTTGTTACGTCCGACCCACGATCTGGACTACACAAAAGTACCCAAACACTGGGTTGTTACGTCCGACCCAGGATCTGGACTACACAAAAAGTACCCAAACACTGGGTTGTTACGTCCGACCCATGATCTGGACTACACAAAGACTACCCAAACACTGGGTTGTTATGTCCGACCCAGGATCTGGACTACACAAAAACTACCCAAACACTGGGTTTTTATGTCCGACCCATGATCTGGACTACACAAAAGTACCCAAACACTGGGTTGTTATCTCCGACCCATGATCTGGACTACAGAAAAAGTACCCAAACACTGGGTTGTTACGTCCGACCCATGATCTGGACTACACAAAAACTACCCAAACACTGGGTTGTTATGTCCGACCCAGGATCTGGACTACACAAAAAGTACCCAAACACTGGGTTGTTATGTCCGACCCAGGATCTGGACTACACAAAAGTACCCAAACACTGGGTTGTTACGTCCGACCCACGATCTGGACTACACAAAAGTACCCAAACACTGGGTTGTTACGTCCGACCCAGGATCTGGACTACACAAAAAGTACCCAAACACTGGGTTGTTATGTCCGACCCAGGATCTGGACTACACAAAAAGTACCCAAACACTGGGTTGTTATGTCCGACCCAGGATCTGGACTACACAAAAACTACCCAAACACTGGGTTGTTACGTCCGACCCAGGATCTGGACTACACAAAAAGTACCCAAACACTAGGTGTTACGTCCGACCCATGATCTGGACTACACAAAAACTACCCAAACACTGGGTTGTTATATCCGACCCAGGATCTGGACTACACAAAAAGTACCCAAACACTGGGTTGTTACGTCCGACCCAGGATCTGGACTACACAAAAGTACCCAAACACTGGGTTGTTACGTCCGACCCACGATCTGGACTACACAAAAGTACCCAAACACTGGGTTGTTACGTCCGACCCAGGATCTGGACTACACAAAAAGTACCCAAACACTGGGTTGTTACGTCCGACCCATGATCTGGACTACACAAAGACTACCCAAACACTGGGTTGTTATGTCCGACCCAGGATCTGACTACACAAAAACTACCCAAACACTGGGTTGTTATGTCCGACCCAGGATCTGGACTACACAAAAGTACCCAAACACTGGGTTGTTACGTCCGACCCAGGATCTGGACTACACAAAAGTACCCAAACACTGGGTTGTGATGTCTGACCCAGGATCTGGACTACACAAAAAGTACCCAAACACTGGGTTGTTATGTCCGACCCAGGATCTGGACTACACAAAAACTACCCAAACACTGGGTTGTTACGTCCGACCCAGGATCTGGACTACACAAAAAGTACCCAAACACTGGGTTGTTATGTCCGACCCAGGATCTGGACTACACAAAAGTACCCAAACACTGGGTTGTTACGTCCGACCCAGGATCTGGACTACACAACAACTACCCAAACACTGGGTTGTTACGTCCGGCCCAGGATCTGGACTACACATAAACAACCCAAACACGGGGTTGTTACGTCCGACCCAGGATCTGGACTACACAAAAAGTACCCAAACACTGGGTTGTTATGTCCGATCCAGGATCTGGACTACACAAAAAGTACCCAAACACTGGGTTGTTACGTCCGACCCAGAAGCTGGGTAACACAAAATCTACCAAAATACTGAAAAAATAACCCAAAAGTCTCAACCCAGGATTTGGATAGAAAGAAATAACCCAAGATTTTTTAGAGTGTACAGTAACTATTTTATTGTAACTACTAAGAAAAATAATTTAAATGATATGACGGCATTTAACACATTTAAATAATCTCACCTGAAACTGAAGCACTGGATTTATCTCTGACTTTTTTTCTGTTGCACTTTTTTCCAGCACCAGACTTTGGGATGCGGGAATGGCGTGTTGCTTGTGTTTGCTGCGTTCACCGATATCGTAAAATGCCTTTTTTATGTTTATATGTTTATATTTATGTTGTTGTGGTATTAGTATAGATATTAATATAGAATGATTTTTAAGAAAGATGGTGCCCCCCTGAGAATTGGTATCCTACGCAAACTGCGTACTCTGCGTATAAGGAGCAGCAGTACTACTCAGATGTCATTATTCACTTCTGACTGACTTCAGTTGTTTCTGGCATCTATTACAGATGTAAAGTGACTGGTACATTAGGTAATAGTACTTATTATTAGTTAATTTAGTTAGAATGAACTTATTTAGTTAATTGCAACTGTTTAAAGTATTATTATTAGTATAAGTATTGTTAGTATTTATACTAATTTGATAGACACTGTTGCCTATATATTGGACACATGTACATTGCCAGTTGTTACCAATGACATCTTTAAATCTTACTGGAAGATAGCAGTACGAACTAGTAACAACTATAAAGTAACCATTTTGATTATAGTATGCCGTATGTCATTGCATATGACAAGTAAAGCAACTAGAGAAATGTATAAAACTTGTACATTAGAAGAAATGCTACTAGTAAAGGCCTGTACACACCGGGACGAATATCGCACACGCTTATCGCCAGCGTTTTTCGTGACGTTTTTCGGCGCTTCTTGAGTGTTCACACCCAAGCAATTTTCACTGGCGATGCGCAGAGTGAACGTGCACATTCAGTAGATGGCGCTCCCGGTACACAAGATGGTGCTGCGGCCCTTTTTACGCTTCTGACACTCGCTTGTCACACAGAAGAAGAGGAGAGACAGTATTTACGTGCTTGCCAAAACCACAGATATTATGTCTATGGCCAAAACCATTCACACACTTTTTGCTAACTGGCAGGCAGCATTAGCAGCTAATTTTCTTCTTTGTCTACTTACTACTTCTTCGTCGTATCATTGTGTGCTCGGCAAGACCGATTTTGTGCTTGTGCGCCACCCAGTCGTGTTTTACTGTCACTTCAGCAGCTCCAGGCACGTGAACAAAAGCTCTGATCTCATTGGTCGGGCAGTTTTTAACACGTCGCGTCAAAATAAAAAAAACAACCCGAGGCTTTTTTTTAAAAATGACGCTTTTACGCCTGGCGTTTTATGCGTTGGTGTGCACACTCACATTGGCGCCCATTGTTTAGTCACGAGGCGTTAAACGTCGGCGATAAACGTGTGCAAAAATCGTCCCGGTGTGAACAGTCCTTAACAGTTGGTATATAAACTAGTACCCAAATATCCATAAATATAGTATATATTATCCATATTATCCATATAGTATCCATAAATAGGTATTTGTCTAATAAATACGTACTACTAAAACAACCAGTAGATACTACTAACTACTAACATAAAATAGCAAATGTTAAGTTTTAAAGAATAAATGTTAAAATGGCTTGCCATATAGGTGCCTCACTCATGATGTAATAGTCCTTATATGGGAGTCAAGAGGCCACATATCAGCAGTGATGATGATGGCACATTAGAGGTCTTCTAAGAACAAATGCAATATGGGAGAATGAGTCATCCCATATTACCATTTCTAGCACCCCTCCTGTATGGAGTTGAGGATTTTGGGGATGACACAATTATGGTAACATTTAGGATAGTGTGTCTCATGTTTTGTCCATGCTCAGAAAGGGCATAGATACATTAGATATTAGACCGATGGAAAAGACAAACAACTTGGTTCTTCATATGGGTCATTTTACAAGACTGGTGCAATCCCTTAGAGACGGGGCTAGTTGTCACATGGGGAATTTGGTTTAACTATATTCTCTTTATGAAGTCATTTCTTTTTTGTTGTTCTCTATAAGTAGGCCATTTAAGAAGTATCATAGATAAAGCTGGCCAAAATATGGAACAACCATACATGGTCACTTAAATAAGTGTCAGAATATGGAAGTGTTGGGAATATGGTACTTACGCATGGGAAATTATAGAATAGAATAGAATAGAATAGAATAGAATAGAATAGAATAGAATAGAATAGAATAGAATAGAATAGAATAGAATAGAACAGAACAGAACAGAATAGAATAGAATAGAATAGAATAGAATAGAATAGAATAGAATAGAATAGAATAGAATAGAATAGAATAGAATATTTAGGGTACAGGAACATGGCAATTACATATATGAAATTCCAGAATAGAATAAAATAGAATATAATAGAATAGAAGAATGACATAGTATATGTAAGTGTCAGTAAAATGGTAATTACAAATAGGAAATTCCAGAATAGAATAGAACAGAAGAATAGAATAGAACAGAAGTGTGAATATATGAAAATTACAAATAATAAAATTCCAGAATAGAATACAATAGAATAGAATATGGAAGTGTCAGGAACATGGTAATTACATATGGGAAATTCCAGAATAGAATAGAATAGAATAGAAGTGACATAAATATATGAAACTCCAGAATAGAATAGAATAGAATAGAATAGAATAGAATAGAATAGAATAGAATAGAATAGAATAGAATAGAATAGAATAGAATAGAATAGAATAGAATAGAATAGAATAGAATAGAATAGCGGGTATGGGAACATGGCAATTGCATATATGAAATTCCAGAATAGAATAAAATAGAATATGTAGGGTACATGAATATGGCAATTACATATATGAAATTCCAGAATAGAATAGAATATGGAAGTATCAGTAAAATGGTAATTACAAACTGGAAATTCCAGAATAGAATACAATAGAATAGAATATGGAAGTGTCAGTGAAATGGTAATTAGAAATAGGACATTCCAGAGTAGAATAGAACAAAAGAATAGAATAGAAGTGTCAGGAATATGGAAATAACAAATAATGAAATTCCAGAATAAAATAGAATAGAATATGGAAGTGACAGGAATATGGTAATTATGTATATGAAATTCCAGAATAGATAAGTGTCATGAATATAATTACAAACAGGACAATCCAATATAATTAATAAGCAACAGCAGAACCGTGAGTCAAGTTTATTTTCACATGACCATAGCGTCTGGTTTATACAATGTTGCCACAATATTTTTGGTTCTCCTTAAGTAGGCCCATACAAACCTTTTTTGTTCACAAAGGATTGTCCTGAAAAGGTGAAAAGGACATGCTGGGTTACTTCCTTGGCGATAATGCGGTTAACAGCTAGCTCTACTTGGCACAGTTCAGAACGGATGGCTCAGCTAATCGGCAGGGCTGTGCATGCGCAGCAGGATTGGGCCAAATCCACTGGCAGAGTGTTATTCCTTTTCCTCAGTGTTTCAAGTCCGTCCTTTCTCACCGTGATGTGAAATTTGTTCATTCACTAATGAATTCTGCCAAATATATTTTAAAAAAGGGACTTTGACATGTCAGATTTGCAGTTGGGGACTTTTCAGGTAAAACTGATCCATTTCCTCCAAGAGGATTAGTCTCGGGCAGATTATCTTAGCTATAGGGAGCATATGGGTGTTTGCTAACCACCTGTCTGCCTACTCAGGACATCAGACAGACAGGCACAGGCACAGAGGAAGACGACTGGAATGATTGGGCTGGATGTTTATCTATATCCAGATGGTCTTAGGGTTGCTTCACCAGAAGATATAGAGAAGTGGGAATCAGAGAGGGAAATGTATGAGCCGAACGTGCGTCTCTTTGTGGCTCTGTTCTCATACAACCCTGCGGTGATGTCACCCAACCCTGAAACAATGGAGGAGGAACTGCCTTTTGAACAAGGGCAGATCATTAAAGTAAAAAAGATTTTCTTCTTTTATCTTAATTCACAATCAGTCACAATGCATCGTCTTCAGATCACTTCTGTCCTGCTTAGCTCATGCTGTGTTGGGAAGCCTCAGAGTCAGCGGGATATGTTTTCTTGTAGGTATATGGAGATAAAGATGCTGACGGCTTCTATAGTGGGGAGACTGGCGGTCGCTTTGGTTTTGTGCCAAGCAACATGGTATCTGAGATTCCTGTGGAAGACGGAGAGCTTAAACGTCATCTGTTCCATCAGGGCTTTTTACCAGAGGAGACGCCTTCTATAGGCAAGTATTTTATTTGTCTTTCTTTTTATTTGATAAAACTATCCATGTAATTAATGCAATATTAAACTAGTATGGATATATTGATTGATTCATTTTAGCACCCAGTGATACTTCTAGTGCGCCGAGTGATGCGAAGGTCCACAGGATGCTGGCTATTTTTGATTATGACCCTTGGGAAAGTTCTCCAAACACGGACATTGAGGTAATTGCATTTCCCTGTTGTTTGATTCCCTGAAGTCCGATAAATATTGTAAAAAAAAATATTATCTCTATGTGCTCCGAATATTTATTTTACAGGTATTTGTGCGTGTGTGCGTGTGTGCGTGTGTGTGTGTGTGGTTCAGGTAAACCCTACACTCTAAAAAAAATGCTGGGTTAAAAACAACCCAAGTTGGGTTGAAAATGGACTAACCCAGCGATTGGGATGTTTTAACCCGCTGGATTAAAATGACCCATTCATTGGGTTAAAACAACCCAATTACTGGGTTAGTCCATTTTCAACCCAACTTGGGTTGTTTTTAACCCAGCATTTTTTAGAGTGTATGTTATGAGGACAAAATGTCCCCACAAAGATGGCAATATCGGAAATCCTTTTCCTTGTGGGGCCATTTTTTGGGCCTATAAATTTGAAATTGAAATTTGAAAATGTAAAAATGCAGAACATTTTCTGTGATGGTACACTCTAAAAAATGCTGGGTTAAAAATAACCCAAGTTGGGTTCAAAATGGACTAACCCAGCAATTGGGTTGTTTTAACCCAGCAATTGGGTTGTTTTAACCCAGCAATTGGGTTGTTTTAACCCAGCGATTGGGTTGTTTTAAGCAAACATTTAACCCAACCGCTGGGTTAAAACAACCCAAATGCTGGGTTAGTCCATATTCAACCCAACTTGGGTTAAAAAAATCTAAATAAAAAAAGTATTATGTCTATGGAAAGTCCCCATAAAACATGAAAAACCAACATGTGTGTATGCTTTATTTAAAAAATTTACATTTATGAAATATAAAATGTTTAATTTAAAAGTAATTATTATTAAACTAGAAATCGTAATGTTTTAATATTAAAATATTTACATTATTTTATTATACAAATAATAATCATATATTATTGTGATTTTTTTTTTAATGAAAATATATCATCAATATAAGAAATCTGGAATATTATTTATGGTAACACTTTAATTTAGAGTCCAATTCTCACTAACTAGTTTATTGATTATTGCTTATCACCAGTATTTTGATGCTTATAAAGCATATTAATGCCTTATTCTGCATGACAATATTCTACAAAAATAAGTAATTAGTTTATTGATGCAAAAGTCATAGTTAATAATTAGTTAATAATGAGAATTGTATCTAAAGTGTGACCTTATTTATTTATCAAATAATATATTAAACATCCTAGCTATGTATCGATAACTTGCTTAATGAAATTTCTCTTGAATGAATCTTAAAATATAATTTTTAATCTGTGTATTTTGGTTGTTTTCTTCTTTAGGATGAGCTTCCCTTTCGTGCAGGAGACATTATATATGTTTTTGGGGAAATGGACAGTGATGGATTTTATTATGTGAGTATTACGACTATACCATGCATGTGTCTTTTTTTTTTTTTTTAAAGATCATAAGTTAAAGAATTAATGTTTTATTGATCCAGGGGGATCTACATGGTTACCGAGGTCTTGTGCCATCAAACTTCTTGCAACCGCTGCCTTGGGATTAAATGAAATTAGCAATCATAAATCAAGAACAGAAGAGTGACCTCAGATTGTGAGCTTTAACCCACTTTACTGAATTCAGCTCCAACTATTCTGTTCATTTTTACCATATAAAGTGTCTTTTTCCCTGTAATGTACTGTACATGTACATACTGTACATATGCGCCCCCCTTAATGCATTCAACCTTCCCTTTGCTACATTAAGTTCAAGTACATTAAAGGGAATTTATTTCTGTATAATACAAAAGCTTTTAGAAACAGCTAGTGTATTATAGCCTTAAATGACTGATCATTTAATAATTATATTTTTTTACTTCAAAAGTCTTCTTTTCACCACTGAGGATTTAAGCTATTTTTATAATGTCATTCGTCTATGTGTTATTTCAACAACTCCACACACATATGCCATTGCTTAATTTCCCATTTCATAATTTATTCAACATACAAGTTAATGTGCATACATACAGATAAACACTTTCAAGAACAATCATTGCATTACAATCAGTCACAAACACATGATTTATTCATATTTCATATTCGGCATCTTTGGTGCTCCATCGCAGCCAACAGTACACTCATCCATAAAGTAGGAAACACTACACCGTGTAGAGACCTTTAGTAGTGCTGTCTACTTTATGAGTGACTGCACTGTACCTCTGAAGTTCCCGCCTCTTCTCTTCGCGGTCCAATTGTTACATTTCGTGCTTCCTCTTATCTCCATGTGCTCCGCATGTTCATTTTACAGCTATTTGTTAAACCTGTAACAAAATTCAATCAAAATGATGCAATTAAATAAGTCAGATATTGTTTAAACATGGCTGGATGTTCAGCTGCATCAACTTCATAGTTCATAGTGAGTCACTGCAAACCATAAAGGAGTTAAGAATCATTTTTATTGCCTATATGTAGTTGTATAACAGCTAAAAATGCAATATTACATGTGTCATAAACAAATTTTAAATAGAATAATGTATAATACATCCAGTTTTGCTGCTTTCTATGTATATATATATATATTTATTAATATAAAAAAAGGGAAGTCTGAACCTTTGAAATTGACATTAAATTTTTTTTGGTATTGCTATTCAAAACTATTTGTAAAAATAAACGAGTACAAAAATAAAAAATGAGTGTGTATTTATTTATTTTTAAATTATATTTAAGTTGTAGCAAATTCATAATCACAGTCACATCAAGCTACCATCTTATATCATTTAACCCAAGTTAATAAAAACACAGTAATATTTAACCAATATTTTAGATTAAACCGAAGAGCAGCGACTTACCAGTTCTCTGCCTGCTTGATCCCGGAAACAACAGAGAAAAGAGAAAGAAGTTGTCGCCTTTTAACACTTTTTAGGCCACATGGTGCAAACCACAGGAAGAGGCCCTGCAGTCGCTGTCTTAAAGAAGCACAAATTCGCACGCCTATTGGACTACAGCGAGTTTCGTTCGAAGACAGACTCGAATCAATTCCTTTTAAGGGCATTTTAACCGATAAAAGTCAGATCAGAAATGACAGAATAAAGCCTGTGGTCTTTAGCATACATACAAATCACACAATGAAATAAAGAGGAAGTCTAGTAAACATGTGATCAGATTGCATCAGGCTTCCACATAGCCTGACTTTGTCTCTTTAAAGATACAACATTCAATCTTCAGCTTAAACAACAGCTTTGTTGGTCTATGAGAAGGTATCATCAATGGAAGATGTACTCATGTTTTGTGTGAGTTATTATCAATAGCTTCACAATGGCTTAAATATATGAAGCATAATGTTGCTTGCAGCTCTTTCCTGGGGGGAGGGGTGGTTGCTATGTTGTGCAAAACCACACTGTTTCATCAGCATATTACATATACTTTGAGTGGAAAATGAGGGTGTGATGTGTCATATAAATGTCACACGGGTGTCATTTAAAATCGTGGCTTGCTAATTTCACGTTACTTTTTACGGTAAGATGCTGATAAAAGTGAAACTGTTATAAATATTGATGTTTGAAATATTGTGCACGTTGTTAATCGAGCAGATGTGAGACTATCGAAATCAAAATTTAACATCAGACGCTCTTTCTTCGGTGTCATTTTCCTCCGATGCTCAAATTGAAAGACTTTTTGTCCCCTGAGTATATACTTTAATAAACAGGAGGGCCGCTCTCCAATTTCCCTGAACATGATGTACATGAGATGGACTTGGTTGTCTAGACAACCCAAACCTCAAACTCTCGTTTGACACGCACAGGAGGAAGTGGGGGATGTGCAGACACTTCTCTATGATGTACAATGATAATGTACCTAGTGTTGTGAACATTTTTTTACAGACGTCCCATAAAATGTAACCGGGCGGTTCTTCAAACATGGGCAGTTTTGGCTTTGTGGGCTTTAAGAAACTAAACGCTCTGAAAACATACTTTTCACATTTGCACTACAGTCTATTTGATTTGTTTAAAGTCAAAATTCTGTCATCGTTTATTCACCGTCATGTCGTTCCAAACCCATAAGACTTTAATTTATTCATCTTCAAAACACAAATGAAGTTTTTCATCTTTTAAATGAAATCTGAGAGCTTTCTAGAGAGCTGTGCAACTTCCACTTTGACGCGTCAAAATGTTCATAAAGAGATCATATGAATCACATAAAGTTCATATGAATCGAGCGGTTTAGTGCAAATTTTCTGAAGAGACTCAATCACTTTATATGATGAACAGATTGAATTTAGGCTTTTAATCACATATAAACATTCATCAACACACACATTAGATATCGTAAGTATCATGTTACGCAGCACGTTTGAGCTTCTGCAAGAACCAATGAGGTTCATTCTTGTGTTACGCTGCACATTTGAGCTTCTGCAAGAACCAATGAGGTTAATTTTCGTGTTACACAGAATGATTGAGCTTCTGCAAGAACCAATGAGGTTCATTCTCATGTTACGTAGCACGTTTGAGCTTCCTCAAGAACCAATGAGGTTCATTCTCGTGTTACGCAGCACATTTGAGCTTCCTCAAGAACCAATGAGGTTCATTCTCGTGTTACGCAGCACGTTTGAGCTTCCTCAAGAACCAATGAGGTTCATTCTCGTGTTACGTAGCACGTTTGAGCTTCCTCAAGAACCAATGAGGTTCATTCTCGTGTTACGCAGCACGTTTGAGCTTCCTCAAGAACCAATGAGGTTCATTCTCGTGTTACGCAGCACGTTTGAGCTTCCTCAAGAACCAATGAGGTTCATTCTCGTGTTACGTAGCACGTTTGAGCTTCCTCAAGAACCAATGAGGTTCATTCTCATGTTACGCAGCACGTTTGAGCTTCCTCAAGAACCAATGAGGTTCATTCTCGTGTTACGTAGCACGTTTGAGCTTCCTCAAGAACCAATGAGGTTCATTCTCATGTTACGCAGCACGTTTGAGCTTCCTCAAGAACCAATGAGGTTCATTCTCGTGTTACGCAGCACGTTTTATGCTTCAGCAAGAACCAATGAGGTTCATTCTCGTGTTACGCAGCACGTTTGAGCTTCCTCAAGAACCAATGAGGTTCATTCTCGTGTTACGCAGCACGTTTGAGCTTCCTCAAGAACCAATGAGGTTCATTCTCGTGTTACGCAGCACGTTTGAGCTTCCTCAAGAACCAATGAGGTTCATTCTCGTGTTACGCAGCACGTTTGAGCTTCCTCAAGAACCAATGAGGTTCATTCTCGTGTTACGCAGCACGTTTGAGCTTCCTCAAGAACCAATGAGGTTCATTCTCGTGTTACGCAGCACGTTTGAGCTTCCTCAAGAACCAATGAGGTTCATTCTCGTGTTACGTAGCACGTTTGAGCTTCCTCAAGAACCAATGAGGTTCATTCTCATGTTACGCAGCACGTTTGAGCTTCCTCAAGAACCAATGAGGTTCATTCTCGTGTTACGCAGCACGTTTTATGCTTCAGCAAGAACCAATGAGGTTCATTCTCGTGTTACGCAGCACGTTTGAGCTTCAGCTAGAACCAATGAGGTTCATTCTCATGTTACGCAGCACGTTTGAGCTTCCTCAAGAACCAATGAGTTTCATTCTCATGTTATGCAGCACGTTTGGCCTTCTACAAGAACCAATGAGGTTCATTATTGTGTTACATAGCACGTTTGAGCTTCAGCGAGAACCAATAAGGTTCATTCTCGTGTTACGCAGCACGTTTGAGCTTCGTCAAAAACAAATGAGGTTCATTCTAATGTTACGCAGCACGTTTTATGCTCTAGCAAGAACCAATGAGTTTCATTCTCATGTTATGCAGCACGTTTGGCCTTCTACAAGAACCAATGAGGTTCATTATTGTGTTACACAGCACGTTTGAGCTTCAGCGAGAACCAATAAGGTTCATTCTCGTGTTACGCAGCACGTTTGAGCTTCCTCAAGAACCAATGAGGTTCATTCTCGTATAACGCAGCACGTTTGAGCTTCAGCAAGAACCAATGAGGTTCATTCTCGTGTTACGCAGCACGTTTGAGCTTCCTCAAGAACCAATGAGGTTCATTCTCGTATTACGCAGCACGTTTGAGCTTCAGCAAGAACCAATAAGGTTCATTCTCGTGTTACTCAGCACGTTTTATGCTTCAGCAAGAACCAATGAGGTTCATTCTCCTGTTACGCAGCACGTTTGAGCTTCAGCAAGAACCAATGAGGTACATTCTCATGTTACGCAGCACGTTTGAGCTTCAGCAAGAACCAATGAGGTACATTCTCATGTTACGCAGCACGTTTGAGCTTCCTCAAGAACCAATGAGGTTCATTCTCGTGTTACGCAGCACGTTTGAGCTTCAGCAAGAACCAATGAGGTACATTCTCATGTTACGCAGCACGTTTGAGCTTCCTCAAGAACCAATGAGGTTCATTCTCATGTTACGCAGCACGTTTGAGCTTCCTCAAGAACCAATGAGGTTCATTCTCGTGTTACGCAGCACGTTTTATGCTTCAGCAAGAACCAATGAGGTTCATTCTCGTGTTACGCAGCACGTTTGAGCTTCAGCTAGAACCAATGAGGTTCATTCTCATGTTACGCAGCACGTTTGAGCTTCCTCAAGAACCAATGAGGTTCATTCTCGTATAACGCAGCACGTTTGAGCTTCAGCAAGAACCAATGAGGTTCATTCTCGTGTTACGCAGCACGTTTGAGCTTCCTCAAGAACCAATGAGGTTCATTCTCGTATTACGCAGCACGTTTGAGCTTCAGCAAGAACCAATAAGGTTCATTCTCGTGTTACTCAGCACGTTTTATGCTTCAGCAAGAACCAATGAGGTTCATTCTCCTGTTACGCAGCACGTTTGAGCTTCAGCAAGAACCAATGAGGTACATTCTCATGTTACGCAGCACGTTTGAGCTTCAGCAAGAACCAATGAGGTACATTCTCATGTTACGCAGCACGTTTGAGCTTCCTCAAGAACCAATGAGGTTCATTCTCGTGTTACGCAGCACGTTTGAGCTTCAGCAAGAACCAATGAGGTACATTCTCATGTTACGCAGCACGTTTGAGCTTCCTCAAGAACCAATGAGGTTCATTCTCATGTTACGCAGCACGTTTGAGCTTCCTCAAGAACCAATGAGGTTCATTCTCGTGTTACGCAGCACGTTTTATGCTTCAGCAAGAACCAATGAGGTTCATTCTCGTGTTACGCAGCACGTTTGAGCTTCAGCTAGAACCAATGAGGTTCATTCTCATGTTACGCAGCACGTTTGAGCTTCCTCAAGAACCAATGAGGTTCATTCTCATGTTACGCAGCACGTTTGAGCTTCCTCAAGAACCAATGAGGTTCATTCTCGTGTTACGCAGCACGTTTTATGCTCTAGCAAGAACCAATGAGTTTCATTCTCATGTTATGCAGCACGTTTGGCCTTCTACAAGAACCAATGAGGTTCATTATTGTGTTACACAGCACGTTTGAGCTTCAGCAAGAACCAATAAGGTTCATTCTCGTGTTACGCAGCACGTTTGAGCTTCCTCAAGAACCAATGAGGTTCATTCTCGTATAACGCAGCACGTTTGAGCTTCAGCAAGAACCAATGAGGTTCATTCTCGTGTTACGCAGCACGTTTGAGCTTCCTCAAGAACCAATGAGGTTCATTCTCGTATAACGCAGCACGTTTGAGCTTCAGCAAGAACCAATAAGGTTCATTCTCGTGTTACTCAGCACGTTTTATGCTTCAGCAAGAACCAATGAGGTTCATTCTCCTGTTACGCAGCAAGTTTGAGCTTCAGCAAGAACCAATGAGGTACATTCTCATGTTACGCAGCACGTTTGAGCTTCAGCAAGAACCAATGAAGTACATTCTCATGTTACGCAGCACGTTTGAGCTTCCTCAAGAACCAATGAGGTTCATTCTCGTGTTACGCAGCACGTTTTATGCTTCAGCAAGAACCAATGAGGTTCATTCTCATGTTACGCAGCACGTTTGAGCTTCTACAAGAACCAATGAGGTTCATTCTTGTGTTACGCAGCACGTTTGAGCTTCAGCGAGAACCAATAAGGTTAATTCTCGTGTTACGCAGCACGTTTGAGCTTCAGCAAGAACCAATGAGGTTCATTCTCGTGTTACGCAGCACTTTTGAGCTTCCTCAAGAACCAATGAGGTTCATTCTCATGTTATGCAGCACATTTGAGCTTCCTCAAGAACCAATGAGGTTCATTCTTGTGTTATGCAGCACTTTTGAGCTTCTGCAAGAACCAATGAGGTTCATTCTCATGTTACGCAGAACGATTGAGCTTCCTCAAGAACCAATGAGGTTCATTCTCGTGTTACGCAGCACGTTTTATGCTTCAGCAAGAACCAATGAGGTTCATTCTCATGTTACGCAGCACGTTTGAGCTTCTACAAGAACCAATGAGGTTCATTCTTGTGTTACGCAGCACTTTTGAGCTTCTGCAAGAACCAATGAGGTTCATTCTCCTGTTACGCAGCACGTTTGAGCTTCAGCAAGAACCAATGAGGTTCATTCTCGTGTTACGCAGCACTTTTGAGCTTCCTCAAGAACCAATGAGGTTCATTCTCATGTTATGCAGCACATTTGAGCTTCCTCAAGAACCAATGAGGTTCATTCTTGTGTTATGCAGCACTTTTGAGCTTCTGCAAGAACCAATGAGGTTCATTCTCATGTTACGCAGAACGATTGAGCTTCCTCAAGAACCAATGAGGTTCATTCTCGTGTTACGCAGCACGTTTTATGCTTCAGCAAGAACCAATGAGGTTCATTCTCGTGTTACGCAGCACTTTTGAGCTTCTGCAAGAACCAATGAGGTTCATTCTCATGTTACGCAGCACATTTGAGCTTCCTCAAGAACCAAAAGGTTCATTCTCGTGTTACGCAGCACTTTTGAGCTTCTGCAAGAACCAATGAGGTTCATTCTTGTGTTACACAGCACGTTTGAGCTTCCTAAAGAACCAATGAGGTTCATTCTCATGTTACGCAGCACGTTTTATGCTTCAGCAAGAACCAATGAGGTTTATTCTCGTGTTACGCAGCACGTTTGAGCTTCAGCAAGAACCAATGAGGTTCATTCTCGTGTTACGCAGAACGATTGAGCTTCCTCAAGAACCAATGAGGTTCATTCTCGTGTTACGCAGCACGTTTTATGCTTCAGCAAGAACCAATGAGGTTCATTCTCGTGTTACGCAGCACTTTTGAGCTTCTACAAGAACCAATGAGGTTCATTCTCGTGTTACGCAGCACTTTTGAGCTTCTGCAAGAACCAATGAGGTTCATTCTCATGTTACGCAACACGTTTGAGCTTCCTCAAGAACCAATGAGGTTCACTCTCGTGTTACGCAGCACGTTTTATGCTTCAACAAGAACCAATGAGGTTCATTCTCGTGTTACACAGCACGTTTGAGCTTCTACAAGAACCAATGAGGTTAATTGTCGTGCTACACAGCACGTTTGAGCTTCCTCAAGAACCAATGAGGTTCACTCTCGTGTTACGCAGCACGTTTTATGCTTCAGCAAGAACCAATGAGGTTCATTCTCGTGTTACACAGCACGTTTGAGCTTCTACAAGAACCAATGAGGTTAATTGTCGTGCTACACAGCACGTTTGAGCTTCCTCAAGAACCAAGGAGGTTCATTCTCGTGTTACGCAGCACATTTTATGTTTCAGCAAGAACCAATGAGGTTCATTCTCGTGTTACGCAGCACATTTTATGTTTCAGCAAGAACCAATGAGGTTCATTCTCCTGTTACGCAGCACGTTTGAGCTTCTGCAAGAACCAGTGCTTTAAGTGGGCCGGTACGCGCCGATACTCAGTACCGCCACTTCCAAATATAGCTCTTCAGCGTACCGCCACCTTTCCGTGCGCCCAGAACGTGCTTTTAGCGTACCGGTACGCTCATTTGCGAGCAGAGACTACATTACCCATACACCCTTAAGTTTTACAAGTGAAAAGCGCATGCGTCGCTTTTGCTGCTGTCTGTAGCAGTGTTGCCAACTTAGCAATTTTGTTGCTAGATTTAGCAACTTTTCAGACTACCTTAGCAACTTTTTTTTCTAAAAGCACCTAGCAACAAATTTAGCAATTATTTTAAATTTATTTGGCAACTTTTAGCAACTTCTGGAAAGTGACTCTAATCCAAACAACACACGTACAAGCTAGCTCAATAGGCAAGCGGTTCATTCATAATTCCTTAAGATCGCTGTGGAAATGTGGGAATCGCTGTAAAAACCGGACGATCATTTAGGAAGCATATTTACGGAGCCCTGCATATGACATGCAGGAAAAAAAACTAGTAGGCTAAATCGTGCACACTATTTATAAATCGAGGGAACAAATGAGTAAATCGTGTGGACGGTTTAGCAAATCGAGGGAACAAATTTGTACAATTTTGCACACAATTTACTTTTTTTTTTCTTGCACGTCATGTGTGGGGCTCGATCCGTACATATTAACTAACACATTGCTTTAAGTAATTTTACAAACAAATCTAAATTAGCATTTCAAATAATATCTAAGTGTTACATAATGACGTAGTTTTGCCTTGCGATTACGTAATGACGTCATAGCACAATGACGTCAGAACGTCATTTGGCAACTTTTAGCAACAACTCGATCTGCCTTTAGCAACTTCCCCTGAAAATGTGTTGGCAACAGTGGTCTGTAGGCTTGTTTGAGATGCGCCTCGCCTGAAATTCAGCCGAGACTATGCGGCTGCAGTGAGGGGAGGAGTGAAAAAAGTGCAGGCAAGACGGACAGTTCTCTCTTCTCGTAGTGGATCAGACACCTGCGAGATCACAGGCGGATATCGCGGGATTCACACTCGTGCGCTTTGTTGCTGATGAACTGGATGTAATTTAAGTTCTTTTGCTTTTATATGAAAATAAATATGATGAACAAGACACCCAAAGTTTTTGTTATTTATTTTCATTCGAAAGACGTGTTTATCAATCATTTTTACTTTAATTACATACTAGTTTTTAATAAAAACCTAACAAAAATTGTTGTCATATATATAAAAAAATATATATAAATGTTTTATATACTTTTTTATATATGACAACAATCACATAACCCAGAGAGAGATCGCACTGTCTGGGAGTTTGGGAATATTCAAACATAAAAACATGATATCAGAGTTAGTTTTAAAATCAAACATTTTAAAAAAGAACCATTCATCACAGTTGTTTAAAGCAATAAGCATTAAGCTGTGTCGTCAGCAAGTCGTTTCCCATCATGCTTTTGCTCAGCGCAGTCGGTGGAGAGCAACTGCGCTCGACTGCAGAATCCGACACATCCGCCTTTCGCTCGTGAGAGTTTTTTGACATACGTCAGCATGACATCAGAGCAAGGCGGACCGCCCTCGGACACATTTCTAACCGGCATCTTGCGCTGATCACCGGTGATCGGTTCTGCGCAGATTTTGCTCATCTCAAACAAGCCTAGTTTCTACAACTCAATGTGGTCCGGAGAGGGTGTGTGAAATGCGCAACCATAGCTGCTTGGTTAAAATCCAAAGCACTTCGGTCGCGGTCACAAGTGGTGACGAGGACGAGAGTGACACTACTTCTACCAATGACAACAGCTGCATGTTGTAGCTATAGTTTCTAACTGTGTTGCTATTTGATTAGAAAAAAGAAAGAAAAAAGTTAACATTGGCCTGCATGGTAGGCCTAATGAGGTGCCGTCAATGGTCTTGCTTTGTAAATAAACCCTTATTGTAACAAATGCTATAGTTAAACAATTACAAGAACTATATGTTAGTTCTAAGGCTGAAAACAAGTTAGAACGAGCTTTAAAATACGGACCTTCTTGAATTATTGACTAAACAATCCCCCCATAGCCACGCCCCCAACAAAGCCCCGCCCCCTCTGGTGAGTACCGGCACTTTATTTTTTCCACTTCAAGCACTGGCAAGAACCAATGAGGTTCATTCTCGTGTTACGCATCACGTTTGAGCTTCTGCAAGAACCAATGAGGTTCATTCTCCTGTTACGCAGCACGTTTGAGCTTCAGGAAGAACCAATGAGGTTCATTCTCCTGTTACGCAGCACGTTTGAGCTTCTGCAAGAACCAATGAGGTTCATTCTCCTGTTACGCAGCACGTTTGAGCTTCAGGAAGAACCAATGAGGTTCATTCTCATGTTACGCAGTACGTTTGAGCTTCAGGAAGAACCAATGAGGTTCATTCTCCTGTTACGCAGCACGTTTGAGCTTCAGGAAGAACCTGTGAGGTTCATTCTCCTGTTACGCAGCACGTTTGAGCTTCAGGAAGAACCAATGAGGTTCATTCTCATGTTACGCAGTACGTTTGAGCTTCAGGAAGAACCAATGAGGTTCATTCTCCTGTTACGCAGCACGTTTGAGCTTCAGGAAGAACCTGTGAGGTTCATTCTCCTGTTACGCAGCACGTTTGAGCTTCAGGAAGAACCAATGAGGTTCATTCTCATGTTACGCAGCACGTTTGAGCTTCAGGAAGAACCAATGAGGTTCATTCTCCTGTTACGCAGCACGTTTGAGCTTCAGGAAGAACCTGTGAGGTTCATTCTCGTGTGTCAAGCAGGTTCGGTTGAACTTCTGTTTATGTTCGCTGATCAATGTTTATAATATATGTGAATAAAAGCCTAAATTCATTCTGTTAATAACAAAAAACAATCAAATATCTTCAGAAAATGTGGACTAAACCGTTCATTGTGTACATGAACCACAGATATTTTTCTTTTTAAAGTCATGGTCATTTCCACTACTGTTTAGTTTTCAGTTAATCTCATATGATGTATTATGTTTAATATCTTTGGGAGACATTTTTGGGCCAACTCCTTTGTATTGCTTGCTAATTTCATGTCTAGCAGTTATTCATCCAAAATACACACAATTTAAAAAAAAAATAACACTATTTGCGTAAAATTGGGCAATATTACAGCTTGATTGGAAATTATGCATAATAAAAAAAGCGGAAAGGTGCACTCTAAAGTACGGTAGTATATAAATAAAATATAAATTCTAAATATAAATATATAAAAGTTTTTACCATTATGTGCCTTTCTTAAAATATAACAATTGATCTTTTCACAATGAACTTTTACTATATTTTATGATTTTACATCTGTGTCTGGGACAAGGGTAAAACAATAAACTTTACACATAAAACCTGTTCAAACGTAGTAAAAATAAATGATGGAGGCGTAATTAAAAGTTTCTAAGAAATTTGTTATGTGTGACCTTCATACAACAAAAAGAAAAGAGCTATAATATGAAGATTTGTTAGTAAGAAATCAATACCTGAGACATGAAAGCAGCCTACTATTTTGAGTAATTGCTCTATTTCAAAACATTTGCAGTTTGCATATCCAGCGTGTGTGTGTGTGTGTGTGTGTGTGTGTCATACAAAAGCATCAGAGCTTATGAAAGCTGAAGGTCGAATCTAAAGGTCAAACCTAGAGGACGTTGTTTGCCTCCCTTTTATCAGTCACACAAATCACGCATTGAGCAATCCACTGAGACAAATGGATCCGTTATCAACTTCACCATTAACTTTAAAGTGTTTTACAGCTACTTCGATGCTTGCCCTGTAAAATATGTTCTCACTGTTCAAGCAGGAGGGGTTGAGCCTGGACTTGCGTATACACCTATTTCTGTACAATACAGGATTAACTCCTGAAATAAACACCACGGTATAGATAGCGTCTTTAAACTAACTGCGTGAAAAGATGGGTATTATCCATGCACACAGGTTTAGATTAGGGTTAATTCAATTATCTTCTTTGCCTTAATATGTAAGACGAGCTAAATGCCTTCATTGTGGCTTCATCACATTTTTGAGACATAAAAGATAGGACTACATTAAAGATTCCCCCCTTTTTTAATTTATACACTCTCAGAAAAAAAAGGTACAGTGGAGGTACAATTTTTTTCGTTGGGGAACAAAACATATAACTGTACACAATTGTTCCTTATGCTACAATTATACCATTGTTTTCTTCTACTTAAAGGTACAAAAATAGGTACCACCCCAGTGACGGTCACTTGTACCTTAAAAGGTACAATTTTGTTTACAAATCGTTGTCTTTTACATCACTATTACTTTCTTGTAGACTTTTTAAGTAGAGCTGCGAGTCAGAAAAACAAGTCCAAATGTTGCATGCCCGCAGATATTCTACCTCATAATCACCACAAGATGGCGTGATTATTTAAATATGAACCGATCACAGACCATATTCTATTCAAAATGCATCAATACTTTTATTAACACACTCTGTAAAAAAGGTTCTAATAACTTTGAGGTATAATGCACTCTTTAGGTACAAAGATGTAACCCAGTAACAGCTTTTGTACCTTTTTTTCTGAGAGTTATTAAATGTAACCTTTTTATTATGTTTTCATTCATTTAATTTGTACTGTTGTCCTGTTTGCTTACTGCGCCAGGAGTACGGAATATTAATTAGTGATTACTGATAATAACTGACAATAAGTGTTTTTTTCATGTAGTACTTAAAAACAAGTAAAAGTTTGTAATGGGTGGAGAAAATCTTTATCAGGTTAGATACACTGATTTACTCATAATTAACAGGAAACTTTATGATACATTCTAATACAAATGAATTCTATGGTCACCAGGTTTTGAGCTGTAAAACGTGAAAGGAGGGGACACAGAGATAGAGCTGTTATA
This sequence comes from Gobio gobio, assembly GCF_949357685.1. Classification (NCBI taxonomy): domain Eukaryota; kingdom Metazoa; phylum Chordata; class Actinopteri; order Cypriniformes; family Gobionidae; genus Gobio; species Gobio gobio. The sequence continues at coordinate 39,267,812 of NC_137114.1, forward strand.
AAATGCTCCTCCGATGAATCCCATCATAAAATTCATTCTCTCCTCTTTAGCTGGGTTGATCTTTCAGGTGGATTTTTAGATCCAAATATTAAGGATGAATGTGCTCTATCTTTCCATACTTACTATGTCATGTAGGTTTGCTTCAAGTGCAGGTAGGTGGGTTAAATGGTTTGTGTATATGTCATATTATTTATCATACAAACAGATTTAGCGACTGCTGACTTAGGGAGCTTTGAGTTCATCAATCCATCATTTTGGATTTTTATTGGCTTTTAGTGAACATCTGTACTGTATGTGTCGGAAGGCCTGTTTATGCAGCAGCAAATGATATTTGAGTTAAAAATATGCTGCGATATTATCTATACTGAAATTATAGTGTATCAATAGTGTTGATGCGCATTATGCTGAATGTGAATAGAATACAAATGTATACTGAATGACTGAACTGTATGTGCATACTCTATTAAATGTTATTACATAATAAATGTTATTACACATTACAACTTTAATTTCTTTCAGACTGGTGTTATCAGTCTCAAGTAACTTGCAACAGCACATGTGCAGGTGAGAATTGAGCCTTGTTCAATGTCATATTAAATTAAATTATAAAGAAAAGAAAATACACTATCGTTCACATAAGATTCAGTGCTTTTTACTGCATCTTTGATAAGGGCAGCCTTGATGAGCATAAGAGACTTCTTTAAAAAAAAAAAAAAAAAAGAATTAAACCTCAAAGATTTTGAATGGTAATATATGATTTATATACTAACATAGCATGATCTTTTTTGTATAGGACCGGAAGAATGGGCAACCATTGACGCAAACTGTGGAAATATAAAACAGTCACCCATTAACATTGTAACAACGAATACTTCCATAGACAGTCGTTTGACCCAAGTGCAGTTTACAGGCTATCAAGAGATCATCAGTAGTGTCATTATAAACAATGGACACACAGGTAAGTTACTTAAACGGATAGTTCGCCAAAAATGAAAATTCATTCTCACCCGTTCATTCTCAGTCATTTACTCACCCTCAACAAGTTGTTCCAAGTATGAGTTTCTTTCTTCTGCTGAACACAAAAGAAGATATTTTGAAGGATATGCACTCTAAAAAAAATCTGTAAAAAAAGTGCACACTGTACTGTATTAATTTATTTATTTTTACAGTTTTACCTGTATTTTTAATTTTGCATTTCATTGCGTTTTAGGGTTAACAGAAATGTCTGTAAAACTACTGATAATGTCTGATTAATGAGCTGCCAGTGCTTTTTCTGCTATTTTACGTATTTATTTTTTACAGTGTGAAACCAAACAGTGATGCTCCCCATTAACTTACAGTATTTTTTCCATACGATGGAAGTCAGTGGGGCCCATCAACAAAAATCTTTTGTTGTGTTCAGCAGAAGAAAGAAACTGATACAGGTTTGGAACAACTTGGGTGTGAGTAAATGATGACAGACATTTCATTTTTAGGTGAACTATCCCTTTAAGTATACTTTTTACAGTGAATAGCCTTTACACATATTATTTCACTTTTTAAACACTTTTTTGTCATATATTTTGCCATCTTTAGTGCAAGTGAATCTGCCAAATAGAGCAACAATTAATGGGGCCAATTTAGGAGACACTTACAAAGCTCAGCAGCTTCACCTGCACTGGGGCAAGAATGGTGGACCCGGATCAGAACATACTATAAATGGAGAAAAATACCCTATGGAGGTATTAAGCTTTTTCATTCTTAAACCTATATTTGTGAATCGATAAAGAACTATAAGCATGTGTTATATCTTTAACAGCTGCACATTGTACATATAAAAGAAAATTACAGCTCTGTGGAACAAGCCCTTGATGACGCTTCTGGAGTGGCTGTTCTTGGATTTTTTTATGAGGTAAAACCACAGATGCATTGGTCCCACTTTAAATTAAGTGTGTACTAACATTTAATTTTGCACTTAATTTTACATTGTACTTTTTGTTAATTGTACTTAAAGGTGCACTATGTAACTTTTCCGTCCACTAGAGGTCGCTTATTCAAAATAAAGGCATAGTTTGATGATGCCAAGTTTGAGCGCAGAATCTTTGGACATGTGGTCTTAACCTAGCCTGGCTCCGCCCTCCAACATACTTCCACTCAATTTTCATTTTCCTTCAGTACTCCGTCTGGGATTGCGGTATATTTTTTGGTTTTCTCCGGTCAAATTTTAACCGATCCAATCCGCGAACAGAGGGAGTGGCTGAGAACGATGGCGTTGATGTCGTGCGCTAGTTTGAGATGACATGCGTCACGACCAAACGTTAGCGATTTAAACTTCAACAGAGTACCCGCCTTCAAGGAAGTTAACGCTTGTCAATGGAGAGTGGCCAGACTCTCTGTACAAATGAAATGTACGAGAGTATGGTAGGACCAGGGCTGCGTTTCCCAAAAGCATCGTAAGCCTAAGTGGATCGTAAAAACGATCGCACGAATCATCTCACACTTACGGTCCGTTTCCCAAAACCATTGTAACTTAAGTAGTACTTGAAAATCTTCGTAGAACTACGTGTGCTCTGGAGTATTCATAACTCCCCAAGTGCATCGTAAGAAGACAGAGCTATGAGGTCACCTGCAGGACAACCGGCGAATTGCACCTAAACTTTACTCCTGTCCAATGTTACTTTAATATTGTTTTTATGTATATTTCTTTATAAATGTTTCATTTTTTTTGTTTGATTAAATTCATTTAGAATAATTTAATAAAGAAATAATAATGAATAAATAAATAAAATAAAAACTACATGACTGAACACTGAATAAATTAAGGAATGAAAAAGTGCACTGCTGTATATGGACATTCATAGGGATTGTATGCTTATTTACAGTAATACAAATAGCTATTTAAAAGGGTGATGAATTGAGAAATCAACTTTCCCTTGAGACTTTTATATATAAAAGTTCATTGTGATAGAAGAATATCCTGTAAGTGATGTCATAGAATGCAGAAGCACCGCCTCAAGCCCGCCCACCGACTCGTGGAGCTAAACGGGTCGCGCTACCGACCAATAAACATGCCGGTTCCAGCTCACGTGCGTAAGACATTGCGCCTTTGGCCGCTTCTTTTCACGGCGGAATTGATTGTAAACAAGATAGAGGTCGAGACTGGATTTGCAGACATATTGAGATTAAAACACAATGCTGTGCCTTCTATATTGGATCCGACAGGAATGGTGCAATACACACTTATGTGGATAAAACATGTTTTTATATGTGTTGTATTGCATTTACAGATCGTTTGATATCTATTGATAACACACCTTAGCACGCGGTCACAGGCTGGAGAAGGTGTTATTGGTTCGTGGTCAGACTCGGACTTGTAACGCCGGAGCTCGCAAAGCCCAACGTCCCGGGGCTATGTGTTTTTCAGACGGACTATCACCAGCCTGCCGACAGGCTATAGTGAAATAACATTCCTTTCTTGCACGCACTCACGTGTGAGTGTGTGGATGGTTCGCGATTATATTCACTGATCGGGCCGGCCAAGTAATACAAAAATAACATTCCAATCAATCGCGGGTGGATGAGAGATGAATCATTGTGTTTGTTTGATAAAGATATTTTTCGAGCCCTGTGAGCGTTTCTCCAGACGCTTTCAAAACAATTCCTCACGTGTACTGAGGGGAGCTGAAGCTCATTAAATATGCAAATCTTATCCAATCCTAACCGTGGGCGTTTACTTCCAAGTCTTCAGTGCGGCACGCCCATCAAAACCGAGCGTTGCTTCAGAGAGCCTCAAAACCAAGGCAGAAAATAGCCTATTACTTATTCATTATGATGTTTTTGAATGTAAAAACCACGCGAACATCATAAGTTGACCTCAGACAACAGTATAAAAAAATGTAAAAAGCCAATTCATGACACCTTTAAATTTGAAACACTTAAGAATACTGTAGTATTTCATGGAGCCTTAGTTTTTGAGGGGTTCAACAAACACAAGGACATCAAAACACTGAATCTAAATTTATTTGAGTTTGTTGTTTGTTCCCTAGGATTTGCAAAAGACATTGCACAAAGTCCTAACTACATAATGGAAAAGAATATTTCATGTTGCACAAGAGATTATTAAAACATGTACTGTAAGTAGTCATGATTAACCAACATTAAACAATATTACCTGAATCATCCGGCAAGATAATTGGCACCAAAATGGAGGGCCTTGCAAACCTCATCTCCTCCAGTGCCAGTCTCCTCTCCTCTCCTGCTTGGCCTTCTTGAGGTCTGTGAGCTGCTGCTGAAAGTTGATGTCCCTCTCATTGGCATCTTTAAGACATTTTCTGATGTCTTTTAGGGCATCTAGTTTCTCCCTCTCCAAAGAGTCCTGACTACAACCACAGACATTATTCTCAAAGCGCTTGTGGTCTGAAAATTGAAGATGGACGTCATGGGTAGGCTGTTGGGTGGACTGGGAGATAGCAGGTGTCTGCCAATGGGAGGTGAACCTGATTGCTCCTGTGAGCATGATGGACCTGGTTCAGGTTCAGGCATTACTATTCCTCCATGGAGGTCAATACCACCACAAATCCCATGAGGCCAAGTATTGACAGTGCCTTTTCTTCTTCCAGTGTAAGAAGGGGGAGTCATTTGGCCCACCATGCACCTGTTTTATTATATGTTGACCTCTGTGGTACCCTTGAGGCTTGCAAAGTCCTGCCACTTCTTCCTGACCTCCTTTCCTGATTTTAATGCCCCTGCTTGCAGTTAGTTTTACATCAATATCCCAGATTTTTTTTGTTTTTGTTTATTTGTATGACTGCCATTAAACCTACTGAAAATCTTAGGACCCCATTGAAAACGAGATGATTCATCTCGATGGGTTTATCCTAAAGAATAAAAATTGTTATAAAATTATGTTTGTTTAGCTCCACCTGTAAAATAACATTAGTTTCCTCTCTTTTAAAAAAATTATTTTCTTTGTTTTTTGTTTTGATTCAGAAATTGTTGTCTCCACCTAACCTATGTGCTTAGATTTTTGCCCTTGTAGCAAATGATAATTAGGCTAAACATTTTGAAATACAAGCGTGTGCCACAACTGCGAGCCATTCTATCCGGTGACTTTTCAGCACTTGACAAATGGACAGCGCCTCTTAAAGGCCCACTGAAATCAAAATTGAAGTTGTTTAGCTTTTAGTATGACTATGTTAGCCTTAAGGTTAGGAATAAGCTGGTGTGTTCCAAAACATTTACATTTACATGTATGCATTTAGCAGACGCTTTTATCCAAAGCGACTTACAACTTGGGGGTACACGAAGCGATTGGTCATGAAGAGTCGAGTAAGTGCAACAAGTGCAAAACAATGAAAACATTTGCATTTAGGAGATATAAGCATTCAAAACTTAAAGTCACTCACTTCCGTTAAAATGAATCACAGATTTTGATGACATCATCGCAGATTTCACCAACTCATCAAATCTTCTGTCCAATCAAATGGTCTCTAGAATCTGAAGCGCCCGCCCCCTACACTATAAACAGACGCTGAAGCTGCATCTGAAATCGGTCAGCTGTTCACACATTTACTAATTTCTACATGGTGAAAGGCACATAGCGCACTATACATGCAATAGGAAACGATTCAGACAGTGTAAATATGCTTTCAGTTGAGGCGAATGAAGTCTGGTTTCACGTTACTTTGACGCGCACTGCCGCAGCTCACACACATAGTCTAGTCCAGAGCCGTTGACTAGAGACACGAGAGCGCAGCGCGGATCATATGCACGAGTCGTGCAGACAACAAAACATATTGGCCCCATTTAGGCCCCGTCCACACGAAGCCAGAGCTTTCCCTATCCAATCAATTTTTTGGGGGGGGTTTCAAGAAATATCTGCATACACACGAGAGCATTGAAAACGGCTCAAAACGATGTAGTATACATGCCAGACCAGTATGTGGCGCTGTAATTCTGCCACAGAAATACACTAAAAACGGAGAAGAAGAGTAGTGGCTAGAAGGGGTACAGCAACGGTCGGAAGTGAGGCAAAATCTTACAATAAAATAGCAATAAATAAATGTGCTACTTACCATATGTGTTTTATTAACGCCTATACCTACCCCAAACCTAAACCTACCCTTACAATAATGCAAATACAGTAATTAAATGACGAAATATTGATGTGCGCATGCCGTAGTAGTATCCCTTCTAGTCTCGCCCAGCGCAGGACGTGGTCACAAAAAATACGGATTGGCTGTACACACGAAAATGCAAGGGTGTCGTTTTAGATTTATCCCCTCTGGGACCCGGTTTCATGCTCCCAAAACGCCGGATCTGTGTGAACGAAACGCTGATACGATACAAAATTTTAACATATACAGCTAAACACGTCTCCGTGTGGACGGGGCCTTAAATTCTGCACACAATGCTGTATTTCAAAGCAATATAGAGGAGATTATGATGATAAACGGTTAGAGATTAGGAGGAAACTGGCTTTACCAAACAGAAAGGTTCTAGTCAAACTGTGGTATTAACGAAACGCTATTGGCTGTTTCGAAAAAGGGGAGGAGCTGTTAACAGCTGGAGCCGCTTTAGGGGAAATTACGTCAACACATTGAATAATGCTGCACGTTTCAAGGCACTTCAGTGGGCCTTTAAGTAGCACTTAAAGCACAGCTGCGTGCGGTCTTCACCTCACAGACGGTGGTAAAGAATGGGGATAGGACTCAGGCAGAAATCATGTCCATGGATGCGATTATTAAAGTTACTGTAGTATGAAGCAGAGCAGGACCGGGTATTGTGGGAGCTGAGCAAGGCGGCTGAAGCGATTGTTAATAAGATGAAGGCAACACACGCCTCGTGAGCAGCAGGACTTTTATTATGCCACAGTCGCCAGCACCACTTCTGCTTTTCTGGTCATGAGTATGAGGTAACGCAGCTCTGTTTATCATATTAGATACATCTGAGTGTGTTGAAAACGATGTTATGACGTTACTCTGTGCATTCGCTCGGCGGCTGCTATGACACTTGTTGCACACTGCAGTGAGAGTAAAGCGTTTCTGCAGAATAAAAGGCGAGGATAATGCAGATATGACGCAATCGACAGGCGACTCCCTCACATGTCCCGGTTCCTTGGGTAAAATAGCAATTTTCTCACGATTTACAAATATTTGGAAACATTTGGGATATTGTAAGTACTCAACTGAACAACATAACACTGGCCTAGTGGTTTTTGGATATTTTACTGAAAAAAATTACATAGTGCACCTTTAACTTGTGTTTATTACATCTAAAATTACACTGTTGACCCTTTCCTGACTCTTATCACACCCTTATCCCATCTCAATTCCAGAAAAAGTGTTTTGCAATAGAACATGAACACAATAAGTTCCTAATATTTTTATATGTGCATAGGAGCTAAAGACACCTATAGTGTGACTGCTGCTGCCATAAATGTTTTGGTATTTACAGCTAATAAAACCGTAGTTTATTGTATCTATCTTTAAGGAATCAAAAGATGCCAATAAAAAATATGAAGCCATCATACATTCTCTGAAAAACATCACACACTCAGGTAAGATTTTATTTTTATTTTTATCTACCTTCAAAGATTAATAAATATGCCAAGTCACTCAAGGACACAATATAATATGAGAGGAACCTGTATAATGTTTCATTGTTCATGCATGCTATATTTAGAGAGAAGAAGAGGAACTTCATGACACTTTATAAATACATTTTTTCTAGGCACCAATGTAACACTTGGAGATGTATCATTAGACATGCTTATTCCCTCCCATGATAAATTGGAGAAGTACTATCGCTACCAGGGGTCTCTCACCACACCAGGCTGCTCTGAAGCTGTGGTCTGGACAATATTTGAGGAAACGATACCACTCAGCAAAGAACAGGTAGTTTATTACCTCTGTATCCACCTTATTTTGCGACGTGAAAGTAAGCTATGTTAATGTGCGAGGCTTACGATTCATTAGCCGCTATACACTCTAAAAAAAAAGGCTCGTAATCATATGGGAACCTTTTTTAGTGCTATATAGCACCAATTTTGGTGCTTCAGTGGTTCTTCTCTGAAGAACCGCTGAAGAACCTCTGAAGAACCGCTGAAGAACCTCTGAAGAACCGCGCGCGGCCACTTGAACTGTGTTTAGTGATCACTGATCAGTCACGCACATTAAAGAACATCAAAACGTCATTTATAGTTTGAATTTCATGATAATATGGACTGAATACTTAATATGTTCGTGTGGGAACTCGGATTGAAGTGTGTTCCGCGCTTACAACAAGCCGACTGTTAACTGTTAAACATTACATTCATAACCGTTCGGCACACGCGTGCACCGTACCGGAAGCCCTGTACCGAAACGGTTCAATACGAATACGTGTACCGTTACACCCCTAATATATATATATTATATATTATATATATTATATATATACGAATAATCTTTTGTTTTGCTCGGGTTTTCGCAGTTTCCCCTATTAACTCCAGTCACGCAGCAGCTCTTTTGCCACTCAGTCCGGCTGAAGGGGCGTGTTCCGGCGGGAAAGTGACATCAATGCATCCTCTATTTACACATTTCGCTCTCACATTAAAAATAAGGTGGATAAATAAGTGAAACTTTAACAAAGAATGAAAGAATAGCCGTCTTCTCTTTGTCTTGCAGCTTTCTGCATTTTCCAACTTGATGTTTTCTGATGGGACTACCATGGTGAACACATACCGGCCCGTTCAGATGCGCAATGAACGTGGGGTGTATTATTCTAGGGGTTTTGTTTTTTGTGTTAGCACTGCTTTATTGATCAGCTCTGTTTTCACATCACTCTATGCTCTCACGGTCTGATTTATGGCTATTGCTCAAAGCAAGTTATTTATTTCTTAATAATGCAAGAAGACAAATCAAACTGTATTGTTGTTCAGCCATGTGTGCCTTCGATATTGTTGTAATAGTTAGGATAACTAACATAAAATGAACCTGCAGCACATCCCACGTCAGACACCTTCTCGAATGTCTATCTATCTGTAATGAATATTATTTATACAAAAGTTATAATTAAACTGATATTGGTGTAAAAAACGTTGTAAACATTTACACAGCTATGTTATAAGAATGTAAAAAATTATATTTTTTCCTGTTTTGAATCCTATTTGTGGAAAGTATAAATTGAGCAAAAGGACATTGTTTCGCATTATACAGCACAGCCCTCATCCTTCCCTTGGGTCATTTCGACCTGAAACTAATGTGTGTTTTTTTTTTTTTATAAAAAAAAATTGAGCATTCATCGAAGTGATCCAAGACCCTAGGACATTTGTTGTAGTTGAACCACGAATACACAGAAAAAAATTGACTGGATTTGAGGAGTTTTGTGGATGAAATTTTAAAAAGTAACAAATCCTTCCCTTTGCGGGTCAGTTTGACCCCCCTTAGGAATGAATGGAACGCGAGGAATACTGTACAAAATTCAAACTAAAGTGCTAAAACGTAACCAAAAAATTGTTTTATAATGTCTACATGTGTTTCTGAATGCATACTGAGGGGAACTGACTTTAGGACCCAGCGGAATAGCTCATATGCGGCCATCTAGTGGCAAGAGTCATGAAATATCATGTTATAATATTTTTTTCCACAAGATGTCGGCAAAGACATCCAATATATGTTGAATTTGAGTTATTTTGAATTTAAATTGAAATGGAAAGAATGTGCTTAAATTATTATTTATTTATTATTTATTTATTATTTATTGATAAAATATAGAAATATATATATATATATATATAAATTAAATATGTTTTCTGGACAAAAAAAAATAAGGATAGGGTTTCGGGTCATTTTGACCCACGAGGGAAGGATTTGTTACAAAGTGCAAGTGAGGGATGAGGGTTAAATATACAGAGGACATGAGTAACACAGTTACACATTAGACCAGTGGTTCCCAACCACGTTCCTGGAGGACCCCCAACAGTGCACATTTTGCATGTCTCCTCAATCAAACACACCTGATTCAGGTCATCAGCTCATTAGTAGCTACTCCAAGACCTGATGTGGGTGTGTCAGACAAAGGAGACATGCAAAATGTGCACTGTTGGGGGTCCTCCAGGAACGTGGTTGGGAACCACTGCATTAGACAATACTTAAAAAATGTTTTTGGGGATTTTTATGATTGTAATTACTGTATTCTTGTTTTTTTCCAGTAGCCTATTAATAGGAAAATTCCTAGACCCTTTTCACAGACTGTGATGACGTGTTTTGGCAGTCATCAATATCGTAAATCCTGCAAAGTTTTTTGTATTTTCATTTTTTAAAATATATATGTACATTTATAACACTAATACTTTGTATTTTATTACTTTTGCATCAAATTGCAAAAAAAAAAAAAAAAAAAATTACCGCTGCTGTGAGGGAGTTTCTAATACAGTCTGGGAGTGATGGTAAAAATTAATATCTTTCTCCCTTTTTACTTCCGTTATCAATCTCACTCTATTTTTTCCCTCTTTTTGAAAGTTGTGAAATCACTATTGTGGCAATTTTTATTTTTGCTATTTGAGCAAATGCATGGGGACACAAAAAAAATAGATTTAATGTATTCTCTCATTCACCGCTATAAAAGTTAACCCAACTTCTGCTCTGAGAAACCCAAAAATGTGAAAAGGGTCTATTGTAAAACAATAAAAAACTGACAAACAAAAAACATAAACAAACAAATAAATGGTCTTACTCTTTGATAATTGTTTATTTCAATGTGAAATGAATAATTAACCCTGTGAAGATTTTTACAGCCTGAACACTTTCTACCTAGATTTTATTGCCCCTGTTATATTTGTATGGCATAGGAAGTGAGTTTTCATTGGCCAGATTCTCTGAAGGCAGATTATTCATTGACATGCAAGTGATTTGAAATGGGTATTGTATCTGGCAACCAAAAAGAGAGATGAGAAGGAGCGTAAAGATGTAGACTATCTATCTATCTATCTATCTATCTATCTATCTATCTATCTATCTATCTATCTATCTATCTATCTATCTATCTATCTATCTATCTATCTATCTATCTATCTATCTATCTATCTATCTATCTATCTATCTATCTATCTATCTATCTATCTATCTATCTATCTATCTATTTAACCACATTTATTTAACCATAGCAAATGTAAATTTCTTAGTACAATTAATTTTTTATCTCTGTTTTTTGTGTTTATTTAAAATAAGACAAATCTGATATTATTTTAATCTTATATCTGTTATTTAACAGTTGAGATTGTTCTTTAATGCTGATCTAACCAGCAAAAGACACAAGCCGGGGTAAACCCACACTGTTAAAAATTTGTTGTAATTTTACAGGAAATTCCTGGCAACTAGTTGCCGTAAATTTACAGCAAGTAAGATACAGTATTTTTCCTGTTTTTTTTATACAATAAAGTACTGTATTTATACAGTAATACTACTGTGATTATTACAGTCAAATGCTGTAATTTATTATATTTCCTGTAATTTTACTGCAACTCAGTTGCCAGGAATTTCCTGTAATTTTACAGGACAGAATTACAATGAAATATTCCTGTTATTTGTAAATATTACAATAAAATACTGTAATTTTCTGTCTTCCGCAATTAACAACAATACAATGGCCTCTTTTCTTTGTTTTATTAACACACTATGCAATAACACATTACACACTTATAAAAGTATCCACTTTTTTTTCATACAAAAATTACAGTCTCACGGGAGAATCCAGCTCATTTCCAGATGTCCAGAGAGCCCATCATCAGGGGGAGGTGGGGGGTTTACTATAAAGGCTCACACCACTACTAGCCCATCAACTCAAAAGTCCAGGGGCCTCATTTATAAACGTTGCGTACGCACAAAAGAAGGCGTACGCCGCTCTCTACGCAATAATTGGTATTTATAAAAAGCAAACTTGACGGGAAAATGTGCGGTCTTTCACGCAAGCTCTGACCCAGGCGTACGCATAAAAACGGGTGAAATGAGAAATGGCGACACCGTCGGCAGATGGAAGAAACACGTGAAAGTGTGTGAAACTGTAGACCGTTGTGTAAAAGAAATGGCTATGCCTCTCATAAATAACATTAAGACTTCACAAAGCAAGTCTTACAATGAACAGCCTACACGAACACCCGTTTGATCGATCTGCAGTGTAAAACAAACAAAATCAAACGAAAATTACAACATAAATGCAAACTAACACATATTTGCAAAAAGAAAAGTGAAATATGTTCTGCAATAATATTGGCATGTTATGCATTGCAATTCATCCTCATAAATATGGTAAACAACGAAATAGCTAATGTACAAAACTGATATTCTCGTCAAGTGTCCGTCTGGCGGAGCAGATAGATGCAATTAGACAGATAGATAATTAGGGAGATATATAGATAAATAGATAGATGTATTAATTGTCCACTGGGGAAAGTTGTTTTCATAGTAAAATTTCTTCATCAGCTACGTTCATGGTATTCATGCATATGCCTTTAGTTTTATTTTTGATAAAATGACGTATGTCTCAACCATTCAGAAAGCTGCAAGACATTACATTTGCACGGAACTATTTCCCATTTCCACGTAGATTATAACCGACATCTGTAGCTTGTCAGATTCAATTAAATGGATGGAAATAAAATGCCCATCTCAATGCGTAATGACGCACAATGGCTGATCTTGTGCTCTAGAAGATGTGGCGAATGGAAGGATTCGGAGTGAACGCATCTTCAGACAGCAAGAGGACACACTCTGGCGATGGAGCACTAGACGCTTTTTTGCCTCGACTTTGATGTCCGATCATTTCTTTTTTATTTCGGCGATAGTCCGAGGTTGTGAGGCTACAGCATTTACGGCGTCTGCAACCTTTTGCCACTCAAGTGTCTTTTTGGCATTAGTAATGCCCACACTGTGCCCTCCAAACAACACTTTTCTTCTCTTTTCAACCTCGCCAACGATAACTTCTACCTCACATTGAGTGAAGTTACGTTTTTTTTTAATTTCCTCTCTGTGTTTGCCATGATTTCGCAACCTATGAATATTAACTTGTGGGCGTTTCACGGACTATTTATGGGCAACTATGGGCGTGACATGAAGCCGCAAAAGCTGCGCTACATTTAGAATTGATTGTGATTTATTAAGGGAAAAATTTCCCGTCATGCATTTGCATTTACAGGAAAACCGTGAATACAATACGTTGTTGTAAAATTTATTGTAAAAATTACATCAATTGCTAACAGTGCAGTTGTGTTACATCAGCCCCTAGAACTACGCTACACTGTAAAAAAATTATAATCTTCCCAACTCAAAATTTTCTAGTGACTGTTTACATCTAAAGTTTTCAATTGGCCCAAGTGAAATTCTGTAAATGTAATTTTATCAATTGTGGCAAGAGCCTGTTAACATGGGCTCAATTGGAAATAATATGTTGAGCCAAAGGAAAAAAATTATAATCTTCCCAACTCAAAATTTTCTAGTGACTGGTCACATCTAAAATTTTCAATTAGCCAAATTGAATTTCTGTGAATTGAATTTTATCCGTTGTGGCAACTGTTAACATCAATTAGAAATATGTTGAGCCAATGGAAAAATGTAATTTACCAACACTGTAAAAAATGTCAGACCTCTCCAATTAGAAATTTTCTAGTGACCGATCACATCTAAATTTTTTAGTTGGCCAAATTGAAAAATTTAGATGTGATCAGTCACTAGAAATTTTTGAATTGGAGAAATGTTTTACAGCGAAACTGTGTGGTTGGTCCAATTAAATATTTTAAATTGTAGTAACAATTGTTTATTTCTCACTGTCCCAAAAGACAAAAATGACTAAAAACATAAATATATTAAGCAAAATACAGAAACAGACAACAGGGTTGACATTTTATCACATTACTTTATTAACAAGTAAATTCCAACACAGGATATTTGGGTGAAAATACCTTATTTTCAATAAGGAAAAACTCTGAATACATTCAAGAAGTCTTCTGCATAACAGGATGTCTTGTTGTGGTGAAGAAAACACAGCACCTGCTGGTTCGGCTTCGCTCGCGCTGCCGCTCCCGCGTCTCCGCATTTGAAATCTCCACACAAACGGGTTTTTTCAAGCACATTTTGCGCATGCGTAGGCTATACCGTTTTTTCGGACGGAGGACTTGTTCAGCCAACATGCATCTTTTTGCATGGCGATAATTATTTGGAAGTCATTTATTGGGCCAATATGTAATGATCAATTTACACAATTTTTCCCCCCAATTTTTTTTTACAGTGTAGTAGCCTATATTCTATACTTTTATGAATTCTATTGAGAAACCATGAGAAAAGGGTGAATAAAGACTGAGAGTCAATGCTAAGAAATTATTCATTATTATTATGTTTTGAACTATGCTGTATAGCTGTATTTAGCAATGTGTTTGTTGTCAAACTCAAAAATTAGTATATTTTTAATGATTAAAAAATGCCATTATTTTTTATTTAAAAGAAAGTAATTGTATTTTATTGACAAAATATTTTAGTTTGTCTTGGATATTTTTTGATTACATCAGGTAACATTTTTAGCTGTAATTCGGTCATGTTATAGTGTGCCCCTCACATGTTACAATGTACCCCACCTACGGGGCATGTTGTCACATTTCACTTCCATTCTTTCGGGTTAAATCAAGAAAAAAGTATACACTGTATTAATGAAACAAAACCACATAATTGTACTAGACATGTGGGCAATTAATGTGTGAAAAAAATAAATACTCTGAACCCCAAGTGGACTTACACAAACTAAGAAAGTCAAAAAGCGTTAGGTTGTGCCCCGCTCTCCCCTACTGTGAGTATGAGGTAGCCTACTGGATGGAAATCAAGCAGTTGTCTGAAGGTTTTAAAACAACTTTGGGCTGGAAAGCTTTGCTGGACCTGGCAACCCCCTGATCATCACCACAAACCCACACCCCACTTGACGAAATGTGACCGCACAGTCAGCTGTCTATCACTTGATCTTCCTGAGAGTAACTTGTAACATGGATCGCTGGAAAGGCAGGGTTGTGCTCGTCACTGGAGCTTCGGTGGGGATCGGAGCTGCGATCGCAAAGTCTCTTGTGCAGCATGGCATGAAGGTGGTCGGGTGTGCCAGAAACCTAGAGCAAATAGAGGTAATCTACCGTTAACGAACAAACAGCTTACTGTTCCCTGCATACACTTGCGAGAGAAGTAGCCTAAATGTCGGCCTATATGAACTGAATCGCGTGTTCTTTATGTCTTGCAGACATTGGCAGCAGAATGTGTCAGTAGTGGATTCAGCGGCACTTTGTTCCCGTATAAATGTGATCTGTCTGTAGAAGACGAAGTGTTATCTATGTTCTCCTGGATCAAAGTTCAACACCAGGGCATCGACGTGTGCATTAATAATGCTGGTTTGGGTCTTCCAGAGCCTCTATTGAGTGGCAAAACCAGTGGCTGGAGGACCATGATGGATGTAAGTAGCGACTTGACGCGATACATGATTCATTTCTGCCCGATTGGTTCAATTGGTTCTCTCAATGAACCGAGTCAGTGATTCATTTACGTCATTACCTGCTCTCTCACATCACGGCGTACATATTACGTTGTTTTATTTATTATTAAAGGGTTTGTTGTTGCTGTCATTTGTATTCTGTTATTACTTGTGTATTGTTTTGAGCATCAATAAAAATAAATAAACAATCCAAAAAATATTATTAAAGGGAATAGTTCACCTAAAAATGAAAATTATCCCATAATTTACTCACCCTCAAGCCATCCTAGCTGTATATGACATTCTTCTTTCAGACGAATACAAACTATATCAAGAAATATCCTGGCATTGTAAAAAATCCAAGCTTTATAATGGCAGCCCAAAGGGCATCCATCCATTATAAACGTACTTCACATGACTCCAGGGGGTTAATAAAGGCCTTTTGAAGTGACTCGATGGGTTTGTGTAAGAAAAATATCCATATTTAAAACTTTATGAAGTAAAATATCTAGCTTCTGCCAGACTGCCTTCCGTTTTCAACTTACGAAGAAAGTGTAAAGCCTCTCGCTGTTCAAAAGGCTTACGGTACGTCCAATGCCATCATTAGGGCAGTTATACTCCACCCATTTTTTTCTATAAAAAAACTGTTGAAAAACAGCATATTTTCTTGGGCTATTAAAGTAACATTTTGCTTTATCAGTCAAGGACTTGGTTTACTGATGTCTAACTGTTTTTTTAAAAAAAGAAATGGATCTCGGTTTATGGAGTCACTGAGCTGTTGAACTCCTCAGACTAAACCAATTCATGAAATAAAGAATTTTACCTTTTTTTCAGGTAAATGTCATTGGCCTGTCAGTGTGCACCCGTGAGGCTTACCAGTCCATGAAAGAAAGAAATATTGATGATGGCCATATCATTAATATTAACAGGTACAAGAATGTTTTGTTATAATTTTTTTTTGCCTGTATTCAAATTCCAGCCTGGGCCAAGGCAAAAAACAATCAATACCCTTAAAGGAACACTCCACTTTTTTTGAAAATAGGCTCATTTTTGAACTCCCCTAGAGTTAAACAGTTGAGTTTTACCGTTTTCGAATCCATTCAGCAGATCTCTGGATCTGGTGGTAGCACTTTTAGCATAGCTTAGCATACATCATTGAATCTTATTAGACCGTTAGCATCTCGCTCAAAAATGACCAGAGTTTCAATAATTTTCCTATTTAAAACTTGACTCTTCTGTAGGTACATCGTGTACTAAGACCGACGGAAAATGAAAATTGCTATTTTCTAGGCCGATATTGCTAGGAACTATACACTCATTCCTGCGTAATAATCAAGAGCTTTGCTGCTGTACCATGAGTGCAGCGGCGCAATGATATTACGCAGCACCTGAAAATAGTCCCCAGCTCCCTGTGCATGTCACGTTGGTTATGTTGGCCGAAGTTAGCCTATTTTCAGGTGCTATGTAATATCATTGCGTCCTGCACCCATGGTACGGCAGCAAAGTTCCTTGATTATTACACAGGAATGAGATATTAGTCTAGAAAATCGGAACTTTTTATTTTCCATTGGTCTTAGTACACGATGCAACTACAGAAGAATCAAGTTTTAAATAGGAAAAATATCGAGAGTCTTTGGTCATTTTTGAGTGAGATGCTAACGGTCTAATCAGATTCAATGATCTATGCTAAGCTATGCTAAAAGTGCTACCGCCAGACCCGGAGATTGGCTGAATGGATTTGAAAATGGTAAAACTCAACTGTTTAACTCTAGGGGAGTTGGAAAATGAGCATATTTTTTTAAAAAGGTGAGTGTTCCTTTAAATCTCTTGGTGTGTTTTAGCATGAGTGGACACCGGGTTGTTAACAACGCTGATGCACACTTCTACACTGCCAGCAAATACGCTGTGACTGCTCTCACCGAAGGTCTCCGGCAAGAGTTGCGCGAGGCCAAAACTCACATACGTGCCACAGTAAGATTAACACTTCAGGTAAAATGATTATTGCATTTCCAAAGATTTGTTGGCACTAAGGTTGCTCTTTCTTTAACAGTGTATATCTCCTGGTTTAGTGGAGACTCAATTTGCCTACCGGCTCTTTAGTGAAAACCAAGAAAAGGCTGCTGCTACCTACAAAAGTATAAAGGTATAGACAAATCCTGATTCTTGTTTATGCAATATATTGTACATTATTGTTTACACTTTTCAATATTTAAATGTTATTTACAGTGCCTGCAAGCAGATGACATAGCAAACGCAGTGGTGTATGTCCTAAGTGCTCCTCCTCATGTTCAAGTAAGCGTCTTCCATCACTGGAGATCATTCATATGCAAACACACAATCGGCTTGCTGCAGTTTCAGCAGTGTATTTTCTAGGAAGATTTCATGGAATTGCCTTTTCCTTCCCCATCTCTAGATTGGTGACATTCAGATGAGGCCTGTGGAACAGTTGGCTTAACTCGAACAGATAAACAGGATCAGTCATCGCTGACATCTTAAATGCTCATGTTTCAAATATTAAATGTAGGGAAAACCATGGGACAAGAACGTCCCTAAACTGTCTCTGCTCTCCAGATCTTTTGAAATGCTCATAACAAGAACACAGAACTCTGATCATGAAGTTTACATTTTATAATTATTAATAAAATCTATATAATATAAAAAATACTTAAATTACTTTTGCAGAAATTATGCAAAGTATGCTTGGTGCTTTTATGCTCAAATATTGAGTTATGCCTTGCAAAATGCGTAATCAGTGTCATTTTTTGCTTTAAATTATAGTGATGAACATACATGTTTTGAAGATTGTTGAGGAAATCTGATGCTCTTTTTATTTTTTTATATACAGTTCTGAGCTGCTATATATTTGTATTGATGCACTAATAAAACGGAGGGATTTATATCATGCTTTTAAAGTGTTTGTGAGGAAACTATCAAATAGCTTTTTTTTCTTTGACTTGTTGAACAGAGAACTGACAACATTTGTAAAGTCAAGGAGGAAAATAAATTGATACATTTTATTACCTCACAACATGTCTGAGGACAGGCCCAACATAGCTGAATTTGCAACTGCTTTTATAAAAAATGAAGTGTTAGGTGTAGCCTATAGTGTTTTTTGTTGTTTTTCAGTGAAACCCACCAATCATGTTTTTCAGGAAGCACAATTACCTCTAAATATTTTAGTGCACTAAAACTGAATATAGCCTACAGTCAGCATTCAATTTTTCTGACAAAATGATGCAATAAATAGCCTATTCATTTACCTATAGACCTACTTTATTGAATATTGATATATAAAGGGATAGTTCATCCAAAAATAAAAAATTACCCCATGATTTACTTTATGTATTCAACTTACGAAGAAAGTGTAACGCCACTCTTGGTTCAAACATCTGACATCATCCGCCACACCAGTTATGCTTTTTCCATAGGCTAAGTTGAATACGGAAGGCGGTCTGGCAGAAGCTAGATATTTTACTTTATAACGTGTTAAATATAGTTTATTTTTCATCTCTGTTTTTTGTGTTTATTTAAAATAAGACAAATCTGATATTATTTTAATCTTATATCTGTTATTTAACAGTTCTCGGGGTAAATCCCAGTTGTGCAGGTGCAGTGCGTTGTAACATTGCGTTACAATGAGCCCCTATTAGAACTACGCTATTATATTCTATACTTTTATGAATTATTTTGAGAAACTATGAGAAAAGGGTGAATAATGATTAAGAATCAATGTTCAGAAATAATTCAATATTATTATGTTTTGAACTAAGCTGTATAACTGTATTTAGCGATGTGTTTGTTGTCAAACTCAAATTTTTTATATTTTTTAATGATTTAAAAATGCCATTATTTTATATGAAAAAGTTGATAATTGTATTTTGATGACAAAATATTTTAGTTTGTCTTGGATATTTTTTTGATTACATCAGGTAACATTTTAAGCTGTAATTTGGTCATGTTATAGTGTGCCCCTCACATGTTACAATGTACCCCACCTACGGGGCATGTTGTCACACTTCACTTCCATTCTTTCGGGGTAAATCAAGAAAAAAGTATACACTGTATTAATGAAACAAAATCACATATCTGTACTAGACATGTGGGCAATTAATGTGAGAAAAAATAAATACTCTGAACCCCAAGTGGATTTACACAAACTGACCGGCTCTCCCCTACTGCCATTATAATGCTTGGATTAGCCAGGACCTTTTAAAATATAACTACTATTGTATTCATCTGAAAGAAGAATGTCTTATACCTACACTTAGGATGGCTTGAGGGTGAGTAAATCATGGGTAATTTTCATTTATGGGTGAAGGTGATCTATCCCTTTAAGGGCGAATTTTGAAGAGCGGGAAGGAACGTTCCAAACGAAAGAACATATGGCACAATATGGGACGCAGAATTTGAAGAAACAATCCTAAAGGTTATATAAACTTTACTGAACTGAATTTTACTGCCACACTGGAAAATGCGGAACACACATTAGCTGTTTCCCCAAAGTAGGCATATTGTTTGAATCAGAGATGTATAAAGTACTAGAGACACATACTTGAGTAAAAGTACAAGTTCCTTATCAAAAAAGTGACTTGAGTAGAAGTTGAAGTGCTCTTTAAGCACCACACTTAAGTAGAAGTACTAAAGTATTCAACATTTTTTGTACTTAAGTATTGCAAGTAGTTTATTTTAAAATGTAGGCTACTACTCAAGGACTGAAAGTAAAAGTAGGCTACAAGTATTGTGTTATGTAGTTATTAAAGAAAGTAGTCAAAAGTTTGAACATTATATTGTTTTTATTATTTCAAATGATTAAGCTAAAGGACAATCACAATGTTGTAATTTTTCTACCTTTGTCATATAAATAACCTGAAAATACTGTAGTTCATTAAGATTAAATCTTACTATAACCACTCTTACTAAAAAAAAATGGGGTAAGCACACTTATATTCTCATTTCAAGAGGTGTTCTGAGTAACTGATTTGTTTGTAACACTTTACAATATGGTTTGATTTGTTAACATTACATTAGTTAATGTAGACTAATAACTAACATGAACTAACCATGATCAATACATTTGTTACTGTATTTATTAATCTTTGTTAATCTTAGTTAATAAAAATACAGCTGTTCATTGTTTGTATATGTTACTTCACAGAGCACATTAACTATGTAATCAAATAGAGAGCAATTTGAGCGTAAGACCCTCGTGTTGTTTTAAAGACAGTGAATGCGCGCTCGCGGGGCTCTCTCGCGCGCGCGCTCTCTCTCTCGCGCGCGCTCTGTCTCTCTCTCGCACACTCGCGCGCGCTCTCTCTCTCTCATGCGCGGTAATGTGGGTTTGGAATGGAATGATTCATAACATTTTTATAATTGTAACGAGTAACGATGCAGCACATAAAAAAAATATCGGAGTAAAAGTATTAAACTCATCGAAAATATGTACTGAAGTAAAAGTGGAAGTAGGAGAAAAAAATAATACTCTAGTAAAGTACAGATACTGCCTTTTAGTACTTAAGTACAGTAGTGAAGTAGTTCTACTTCGTTACTATACATCTCTGGTTTGAATTCACAATAATTACTTGCGAGTTGTGTGACCGCAAAAAATCACGGAGGAACTGAGAGGAGTGATCAAGTGTAGCACAGTTGCAGAATCGGGCGTGCATTGCTATTGGCTAGATTCTCAGTGCAAAGCCCTATTCATTAACAGGGAATACATAGGAAGTAGCTAGATTTCCCTGCAAACTATCAGCAGCTCTTCTGTAAGAGTTTTGTGAACTTGTAACATGGATCGCTGGAAAGGCAGGGTTGTGCTCGTCACTGGAGCTTCGGTGGGGATCGGAGCTGCGATCGCAAAGTCTCTTGTGCAGCATGGCATGAAGGTGGTCGGGTATGGGATCAGAATCCCGCCAAATTTACTGCAGTCATGCATAAAAAAATAATAAGCATGAATCAAAATTTTAAAAACAAATGTGAAAATATAACGAAGAAAACGGAAAATTCAATGAAAATTTAACCAGAATCACAAACAACGCAGTCACGGAAATAAAAATAATAAGCATAAATCAAATATTTAAACAAGTGTAAAATTATATTGCTCAAAACTGAATCATGAATTCAAAATTATCTGAATCGCTCACAAAATCATGTTTTCTGCTCTTATTTTCATTTTTTGCATGTCCTTGCTCTTTTCTCCTTTGCTCTTGTTTCCACATTCTGTGCTTGCGGTTTCAAATGTTGCAGTTCAAGTTTCATGTAAATTAGGGGCGGGTCTTAGCATCACCATTGGTCCACTTGTTCTAGATTGACAGCTCATCCTCAAGCCAATCAATTGAAGAGGGAAGTTTACGTCACTCCAATGCGACTCATGCCGCAGTTCAGCCAGCCGCTATTGAGCTACGAGTGTAACCTCTATCACTATATCTGCAAGGAAATACATTATTGTATTGTTATGAATATAATCTTAGGACTCTATTATTTTGTAAGATAGACGTTTTAGGGGGGTTTCCTCACAATTAAAGCAGTAAAATGAACATGATCACGACTGGGTGCTTACTGACGCGAAACGCGTTCACTATAGGAGATGCACGGATGGGCTTTTATTTAATCCAACCGCATAACGCACCGTCCGCACCAACGTTTTTTGACCAAAGTTCAAAGCCGCACCCGCCCGCCATCCGCTGATTGTAAAGCCTTGTTGGGCGATGCAAGGCGCTGCTGACGCGAGCAATCGTAATGCAATGGACTGGCCTACATTAAACCTTTAACTAAAATAGTTATTGAACTGTTTACACTGTCATATACAATAAAAGAGCCTGCACAGCGACAGGAAATAAAAATGAATGCAAAAAAACCTGCCTTAGCCTACTGGAGCATGTGACTGAAGGAGCTCATGAACCGCTCACTGGTAAAACGACGTGCGCTCAATCCCTCCAACACGACTTTTCTCTGTAGCCTACTTTACTTGTTTAGTTTCATATGTTTAAATTAGGGCTGGGCAAATTAACGCGTTAACGCAGGCGATTATTTTTTTTCAGTTTAACGCATTAAAAAATATTTAACGCAAATAACACAGCGTCCGTTTTTATATCCATTTTAGTCTAGCGTTACATGATCACGCTCCTATTCATGTAAATGCTTCCAAGCACGACAAGACACAAGAGAACGCGCTGTATGTCTGTGTGTGTGTGTGTGTGTGTGTGTGTGTGTGTGTGTGTGTGTGTGTGTGTGTCAGTGTCCTGTCTGTGTGTGTGTGTGCATGGGCGTAGATTAAACGTACATTCGTCCCCCCCGCTCTTACTTTTAAACATTTATGATTATAATCATTGTTGAAAACAGCTGTGGAAATCATGATGCATTTTATTTTTCAGTATTTTTTAATTAATAGAAAGTTAAATGAACAGCATTTATTTGTATTGAATAAAGCATGTATAAATATTTTGTTATATTATAAATGCCACTTGATCAATTTAATGCATGTTTGATGAATAAAAGTATTAATTTCTCTCTTTTTTATCTTACCACAAATGTTTGAATAGTTTCATGATTTCCACAAAAATGAAGCAGCACAACTGTTTTCAACATTGATAATAATCATAAATGTTTCTTGAGCATCAAATTAACATATTAGAATGATTTCTGAAAGATCATGTGACACTGAAGACTGGAGTAATGATGATAAATTCAGCTTTGATCACAGGAATAAATTACAAAGATTTTTTTCTTTTTTACTATATATTCACATAGATAACAGCTGCTTTACATTGGGATAATATTTCACTGTATTACTTTTTTACTGCATTTTTTATTAAATAAATGCAGCCTTGGTGAGCAGGAGACTTCTTTCAAAAACATTTAATAATTGTAATGTTTCCAAACTTTTGATAGGTACTGTATATTTTCTGCCTTATTCAGTGATATTTTTTTTTTTACAAAGCATAAAATCCATGGGGACTCAATGCACAAGTTTTTGTAGTACATAAACCAATCATAAAAATCGAGGGACACTCTGACACACACACACACACACACACACACTCACACACACACACACACACACACACACACACACACACACACACACACACACACACACACACACACACACACACACACACACACACACACACACACACACACACACACACACACACACACACACACACACACACACACACACACACACACACACACGTGTTTTGCTCATGAACAAACAGTAACAACAACACAGAGAATTTTGAGTATTCTCATATTAGGAGTCTTAAATTAGTTAAATAACGTCTTAAATGAACTTAAAGAGTTGTGAGGAAATGAGATCCACGATGTTCGTCAGCGGCCGTTCTTAAAGTGACAGGACAGGAGCACTGATGATGCCTGAACAATGGGAACAGAGAAAATTGTAGCTTTAATGATGATTAATCTATATTTGATTTATTATTTATGTAGTTAAGAAAGATGTTTCATAACTGTTAGATTTCTGTATATAGACATATACAGAAATCTAACAGTTATGAAACATCTTTCTTAACAGGGAAGGCCACAGGTAAAAATAACATTTATTATAATGGGTTTATGTAAAGATTGTTTTAAGTTCACTTAAATTAAAAGTAGTTTTTTTAAAGCCTAATAAATGTTGAAATTGGGAGCTTTCAGTTATACTGTAATGTAACGTCTAATGTTCCATAGAGACATTAGTAGCCTATCAGTGATAGGCCTACTGGCCTTCATTCATAAAAAGATGCCATTACAACACATATTTTAAAAAAGCTGTCTTTAAATTGTTTCTACATTAATTTGGAGAGTACTGAAATTATTACAATATCAAAATATTAAAAAACTTTAAATATTAAGATATTAAAAAATAGAAAAAAATGTGATTAATTATTTTTTTTTATTTTTATCGATTCCAAGCACTAGTTTAAATATTATAATGTTATTTTTTTCATTTCATTTAGCCTACGTTGATTATGAAATATGATTATGATATATGTAAGAAGACATGGGGGTCAAAAATTATTTCGTCCACTTTAAGTTTCGTTAAGTTTTGTTTTGTATAAATTGTATCTTAATTTTAATCAATGTTTTGTCAACCAATTTCGAGGATTTAATCAATAATAAGCAAGTATAGCAGACAATGGCATGGAGGTGCCAGCGCTGCATGAACAACGGCTTAAATGAACAACTAGGGAAGAACCAGCATTACACAAAGGGCATGAGCTTTAGAAATGAACGGAATCTTCAGAAAGGTGCTCTCACTCTGGAGGAAATATTACCACTACGCATTCTCTATCCCGCAAAAGTCCATAAAGTGCGTATCATATGCACGCGAAAAACGGCGTAGCATATGCACGCCAAAACTCATTTGGCGTATAGCCTACATTCCACGAGATTGCACACTCGTATTATTTATACGCATTTTCGTGAGATCGTTGCCTTGCACGTCTAATTAATGGGCAAAGTTTTCCGACTATTTTTTCGTTTTCTGCTGTGGATGTTATTGAATTTGTAGAAGTTTAGCACTTGCTTTCTCTCTTTTAAATGCCTATCCCCGAGTGACTACAATGACTGGCTGTTTTAAGATAACTAATATCGAAACAAAACCCAGGCAGTAGCTATGTACGAGATGTTTAGGCCTCCATAATGTTTCTTATTCATATTCCACCACTGGCTGTGAAAAAATATTTCTTTGGAATGAGAGGGGCACTAACCAACTATTTGGGGTCATGATCATTTGACCAATTTCTGATTAACCTCTCTAAAATGTTGATTGTATAAATTGATATATTTAATAATATATTCATGATTGTAAACAAATATATTTCCATGCACAAACAGTGGGCCAGAGATGCGCGGTTGGCAGTTACAGCCGTGGATCGGGCGGATGACGTGACGAAAAATAAGATTATAAGATTTTAAATTCGGGCGGATGGTTCAACCATTCAAATGAATAAAAAAAAAAAAAAAAAGATATATGCCTACATTGTTAAATATTGTTGCAGCGCCTGGTAGGCCAAGCAGACCTGCAAGCTAGGAGCCCAGCTGTCAGTATGGAGGCAGCCCCATGTCTTCTTACATATCATAATCATATTTCATAATCAACGTAGGCTAAATGAAATGAAAAAAAAAATAACATTATAATATTTAAACATATGAAACTAAACAAGTAAAGTAGGCTACAGAGAAAAGTCGTGTTGGAGGGATTGAGCGCACGTCGTTTTACCAGTGAGCGGTTCATGAGCTCCTTCAGTCACATGCTCCAGTAGGCTAAGGCAGGTTTTTTTGCATTCATTTTTATTTCCTGTCGCTGTGCAGGCTCTTTTATTGTATATGACAGTGTAAACAGTTCAATAACTATTTTAGTTAAAGGTTTAATGTAGGCCAGTCCATTGCATTACGATTGCTCGCGTCAGCAGCGCCTTGCATCGCCCAACAAGGCTTTACAATCAGCGGATGGCGGGCGGGTGCGGCTTTGAACTTTGGTCAAAAAACGTTGGTGCGGACGGTGCGTTATGCGGTTGGATTAAATAAAAGCCCATCCGTGCATCTCCTATAGTGAACGCGTTTCGCGTCAGTAAGCACCCAGTCGTGATCATGTTCATTTTACTGCTTTAATTGTGAGGAAACCCCCCTAAAACGTCTATCTTACAAAATAATAGAGTCCTAAGATTATATTCATAACAATACAATAATGTATTTCCTTGCAGATATAGTGATAGAGGTTACACTCGTAGCTCAATAGCGGCTGGCTGAACTGCGGCATGAGTCGCATTGGAGTGACGTAAACTTCCCTCTTCAATTGATTGGCTTGAGGATGAGCTGTCAATCTAGAACAAGTGGACCAATGGTGATGCTAAGACCCGCCCCTAATTTACATGAAACTTGAACTGCAACATTTGAAACCGCAAGCACAGAATGTGGAAACAAGAGCAAAGGAGAAAAGAGCAAGGACATGCAAAAAATGAAAATAAGAGCAGAAAACATGATTTTGTGAGCGATTCAGATAATTTTGAATTCATGATTCAGTTTTGAGCAATATAATTTTACACTTGTTTAAATATTTGATTTATGCTTATTATTTTTATTTCCGTGACTGCGTTGTTTGTGATTCTGGTTAAATTTTCATTGAATTTTCCGTTTTCTTCGTTATATTTTCACATTTGTTTTTAAAATTTTGATTCATGCTTATTATTTTTTTATGCATGACTGCAGTAAATTTGGCGGGATTCTGATCCCATAGTCGGGTGTGCCAGAAACCTAGAGCAAATTGAGGTAATTTATACTGTGCATTTGTAGCAAGGGATTAAAGGTTTGCCTATGATGAACAAAGGACGTTTTTATACGAATGAATAACGCGTGGCACGAAACGTGAGCAGGCGAACACTGAAAATATCTGTATGGTCACCATTTCTGTTTTTTTTTGTTTACAGTGTTACATTGCACTGGTCAGTTAGTGGAGAAAGAAGCAGCGTGAACATTAGAATATTCAAAATTTCTCACTTGGTGTTTCACAATAAAAAGTCATAGATACAAGTAAGTTAGGTTTAGAAGAACGAAGTTGAGAAAATTGTGTCAGAATCATCATCAGGCCAACAATGAAATTTCTGTCATTTAAACACCCATGTCTTGTGTTGATCAATTATATAATCATAATTTTTAAATGAAATGCTTTACATAACAACAATTTTTTGTTTATTATCAAATATATCATTAAAAAAGGTTCTTTATTGGCATTGATGGTTCAATGAAGAACTTTTAACATCCAAACTTCCCACTGTACAAAAGATCCTACCATGGTTTTAATATAAAAGTGTAGTAACCATGTTTTTTTTGGCTAATTGATTACCATTTATATAACTACAGTTTTACCACTAATACCATGGTTACACTATGGTTAGAGTAGCAAAACCATGGCTAATTTGTGGTTACCATAGTTTAACTACAATAACCATGTTTTTTTGGTTTTATTTGTAGTAAAACCATGGTTCATTTTCGTAAGGGTTTATAGAGGAAAAAGGTTATTTTATAGAAGAAAAAAATGGTTCTCTTAAGAACTCTTCACTGAAAGGTTCTTTGGGGAACCGAAAATGGTACTTCTATTGCATTGCTGTGAAAACCCCCTTTTGGAACCTTTGTTTTTAAGAGGGTAGCCTACTTCAGGGAACAATGTGTTCATAAGGACGATGTTATATAATTAACCTCATGCACAATTTGCTCGCTGTCCCTCTGCCCAGCACTCCCTCTCCCTCTGCCAATGGTTTTGAGCTTTGACCCTTCATGGAATGTAAATCTCAAAGTGTTTTATCTTTCACAGAAATTGGCAGCAGAATGTGTCAGTAGTGGATTCAGCGGCACTTTGTTCCCGTATAAATGTGATCTGTCTGTAGAAGACGAAGTGTTATCCATGTTCTCCTGGATTAAAGTTCAACATCAGGGCATCGACGTGTGCATTAATAATGCTGGTTTGGCTCTCCCAGAGCCTCTATTGAGTGGCAAAACCAGTGGCTGGAGGACCATGATGGATGTACGTAAATCACTGAATAAATTAGTATTTCTGTTCTGACAACGTGCAGCTATAGAGTATGTGATTTTAGTAACATTTCTTTCAAATTTTTCAGGTGAATGTCTTCGGCCTGTCAGTGTGCACCCGTGAGGCATACCAGTCCATGAAAGAAAGAAATGTTGATGATGGCCATATCATTAATATTAATGGGTACTATGTTTTACTGCATATATTTTCTGCATATATTCCTATACCTGTGCCATGCTTCAATGCATCCAGTCTAAATATCTTACTATGTTTTAGTATGTGTGGTCATCGTGTCCTCCACAATGCTGATTTACACTTCTACACTGCCAGCAAATACGCTCTGACTGCTCTCACTGAAGGTCTCCGGCAAGAGTTACGCGATGCCAAAACTCACATACGTGCCACAGTAAGAGCAGGATGAACAAGACTTGTTTTGGATGAACACTTTATTTATGATAATGATTATTGCATGCCCAATGTTCAAAGTTGTTCTGCTCTCTCTTTAACAGTCTATATCTCCTGGTTTAGTGGAGACAGAGTTAACCTACCGGCTCTTTAGTCAAAACCCAGAAAAGGCTGCTGCTACCTATAAAAGCATGAAGGTAGGCCTATACTATAGACATGTCCTGATTCTTGTCTGCAGAGCATTTTGTCATTGTTAACCTTTATAATTTTATAATATCCTATTTAAAGTGTCTGCAAGCAGATGACATAGCAAACACAGTGGTTTATGTCCTAAGTGCTCCTCCTCATGTTCAAGTAAGTGTCATCCATCACTGGAGGAATCTACTGTCTTTCAATCATACGAGTGCAAACTTTGTTATAATGTAGTATATCTATCCATACATTTAGGTAGAAATTTGATTTATAATTTAATTGTAATTTAGAGTTTTTCCTTTGCTCTCTGTAGATTGGTGACATTCAGATGAGACCAGTGGAGCAGTTGACATAAGATAAACAGGATCAAGTGCCAAAATCAGGGATCAACGTTCACAGACAATCAAAGATCACAGGCGTGGCCAATATAATTGAATACTATTATATAAATAATTGTCAAGACTCTCCATTTTGTAAAAACACAAAGCACTGAGGTCCTTTCTTCGTACGACGCTAACTCATTTAGCTGGATTTGATTGTTGGCGATTTGGCATGATCTTGGATTGTTTGGTTCTTTGAAGCTCATCCTGGACTTGCTGTCATAGCAACAGGTCCGTAAACTTAAACCTGCTCGAGCTGCTTATTTCATGTAAACAGGTTTAAATTGCATCTTTTTAAGCGACGTTTATTACTTAAAATTTGTCCCAGCCTCTGCTACTTTATTACAAGAGTTCCTTACTGAACTGAACCAGGGGCAATAATATTTTAAAATAATAACAATAATATAAAAATGTGTATAATACTATAGACACAGCCACTTGATTAAGAGATTTTTTTGTGATAGAATAATTACTTTATCTTTTTATTGGAGTCTTACACACATGCTGTACATTTTAATCTGAGCCATGCATTCATTTGAGTGATGACGGATATTATTGGATGGTTTGATGCAGCGAAAGAGATGCACTTGATCTTGACCCTTAAGAAACTTTAATTAATGCTGTCACGTAACAAATCTGCTGCAAATTAAATAAAAAATGTAATTAATTGTTAATTCGAACATTGAAATAAAAATGTAAAGGGTGCACAAAAACTATAAAAATCGCGAATATAAATAAAAAACAGTGCACATTTCATTGATCTATTATAACTTTTATGTTGTTTTGGTCGCTTGGCTGTTTCCTTATAAAGGTCCAGAAATTCGTGTTTTGCATTTTTTATTTATATGATGTCATTACGTTGCTATCTTGCCACCAGCCAATCGCTGCATTGCTGATCGTGGTTTCGAGTATCGATGCATCTGCCCTCTCCAGGGAACACAGGAACGCGCAGTAATCTCAGACAACTTAATCCAGATATTTTAATCCAATCAGCAAATTCATTTGAAGAACCGAATTAGCCAGAGATCAGTTATCACGATTAAAAGATCTGGGATCTGTCAAATAATCTCAGATGTATTAAGTGAGGTACGAAGAACAGACCTCTGTTCTGTCTCCTCAGGTGTACATTTTTATTGTAGTTACTGAAATTATTTGAGAAAATATGCTGGTGTAGTACAATTTTGATTTTATACAATGTGATAAATACTTTAGGTGATTTTTTTCTAATAGCTCTTTCTGGTTTTCTTGTAAAATAAAAATAAAAAAGTCCCAATATTCAACAGCGAACTGCAAGCATGTAATATCAAAGATTTTTAAAAAAGTCTATTTTTTATTTCCGCACAAACTTGGTTTTATCTTATGTGTTTGAACCTACACGTTTCCACATTTTTATTTTAGAGTTCTTAAAGGCACAATATGTAAGATTTTTGGTATTTTAAAATATCCAAAAGCCACTAGAGCAATGTTATATATTTTGTTGACTTGTGTACTTACATTATCCCAGATGTTTCCTAGAATGTTTAAATCCAGAGAAATAAGCGATTTTAACCAGGACACGGACTATGTCTGTGTGTCGCCTATCAATGACATCATAACCGCATTACCCTCAATTTCCGTTTTATTTTGTAGAAACCATGGAAACACCAAAGACACTTTATTATATTATGTGTTTTATTAGACAAGTGAACAACATTCATCGACAGAAAACGAATCATTGTTATACAGCTCAACACAGTTAAGCCCAGTTTATACTTCTGCGTCGAGGGTACGACGTAGCTATGTCGTAGGCTGTGTGTTGAACGTGTAGCCTACGACGTACCCTGACGTGCACCTCTCCAAAAATGTAATGACGCGTCAATTCTACGTGGACCGCAACCGCTTGCGTAGGCCATGGCGTAGAGGCCACAGCGCTGGTCCGACGCAGAAGTATAAATCAGCCTTTAGTCTTGTTTAAATCTCATTTTATTGATTTACTGCGAGTACCATGGTTTACCATGCCTAATATCAATCTATCTTACTGCAGTGTGCAACAAGTGTCTCACAGAGTAGCATTATAACATAACTTTTAACACACTCAAATGTATCTAATATGATAAAACAGCGCTGCGTTCCCCCACTTGCACATGACCGGAAGAAGTGGAAGCGGTAGTCTGAGGCATAATAAAAGCTCTACGAAATCCAGGCATCATCAAACTAAACCTTTGTTTTTAACAAGTGACCTCTAGCGGCAAAAAATTACATATTGTGGCTTTAAAGGGATTGTTCACCCAAAGTGAAAATTCTGTCATTAAATACTCACCCTCATGTCATCCTAAACCCATAAGACTGATGAACAGATTTAAAGGTGTCATGAACTGGCTTTTTTAAAAAATGTTATACTGTTGTCTGAGGTCAACTTATGACGTTTGCATGGTTTTTACATTCAAAAACATCATAATGAATAAGTAATAGGCTATTTTCTGCCTTGGTTTTGAGCCTCTCTGAAAAACGATCGGTTTGAAAAACACATAGCCCGTCTGAAAAACACATAGCCCGTCTGAAAAACACATAGCCCCAGGACGTTGGGCTGATCACAAATGAACCAATAACACCTTCTCCAGCCTGTGACAGCGTGCTAAGGTATGTAATCAATAGATATCAAACGATCTGTAACAATGCAATACTAACACATATAAAAAAAACATGTTTTACTCACATAAGTGTGTTGCACCATTCCTTTCGGATCCAATAGAGAAGGCACAGCATTGTGTTTTAATCTCAATATGTCTGCAAATCCAGTCTCGACCTCTATCTTGTTTACAATCGATTCTGTGGTGAAAGGAAGCGAACAAACGCGCAGTGTCTTACACACGTGAGCTGGAACCGGCATGTTTATTGCTCGGTAGCGCGACCCGTTTAGCTCCACGAGTCGGTGGGCGGGCTTGAGGCGGTGCTTCTGCATTCTATGACGTCAGTGGTCGACATATTCTGAGATCTCTCGTTTTCTGGGCCTGGTGTCTATAAAAGCTTTTCTTTGACTAACAAGGATGTTTTCAGCTCTGAAACTTACAGGATATTCTTATATCACGATCAAAGGCTCAGAGGAAAGTTGATTTCTCAATTCATCACCACTTTAAATTAGGCTTTTATTCACATTTAAACATTGATCAGCTCAACCCTACCTGTGTAACACACGAGAATGAACTCATTGGCTCTCGCACATCAAGCAAACATGCTTGAGCTTCCGTTTACCACAACTGATGTGTGTGTGTTGATGAATGCATGTATATGAATAAAAGCTTACATTAAATCTGTTCATCATAAAGGGATCGAGTCCCTTCAGAAAATTTGGCCTAAACTGTTCAATTCATATGGATTAGTTTTAGGATCTCTTTATGAACTTTTTGAAGAGTCAAAGTGATAGTGTATAGCTGTCAATGGAGGGACAGAAAGCGCAGATTTCATCAAAAGATCTTCATTTGTGTTTCGAAGATGAGCGAAAGTCTTACGGGTTTGGAACAACATGAGGGTGAGTAATTAATGGGATAATGCACCCCAAAATTAAAATTATCCCATGATTTACTCACCCTCAAGCCATAGGTGTATATGACTATAGTCTTTCAGACAAACACAATCAGAGTTGTATTAAAAAATATCATTGCTCTTCCAAGGTTTATAATGGTAGTGAATGGCTGTTCAAAAAAGGGCATCCATCCATCATAAAAGTAATCAATACGACTCCAGGGGTTAATAAAACCCTTCTGAAACAAATCAATGGGTTTTTGTAAGAAAAATATCCATATTTAAAACTTTAAGAACTAAAATAACTAGCTTCTGGCAGACGGCCTATGCAAGTCCACTTACGCTAAAAGAGTAACCCCTGACATAATGTATTTTGTAGGATGTAGGAGTAGCGTAAGCTTTGACGCCTCTCGCGGTTCAAACAAATAAGGCTGGGCTCAAGCTCCTCTTCTCTTATTTCGAAATCCTCTGACATTTCTCTTTAAAAATTCTAGTTTTAGACTTCTAATTCGTGACTGGTATTTTGTTTTGCTCTAATCTTTGCGCTTCCGTGTTCGTCAATATGTTGTGCATCAGGTCAAGGGTCGCTCGCGTACGGCCATCTGTTGGAAGTTATTATAGTTTATAAAGTTTTAAATATGGATATTTTTCACAATACACTCTTTTTTTCTTTTCAATTTACACAAATGTATCACTTTGTTTTAGAAGGCCTTTATTAACCCCCCGAGCCATATGGATTAGTCTACGTTTATGATGGATGTGGTTTTTTGGGCTTCAAAATCTCATCCTCCATTCACTGCCATTATAAGGCTTGGAAGAGCAAGGGCATTTTTTAATATAACTCCGATTGTATTCGTCTTAAAGAAGAATGTCATATACACCTGATGGCTTGAGGGTGAGTAAATCATGGGGCATTTTTCATTTTACGGCGAACTATCCGTTTAATTACAGAATATTCATTTTTGGCTGAACTATCCCAAGTTGTTTGCAGCTAAATTAATTTTGCTGTCATGCATCATGAATATTTCCCTAATATTGGAGTGTAACTTCCAATTTAATTCATTCCCAGACAGCAGCAGCAGCACATTTGAACAGTGTGTTGATCACTTTGATATTGCCTTGATTGTATTTGCTAGTATTAGTTTTTCCTTTTACAATTGCAATATCGTGGGGTCGTTGCATTAGCCTATTCTATTCGCAATTATAGTAGAATCGGAAGTGCATTGCTATTGGCTAGATTCTCAGGGAGTGTTCGTTTACATAAGGGGTTGCAGTGAGGACCTGCAAGCTGCCCGCAGCTCTTCTGTGAGAGTTTTGTGAACTTGTAACATGGATCGCTGGAAAGGCAGGGTTGTGCTCGTCACTGGAGCTTCGGTGGGGATCGGAGCTGCGATCGCAAAGTCTCTTGTGCAGCATGGCATGAAGGTGGTCGGGTGTGCCAGAAACGTGAAGCAAATCGAGGTAATTATACAGATATATGAGGAATACAAGTTTGCATTGATTTGCTGACGAGAAGTAAACGGCATCGTGTGGAAATTGAAGGTAGTGAAGAGAGTCTTGATATATTGATATACATTGATATAATTTCTACCAGTAGGCTATTGGCAACTCACTCACTCTGTTCAATAAGAACAATGCAATGTATAGCCTATTGTATTCTGTCAAAATAGTATGGAACAACAGCAGTAATAATGGTTTTGAGCTTTAAAGCCTTGATGAAATAGGCTATAAATAAATAGAAAAATAAATAAACGTTTCCTTTTGCAGACATTGGCAGCAGAATGTGTCAGTAGTGGATTCAGCGGCACTTTGTTCCCGTATAAATGTGACCTGTCTGTAGAAGACGAAGTGTTATCCATGTTCTCCTGGATCAAAGTTCAACACCAGGGCATCGACGTGTGCATTAATAATGCTGGGTTGGCTCTCCCAGAGCCTCTATTGAGTGGCAAAACCAGTGGCTGGAGGACCATGATGGATGTACGTAAATCACTGAATAAATATGTATTTCTGTTCTGACAACATGAAATTGTTAGTTCACCCAAAAGTGAAAATTCAGTCATTAATAATTACTCACCCTCAGGTAGTTCCAAACCCATTAGACCTTCATTTTCTGAGCACAAATGAAGATATTTTTTATGAAAACCGAAGAGCTCTCTGCCCCCTCCATAGACAGCGATGTAATTAACACTATCAAGGCCCAGAATTTTAACAGAAATGTTAAAATCATCCATGTGACTCCAGTGGTTTTATGAAGCGACGAGAATATATTTTGTGCGCAAGAACCAAACAAAAATATCAACTTTATTTAACAATTTCTTCTCATCTGTGTCAGACTCTTATGCTGTTGATGTCGTGTAAACAGTGCAACTCTTCCGCGTTCTATGGCAGAACGGCAGCTCACCATCATAGACAGTAAAAGAAATGGACACAGTGACCCCATAGGCTTCTACGGGGAAAAGTGAAGTCAATTAGAAGCACTCACTTCCTGATGGCTGATGTACTGCGCAGCCTCAGCTCAGACTGAGCTTGACGACGTAGATGTGACGTGAGCAACCTGTCTGACAGTTGTACGTCTTCTAGTAGTTGTGCAAAGTGAAATCTGAATCACGTTGTTGAAATATTTTGTCCCGTTGCTTTTGGCTCTCTATGGGCTTCTCCCCATGCTTCTCCCTTGACTTTATCCAGACTGATCTCATAAAATTGCGTATGTATGACACGCCAATTCGCAATGCCATTTTGGCGTGCTATCAAGACGCATAATCGCTTTTTAGTGTGTTTATCAACGCCGTTTCATTCTATCCCCCTACTCTGCCCCTACCCCTAAACCTACCCATCACAAGAAACATTCTGCATTTTTACATTTTCAAAAAAACATAATTTATTATGTTTATAAATCCATTTACAATCACGCGGAATCACACGGCGTAGACATACACGCG
Organism: Gobio gobio; assembly: GCF_949357685.1. Taxonomy (NCBI): domain Eukaryota; kingdom Metazoa; phylum Chordata; class Actinopteri; order Cypriniformes; family Gobionidae; genus Gobio; species Gobio gobio. The sequence continues at coordinate 39,303,208 of NC_137114.1, forward strand.
GAGATGATGGTTCGTTTTGGGCCTACACATACACGCAACATCACACGGCGTAGACATACACGCGGATAGCTCAAAATGCATACAGAGAACACGCCATTTGGCTTTAGAAAGTGGTGTGTATGTTTACGCAAAGTCATGATGTCATGTTGCTTTATCGGACTTTATGCCTCCACGTCCCCCCGATTGCCTCATAGACAGTAAAAGATTGCCTGTGAGCTTCTCCTCCCGTCCATACGGTAAGTTCTCTACTATGTGACAGAGTTGTGTGGTTATGACGCAATCGTTAGCCTATTTATACAAAAACGTCTTCTACTGGGCGATAGTGTAAGATACAAGGTAATGGAGCCTTGTATACATTGTCGTGTTTCTTTACAAATAAACAGTGGACAAATGGAGTCTTTAAACACCTCAGATGTAAAGTTATTCGCGGTCAAAGTGACACCAAAATGAATGGGAGTCAATGGAATGCTAACAGCAGGTGATGGCTTGGTTAGCAATGGCTGCCCCTATGGAAGGTACGCTTTCTGGGTGTGTCCCCCTTGCTCACCATTGGCTAGCTGTGTCAGCATCACACGCATGCGTCATGGTAATAGACTGTTCAAAAATATGGACGTAGTGTCCGTGACGTCACCCATAGGATTCTGAAGAGCCGTTTTGAAGCGCAAAGTAGGGACGAGCTGGCCGTTGCCAACTTGTTAGCGCGTCATCGCGCGTCACTCCTGGATAATAGAAAATCGGCAAAGAGGCGGGACTTTAATTATGCAGGACTTTAAAGCTTTATATAATGTAAACTAATGAGTTATAAAAAAATTGACCCCAACTCACAGTTGTCATGAAGGGCAAAATTAGCCGTATAGACCAAAACCACAATTTGTACCAGGCTGTAAACATGTTTTATTCTGCTGTAAAGTTGGGCATTTTAACATGGGGCTCAATGAGATTCTGCTCCCTTCTGGAGCCTAGTGGCCAGTTTATGAATTGCCGTTTAAGTCACTTCTGTATTGGCTTCAAGAGAAACTGCGGGAGGTTGCCGCTTCGTCATGGTGCTCATGTGAACAGTGGCGGGCCAATGGTAAGCTGGCGTTCTGATGTAGAATTCTGAAGCGTTGGATTGTTTACACTACGTCAACAGCGTAAGACAGCGTTGTTGAATAAAGTCGTTATTGTTGTATGTTTTTTGCACACGAAAATGTATCCTCGTTGCTTGAAAAAATTAAGGTTGAACCACTGGAGTCACATGGACTATTTTAACGATGTCTTTACTACCTTTCTGGGCATTGAAAGTGGTCATTAAATTGCTCTCTAATTTCATCACAAATAAAGATATTATTGTTGCTAAGATGAACGAACATGAGGGTGAGTAATCAATGGCATTTTAAGAATGTGCATGTGATGTTAGTCATCTCAACAAATATTTTTCAGGTCAATGTCATCGGCCTGTCAGTGTGCACCCGTGAGGCGTACCAGTCCATGAAAGAAAGAAAAGTCGATGATGGTCATTTCATTAATATTAACAGGTACAGTAAAATTTTAGTCCACCTTTTTATGCATTTTCTTGTTTATGTCTAGGCACCATGAAATTCAGTATCTTAAAATATGTGTTTTAGTATTTGTGGACACCGAGTTATCAACAACGCTGATGCACACTTCTACACTGCCAGCAAATACGCTGTGACTGCTCTCACCGAAGGTCTCCGGCAAGAGTTGCGCGAGGCCAAAACTCACATACGTGCCACAGTAAGAGCTGTTTCAGATTATTTATGTAATATAATTTGTTACATTTATATAGCTCTTTTCTTGGCACTCAACACGCTCTACATATAGAAGGGGGGAATCTCCTTAACCACCACCAATGTGCAGCATCCACCTGGAGGATGCGACGGCAGCCATATTGCGCCAGAACGCCCACCACACACCAGCTGATTGCTGGAGAGGAGACCGAGTGATGAAGCCAATCGTATATATATTTTATATATATATATATATATATATATATATATATATATATATATATATATATATATATATATATATATATATATATATATATATATATATATATATATATATATATATATATATATATATATATATATATATATATTTTATATATATTTTATATATATTTTATATATATTTTATATATATATATATATATATATATATATATATATATATATATATATATATATATATATATATATATATATATATATATATATATATATATATATATATATATATATTTTATATATATATTATATATATATGGGGATGATTAGGAGGCCATGATAGACAGGGGCCAATGGGCCAATTTTTGGCCAGGATGCCGGGGTTACACCCCCTACTCTTTATCGAAGGACATCCTGGAATTTTTAATGACCACAGAGAGTCAGGACCTTGGTTTAATGTCTCATCCGAAGGACGGTTAATATAATACAGTAATATGATTAGTACTTGTTGGCACTAAGATTGCTCTTTCTTTAACAGTGTATATCTCCTGGTTTAGTGGAGACTCAATTTGCCTACCGGCTCTTTAGTGAAAACCCAGAAAAAGCTGTTGCTACGTACGAAACTGGAAAGGTATAGACAAATTCTCATTCCTTTCTACACCTGTTGTAGGTCATCATTTACAAGTTTAAATACTTAAATACCATATTTACAGTGCCTGATAGCAGCTGATATAACCAACGCAGTGGTGTATGTCCTAAGTGCTCCTCCTCACGTCCAAGTAAGAATCATCCATCACTATTTTGCAGTTAATGTCTTCTGACACAATTTTCTGATAATGAGATGAAAAAGATATTTTGGGAATGAAACGAGCCTCATGTGACAAAATTGAGAAGAGTTAAATCTGTTCTTTATGCTGATACAGAATCAAGTAGCAACAGTAGGAAATGTCCCAGGTAAAATCTTTATTTAATAGCTGATTTTCTTTTCTTTCTCTCTGTGTGTAGATTGGTGACATTGAGATAACGCACGTTGAGCTGTTGATGTAACGTGAACGGATGAACAGGATCAAGCGTCCCTGACACCTTGTTGCAATAATCAAGTACAAAACACTGATCTTCCTCACCTTGAAGTAAAATGTTGTATAATTATAGTTTATTTTACTATTTTATTTACCAATACATGTACATTTACTATTGAAAATGTTGCTCGGAAGACTACAATTTTAGAAACTAAATACAGTCGGTTCTGTTTTAATTCAATCTTTAAACAATTATCAGTCTTGCAAATTGCAGAATCAGTGTCATTTATTTTGCTTGACATATTGATGAACATTTACAGGACAAAGAAAGAACCAGTGCTGACGCTTTTTCGCAAAATGTAATTTAGCTCTGAATTTACAGCTCAGCATTGCAGGGTCACATTGCATCATCGGCTTGTAAGGTATTGACTTACAAAAGTGCATTTTTTAAGAATGAAAATTCTTGCAGAATAAGTAAGATCTGTTTAGTTTTACATAGTGAGAAACATTTACAAGTGAACAAATGAATGAATTGATGAAAAATAAATCTTTAAAAAATTTGCATTCACTTCTGAAGACTTGTGCAGTCTTTTATGATACATTTATGATGTTATGATATTTTTTATGTTTTTTTTTAGAGCATCCCTAGCCCTTCATTCATAAAATGGAAAAGAATGGCAAATATATTTTTCAAACATTTACCTCTGTTTTATGGGTAAAGAAAACCATATGAGTTGGAACTACATGAGAGTGAGTAAATGAGACATTGAAAAGCTATTATATCCATGACTAGACCTGGTTTTCACTTTACAATGAATTGTAATTTGATTCGTAAAGTGTGTGTGTGTGAAGAAGCTCTTTCCTCTTTCTTGGTATTTCTGCTTTTCTCTGAAATCAAGCGTGACAGCTGTTAAAACACTGAAAGTACTGCCAACGTTTATCGCGCCAAGAGCTGAAAACAAAACCTTAATAAATGATTTAACTTGTTGAATATAGTAGAGGTTAGTGAAAGTCTGACACCTTGTTTCCCTTCAAAAACAGTTGAGTAGTATAGCAAAGAAAGGTATAAAAACAAATGTTGCTTGATGAAAATTGCAATCATTCAACTGATGTTGGCTCTTGCATCAATTTTAAGACTCTGTTGTTGCTCTTGGTCCGATGTTTCCTCATGCATGATTGGCATCTCAAGGAAAATTACCTAGCAACCAGAAACGTTCAGTCTTGAGTGTGTGTGTGTTAAGGCTGTGAGGGAAGCATGAAGTGCTCATTGTTTTGCCATTAAGTATTAAAAACGTAAAGCACATTACAAAGAAAACCAAAAAAACACTTTTTGGTTTTTTGCTTTAAACCAAAAAGCCACTTTTCATACTATTGACCCCTCCATCACATTCATTCTAGTTCTGTCTTTAGACGACCTGTCTCGTCTCAGCGTGTGGACAGAACATGCAGTTACTCAGCAAAAGCCTCTTGTTCTCATGGGAACACGTCCCGCCCTCTTAACCCCATTTCCATGACCGCAACAGCACGAAACGCCGTGGAATCAGTCATGAATTGTCTTTTATGCTTTGTAAGTGATACTATTGTACTGTTTTTGGAATGTATATTATTTCATAATGCCTACACCCTCTGAATGCTGGATTATTTTTCCATGTCTGGGAACCAGGGAGCTGGTATGAGACTCCACATTGTTTTCGTGTGCTCCTTCTGAAACTGCTGAGTACAGCAAGGTCACGGAGGAGGAAGTTGGTGTGATGCAAAATGGTGTGATGTTCTGCTCATGCCATAATATGAATAAATGTGGGCGGTCCCTCATTTGAATAATGGAAATCCTGCATTTGGCTCTCTTTAACCATGTAACCAACTAAAATGTAGCATTTTCATTATATATATATATATGCACATTGACCAACTTTTGTGGTCATATATTTTCAAGAACACAAGTAGGAGGTCAGATCCCCCGAACCCCATAAATCACACCTTGATTGAACATAAACCTCTATGTAATAATTATTGTAACACTGGCTTAAATCACGTACATCTTCCCCTGCATGCTTCCGAATGCGATTCTGCAAAGCCCACACTTTCCAACAAGAGCATGTGAGGGTCAGCTGATGGGAGATTTGAGTCCAGTCTTACAATACTCATTTCAAGTCGAAGGGTGGGTGAGGCACCTAAACCAGATTATCCTTTGAGAAGAATGTGACCCTTTCTGCTTAAGTCCACTGGCAAAGGCCTAGGGAGGACAAAGTCTGCGCTAGAACAAATGCAATATCATAAATGCACTGCTTGGTTTTTTTGGTACAGGAGGGCAAATACTGTAAATAATCAGGTTACCTGGAAGTACACAAAGTACATTGTTTATTAAAAACAAAACCCATAGTGTGTAGCAGAGGAATGTTTTCTTAAACAACGATATATGAGAACCACCAGTGCTCTTATTTACTTTATTCAGCAATCATGTCGAGAAACACATGCTTTATAAAAATTGATCTGATCTCTCAGTCTACCATCAATGAGGCTATAAAAACAGAGTAGGTAAAAACATGCTGCTTATTAAAACATATCATGTGGCAGCCTAGAAGATAAGGTCACGCCATGTGGAGCTTATTGAATTTCACTCCCTCTTAAATTTTCCACGCTTTTCTCGGTTTCCTCGCTCCCTTCTCTTCATTTTGGTGTTCCTAGGTCTGCGGGTTGCCATGGCTGGAGTGTTAGTCTGTAGAAGGGGAAACATTGACGCTGTATTTATCTCAGGATCCTTCAGCTGAAACGCAGTGTCCTTTTCGTCCAGAGTGGGGAGGGGTGTTGTGTCTGTGACGTCGGGCAAAACGGCTTCATAGCAGATTTTGATTACACGCCTACCTTTGTTCCTTCTTTCCTTGGTGCCCTTCAAACTTTGTTGTCCGTTTTTCGTTGATGATGTGAAGCTTTCCGTTGGGTTTTCAAGTCCGTCCACCCCAAGTCTCTCTAGCATGACAGTTGCAGAACTTGTGAACGATTGAGGAACCTGAGAGCTGATAACATGAGGGGATTCGTCTGTAGAGGAAGCATTGATTTTCCTCATTCTTTTTCTTCCTTCTCTCTGCCTCGAACTTGGCCTTCTGGTTCTAACAATAGCTGTTTTTTGTGTGGTGACGACAGGTCCCTTTTCTTCCGTGTACGGTGTACTTTGCATCACCTCCTCTCTTACAGTGGGACTTCCGGTTGTTGGCGTTGCCAGGCTGACGCCTTCGGTCGGACTTGTTGAGAACGTTTCTTTCTTGAAATGAGGTTGGGCGACTTCTGTAGAAGGATTGTTTTTTCTTTGCTTTTTCTTCCCGCCTCTTTGTCTGAGCTTCGCTCCGGTCTTATCACGGACAGCTAGAGTAATGCGAGCTGTAGGTGAGGAAGAGGCTAAGTCTGTGTCGTTTGCTTGTCTGTGCTCTAGAATCTCTGGCTCTTTATCTGTGTCTGTTGAAGTGGTAATGCTAGCAACATCCTGATTCTCATTCATTGTCCTCTGAGGATCATCTCTCATCATCTTATTAGAAAGCAGCCCGTTTCCTACAGAGTCTAGCTCAGTGTTTATGAAATTGTTTTCTTTAAACCGATTCATCTTCGCCGATTCCTCCGCAAAGTTGTTCTTACCCATGACCTCTTCTGTTTGACCGGTCGGCGGCATTCCTTCATCGACCTTTAACACGGCATCAAGTTTTTTATTCTTCTTCCTGCCTTTACCCTTCCCTAATTTCTTCTTGTTCTCTTTTTTCTTTTTGCCGGAATTTTTCTTCCGCTTCTTCTCTGACGTCTGAGTTTCTCCTTTACCCGTGTCTGTGGACGAGCTTTGCGAGGTGGAGACCGTGGCGAGGACTTTGATGAAATCCTCTGCAGCGGTCACCACATTTGTAAGCGAGGGCTCCTCAGGAGCAGCGGTCTTTGATTCAGAGAATGTCGACTGTGTTGTACTTTCAGTCTTGTTCTGCTTTTCTTTGTCTGACTGTTTCTCCTTAGGAGGAGCGATTGTCAATACGTCAATGACATCAATCCCCCCGAAATCATAAGCGATTGATTCTTTAATCACTGCAACGGGCACTCTGTCATACTTTTTACACCTTTATGATGGAGAAAAGAGTAAAAACTGCATTAATTAGGCTACTGTAGAATACACCGGAGCATAAAGAAGAATTTAGGAAATTCCATAGAATTTGATACTTACGCCCCATACCAATGACGCTCAACACACTGTTCTTCAAATGAAAACTCAAAGCAAGGCACTTCGATCACGTTAAAAAAGGCCTGTCCGACCACCCGGGATGAAGTGTCATTTACAAGTCTCAGGCATTCCTTTAAGCTGTAAGAAACACATAAATATGGAGATGATTTTTGAGCATTTTCACAAAGATAATGCCGATTTAAATCTCACATCAGTTGAAACAAAAACATGCAAAAAGCATCTGGTTTCTATCTTAAAGTTTTGCTGGTGTACAGTAATGTATAATGTGTTGATTGTAATATAGATTTTTGACATTGAATAATATTAAAGAGATGGTTCACCCAAAAATGAAAATTGTCATCATTTACTCACCCACGATTTGTTCCAAACTGGTATGAATTTATTTCTGAATTGCTGAACACAAAAGAAGATATTTTGAAGAAAGTCGGCTGCCAAACAGTTGATGGACCCCATCGCTGTGAACTGTTTGGTTACACATATTCTTCAAAATATTATTTTTTAGAATAAATAAAATGTAGCTTTAGAACAACTTGAGGGTGAGTAAATGATGACAGAATAAAACATTTTGGGTGGACTATCCCATTAAGTTAATTGAACTTATTTGCGGTTTAAACTGCTTTAACATTTTTAAGCACATTTTACCTTAACATTTCTTTCACTGTAGGTAGTAATATCATCAAGATTTTATTTTAAAAAATTATAGTTTTTGCGTAAGTGTTTTTCCCCCCACCTTTTAGCCTTACCATTAAATACTGTCTCAATTAATATGGTGCCATAAAAACATAATGTAGGCAATAGTAAGACTTTTTTTATGTATAAAGTAGGCTATTTTTTAATGAAGTATAGGCTATCATGCATGCTGCAGGACCGTCCTGTCAGCCATCAAACTTGCATATATGAACCAGAATAAACGTACGCATTGTCGCAGTCGCAGTGGCTGAGGGAGTGCCATTTAAAGTTGGTGTATCCATAGTTGGAGGAGAATGCATGGATGATGTATGGGCAGTGATCGTGAACGCGGCAACATTTGTCGGTCTCCTCGAATTCGCCTGGGGTGGGAAATCACATGCACTATTACAAAAACACCTGCTACAGTCAAAAAGAAATTGAAATTAATACTCGAGTAAGTGAATTAAAATCAACTCACCTAACTGATCATAATGATCTGCGATGTTTCCTGCGCCGCACCAAAGTGTCCCGGGATAAGTGAAGCCTCGCTTGGTTCGCGTCTTTTTGTTGTTCGGCTCTTGTTTTGCTTTCGCGATCACGTTTCTGTCACCTTTTGATTTCAACTTGTTACAGTTCGCCTTCGCCTCGGACACCCCCGTCAAGCTCATCTTCAAACCAGAGCCCAGTTGGTTTCTTAGACCGAGTCTGCAAACATGCATGAAGGATTTGACTTGCATTTCGTTTTGGATCACAGAGCAGTCGACCAGGCGGCCCTCAGAGTCATGCACAGAGCGAACCTCTTCCGCTCCATCGGTCACCTGATGGAGGTGATACTCTCCTACAACTGAACTTTTGGCGCAAAGAGTGTTGTTGAGCATGTAAAAGAGCTCTTTGCTCTCTTTCTCGGCATCTAAAGCTTGGCTTAAGAACTCGCCTTTAACAAAGTTCCTGTCTAGATAAGACAGAAACACGAAAAACACGGACCACATCGCGGCGGGCGGCACTTTCAGCACCACGGAGTCTCAGACAGCACCGCAGCCTCTCCTTGTTCGGCGAGTACCGGCTTCTTTCACAGTCTGCCGTGGGTATTAATATATTGCCCGTCAATAATGGGAGGGGTCTGTCATTTAATTAACCCTTTCCTCCTCCAATGAACTTGAATAGCCTACACTGTGTGCATCTGTTTCCTCCTCCTTTCCTCTCTGTGGCAAGTGAACGATGTTCAATGATTGACCCATTTTTTTTATGCAAAAACCTTTTATATTTGCAAAAGGCAAATTCGTGTTTCTCTTATTTGCGAGAGGGAAATGTTGCAAAGCAAAAAAGGAACAATCAAAAAGGTGTTTCTTTTTAAAGCAAGTCGATGCTTTGTTGAAACCATGCACGTTTTGTGTTATCTTAGGACAACAGAAAGCTAACATTTCAATTGCAAGCATAAAACAATACACAAAACATAAGAATTACAAGCATTTAAAGGAAATTTAGACATGAATTCTACAAAGAAATTCCAAACAAGACTCAGGATGTTGTGTTTACAGAATAATAGGCTATATATACAGTCTATATACTGTATTTGTTGTTTTTACAGTATGCTATAGGCCTATATATTAGTATATCCTACTCTAAACACAGCGTGTATATATATATATATCCTACTGTAAACACAACATATATTCATACATGCATTAGATAGATAGATAGATAGATAGATAGATAGATAGATAGATAGATAGATAGATAGATAGATAGATAGATAGATAGATAGATAGATAGATAGATAGATAGATAGATAGATAGATAGATAGATAGATAGATAGATAGATAGATAGATAGATAGATAGATAGATAATTGAGTGTACTATAGGCGCGGAAACATTTAAACATATTGACAGAATAAATAGCCTATTAAAATAATTTTTGACCTCCTAAAACTCATTGAATACATAACAGAGCCACCAACTTCACATCACATTTACATATGCAATTGTGCATATCCTATTTTTAAATTAAATGCAAAAATATTTTTAATGCTTTTTTAATTAACCCGTTTTTTGTGTTGACGAGCATCGTAATATGTAATCCCAATGAATGTAGGGTGTAATGGATATCTGTGCTTTGACCGCAAGTAACCCCATCTCTCCCCACACCTCGAGATTTACTTTGGTGACGCAGCAAGGAGGAGGTTCCTTTGGCGCTTTCCATAGTAACAAGAGATGGGGTGATTCTTCCGACCCAACGAGATTGGGCATTCTAGTTTCACAAAAGGAATGGGTAGTGACCTAATTTGGAACAGTGGGCTTTTTCAATGCAGACCAATGAAGATCTCCATGCAGTTACTGAACATCAGTCAGTCTTTTCCTATGGTTACATGGATCTTAACTTTGGGACTTTAACAGTCGCAGGCGCCAGCAAAGTGAAAGAAAGAGTCATTTTAGAAGAGAATGCACGTTTGTCCATACGCAGATATATTTGCAATTATACACGGCTGCTGCGATAAAGCAATTCAATATTTAGTTTTCCAGTGCTGTCTTTGTTCATTTAAAAAAGAAAAGAAAAGGAAAAGAAAAAACAAAGATAAGATTAAAATTCTCTAGGCAATGAGATTACATTTTTTGGAGAAATGTTTTATTAGTCTATAGCTAATTAGGTAGAACATTATTGAAAGAGGTTGTAACAACGAACTAAGAAAATCATTGACAAAATGAGGAATTTGGTATGTGCAAGTCCAATGCAAAATATTTATGGTCGGCTTTCAAAAAGCCCCCACTGAGCCCAACAGTGGGCTTTGGCAAGGAAATCGGATTGGTGGGGGTGGAAACAAATGATGTAAAATCACCAGAGGCGAACATGCGACGTTGTTGGGAAATCCGCACAATGTAGTATTATTAATTTAATGCTCATTAAAAACTTTTGCCAGGATATTAATCACTGCGTGTTTCACATAGCTGACGATTTGCGATTTCATCAAAACTCACTGTGCAATTTAGAAACGACACCTTTTCTTTAAATGTTTATGATACAGTTGCACATTTCTCTCCGTTCTTGGAGCATAAATCTAAAAAATATGCCGGTTCAAGTATGAAATATAGGCCTATATGAAATCAATTCGACCACTGCTTAATCAGGAGGACATGAGAAATCTCTGCAGAAAATCGTTTAAAGACAATAAGAATCAATTGCATGAAATAGTCCATAAGCATCGCAATTTCGATCTTTTGTGGATTGTGTGGATGTAGTCCTGCAAAATGAGGTTCAATTCATCGGAATAAAGCGGCCCCTGGCACCTTTCACAAGATGCTTAAAGCCGTCTGATTATAGGCTATTTCTTATGGGTTTTCACTGGTTTTAAACAACCCACCAATATCGAAAACGTTAAATCTTGTAGGTAATAAGTTCATTGCCCTTTTTCAAACACTTTACATTTACACAAGAGAATTTATAGACAAGCCGAGTTTCTTAGATAGCCTAGATGTCGTATGTTGGAAATGAACAAAAAAAAAAAAATAATAATATTGAATTCGATGTTGATGTTTTAGCTTTCCCAAAAAATGCACATTATAACAACAATGGCGACACTGCTGTTACACCAGTCAATAAATTAAGGGGAAACCTATACAAAATAAAAAGGAAGGCTGTTACAAAAAAGTCCCATTAAATAGGCCTGCTTTTGTGAATAATAATTCATTGATATTTGTAAGCCAGTATATCCCACAGTGCTTATCTTCACTCCTACAAATTTCATGACGGACTTTCCACTGTTGAAGAACTACTTCACGTCTTTGTTTTGCAAGAAGAACTATTGTCTGATGCCTTGTTGTTAACTTATATCATATTATATTGCTTATATCGGGCGATCCTCACTCTTTCTGGATGTCATATTTTTGCTAAATTTGCATTTTAGGATCTCGGCTTAAATCGCGGAGGGATTTTATTTCTTCTTCATATGCCTAGCACTCCGGTGTACAAGTGATAGGCCTACTGCGGATTGATATCATAATTATATGCGTCAGTCACACGGGGTGGGGTAGGTGAATTAATTCACCTTATTATTGGGCTACTAAAATGGTGAATGTCTTTATAATCTATATAGGCCTATTAAACGGAGTAAATAAACAACAAACACTGTCCAGTGCCTAAATGAATCTGGTTTTGTAGCTAATGGATTACTCTGGAAGAGACATACATGCAAACGCCCCCTTTAGACTAATTGAACATGACCCCAAATAGCCTACATGCTGTTACCAGGGTGAGTTTTCAGAAGTGTAGTGGTCCTTCCAGAATGGATGTTTTAGCAGTTCCCCAAAAGAGAGAATGCGGCTGGTACTTGTCTCTTATGGCACCAAACACAAAGGGGCCAAACAAAGTTTGCATGGCTTGATCCATCAAGACTCTATTGCAATTCACAGGTAAACAATTGCTCCTGTTACATGCAAAACATATAGTGTACAATGTAGGCTATACTTTATTAAATAACCTAGCTTTGAAACTGTATCTTGAAGTCTGGAAGGTAAAGCATTGCTAGAATGTGATTGACAACCATGGGCTTTCTAGTTTAAAGTCTCTGATCTCTGTTTTCTGTTACTCCTGACTGATCCAGGCACTGTCAGATTGTGTAAAAGATCTTCTCAAACCATTCCAGAATGAGACTATTGACCTAGTGGCTGGAATAGATGCCATGGGCTTCATCCTCGGTATAAAACTTTCTCTTTTGTAGCTTGTGTGGGGTATATTTTTAGCTCAGTTCACATTTTGTAGGAAGAGTAAATATAACTCCTGGGCAAATAGGCTAAATATAGAGTGGGACATACTTCACGACCCATCTGGAAAGCCTGGCTTAGTATAATGTATATAGCCAATCACTAGTTTGAGATGAATATAACTGAAAAAATAGATTAGTTTTATTTTTACTTTCTCCTCCCATTTCAGGGTCAGCTGTGGCCATGACTTTGGGAAAAGGATTTTTTGGCCAATCGAAAAGCAGGACACTTATGTGTTGAAACTTGCACTCAGGACTACAGCGACTACTCTGGACGAGAGAAACTCATGGAAGTGCGTGTTGATGTGTTAAAGCCAGGTACTGATGTACATAAACTCGTATAGTGTCATTATAATGCCACTCTTAAAAATTAAGATCCCAAATGGGGGTTTTTGCATGCAATTCCAAGGAAGAACCATTTTTAGTTCCCCAAAGAATCTTTCAGCGAAAAAAGTTTTCATTTTTCTTATAGTTTGAAGAACATTTTAATAACTTAAAGAACATTTTTTCCACTATAAAGAACCTTAAGTGGTCCCATGGATGTTAAAGGTTCTTCATTGAACCAATGCCAATAAAGAACCTCTACTTTCAAGACTAGTTGATAATCTAGTCTTGAAAGCTCAGCTCTGCGGTCCTATTTTACAACTACATAATGACTACAGAACTGTGTTTTTCCATTAATGACATCAAGTAACACAGCAAAATGGAAATTCTGAGCTGTGTAATGATGTACTTTAGGTTTACAGGTTCTTATAGTAGACCAGTGGATTGAGACTGGAGGAACTATGAGAGCAGCTATCAAACTGGTGGAGAATCAAGGAGCTACTGTTGTAGGTAAGTATAAAACACTTAATGCAATAAAAGCAAAGAAACGTTTTGAGACATGATGAACATATCCACTGCCCCTCTCCACCCAAAACCTTTCTGTCTTTATTTGATATCCATTCTCCCCTTTAGGACACTATCAAAATAAATAATGTAACTGAAGTTCGACTGGTGAGAGTTTATTGATATTCTTGTTACATTAGTTGCTGCATGTAAGATACAACACAAAGAATTGTGACATCTGCTCTCTGTGAGAGGGTGTAAAGGCTGAATAGCTGGAATCCCTTATCAGTAGTCTTGATTAACTTGATGAAATGAGAGCTATTATTTCTCTGTTCTTTGTAAGCATTGCTGCTGTGGCCATTGAAAACAGTGAGGGAGGAAAATGGCTAAAGGAAAACTATAAATATTCCCACTGTATTCCAAATAAGCTGCAATCTCAGATGGACAGTCAATACCTGGAGTCTTTTTAAAAAGTCAGTGGTTAAATACAGGGAAATAGACATTCACGCAAACAATTCAGAGGTTGTGACATGCAGTTTTGTATGTGGAGATGTATGGATTGTGTGAGGAGGACTGATCTTTCTATGTTTAAAGGGAGAGTTCACCCAAACATTCCAAACCTGTATGAGTTTCTTTCTTTTGTTGAACACAAAAGAAGATATTTGGAAGAATTTTGGTAACCAGACAGTTGACGGTTTTTCCCCCTTACTATTGAAGTCAATGGCTACTGTCTACTGTATAGTTACAAACATTCTTCAAAATATAGAATTAAACTTGTGCAGGTTTAGAACAACATGAGGGTGAGTAAATTATGACAGAATTTTCATTATTGCATGAACTATCCCTTTAAATGGATTTGATCCATTACACACTTATTGGCCATCATAAACAGTCTGACGTCTGTAGTTGTTACACAAAATTACCAATAGAGGTCACTATCAGATTATAACTCAGATTTCTAACTTTATTACCAACTTAAAAATGGTAAAAATCAATGATTCATTTAATGTAAATGAAACATTAATCAAACAGTATCAATACAGGATTTTTGGAGTTTTATGAAGAAAAATGTAAGATCTTTTAAAGTCCCTTTTAACAACCAAAAATGTAAGGAATAAATTGAAGCGAAAACAATGTCAATATGTTCACTAAAACACACTGAGTTGTATTAACAAAAGCATAACATTAAATTTATTTTTAAAGACTTTTGCATTTGTATCTTTGCAAATGTGTCTTGATTTAAAGATGTTTAGATATTTGCATTGGAAACGGGACAGGCATACTGAGGAAGATATTCAGTTTTTGCCATGCATGCAACATTTAAATAAATTTAAGACTTTCTGCTCTGATTTAAGACCTAAATAAAGGCTTTCATTTTTGTAAGGGTGAATTAAGACCCGCAGAAACCCTGTAATATGACGATACTGTTAATATTAGGACTTTTGGGGGAAAAAAACAACCTTATTTATTGCGAGTTTAAAAAATAAATAAACAGCTCATTTAAGAAAAAGGAAAAGCACTTTATTTAGAATAACAATGTAAATCACAAAAACTATGTATACATGGCCTAATACTTATAAAGTCTTTACAGCAAAATTCATTTTGAAGCTATATGAAGAAGGAATTCCTATATAACTTCAAGACAAATTACCCTTTTAATAAACAGGATATAAAACAATACAATTATCACTGTTTATTGCTTTTTGTGCAACTCATGCATGATCCTCTTGTGTACCTTTTAAAATCACTGCTGACTGTAAACTGAGCAAAAATGAAATCAAAAATGTATTTGTAACTAACACAATATAATAATCACTGATAACAATTATGCATAAATTGTGCATAGAAGTCTTGGGAATACCGAATACCGTTTTGCCACAAAAAAAATGCAAACCTCAAGTTGTCCTACAAAGGAATGTTTTCTTTTATCCAGCGGATATTCAGTTCCACCCATATGAATAATAAACCACACTGCTCTCTGGACAGACCTTTGGTTGAAATATTGTCCAGCCCACTTTTTATATTCTCCCTATGTATGTACATGTACATTTGCATGTATGTTTTGCTTTGGTACCATTATATGTTGGTGCAAACGTTTGCATTTTTACACTGCCAGTCTTTACTGACAACAGTTAGACTGTTTCTTCTTGGAAGTTGCATACAGGTTATTTGAGTTGCTGTTGATTTCTGTGTGGATAAAAAAAGTTTACATGTTTAATTTGAATGCAAAGTCAATATCGATTATATGTACTATTCATCAGTCCATGTTGTTCCAAAGAAAATCATTGTTTCATAGACTTTTATAGAAATGTAATAACTTTTTCTTCCTCTGAAATTACAGTCTGTAATGAATTCAGGCCACTCGGGTAAGGAACCAATAATGTCATTGCCAACTTTTCATGATGCAATCAATTTCCATGGATAATAATAATGTCCTTAATGTACTTACGAACAACTTCCCCAATACGTCTGGATCCACTTTTCTCCAGTTCTGCCAGTACATTGGCCTCAAATGTTAAAGATGCCACTCTGAAGAAAAACTCTCTCACATTCTCTCCTACAGTCACAAAAAACAGTAATTAAACAAAATAAGGTTTCCCAAATATTTAATGACTTTGTAATGCATACAGTAAAAACTGCAAAATTGAAACTAGTAATGTCTCTAGTTAAAAACTCACCAGACAAAGCGGACAAAGCCCAGTATTCTGCTTTCATCTGATCTGCCAGTTTAATGGCATCCTGCTCAATTAGTGTGTACTGTGCAGGAGACTGCAGGAAAGACACAATGCTTTGACATAAATATACACATATTGTATTATCCATGGCCAACTTAATTTTAAAAAAGTTACATATTTGGCTCCATAAATACAGTGCCCTCCACTAATATTGGCACCCTTGGTAAATATGAGCAAAGAAAGAGACGCATTTAGCTGTATACGTAAAAATTTCGTATCGTATCAGCGTTTTGTCCAGTTGGATCCGGTGTTTTAGGAGCCTGAAACCAGCATTTTTTGAAACAGGGTCCCAGAGTGGATCAATCTGAAACTTTTTTTGTGTGTACAGCCAATCTGTATATTTTGTAAAACGGTGATGTCTTCACACCACATCCCGCACGGGTAAAGACTAGATGGGATACAACTACGGCCACTGGGCATACGCACATCAATATTGCATCATTTAATTACTGTATTTGCATTATTGTAAGTGTAGGTTTGGGGTAGGTAGGCGTTAATAAAACACAATCTGGTAAGTATTTATTCTCCGTTTTTAGTGTATTTTTGTGGTAGAATTACAGCGCCACATACTGGTCTGGCATGTATACTACATCATTTTTAGTCGGTTTCAGAGGTTTCTTGTGTACGCAGATATTTCTTGAGACGAGGGGGAAAAAATTATTGGATAGGGAAAGCTCAGGCTTCGTGTGGATGTGGCTTAAATCTGCATTGTTAACCTTTTGATCTTTCGTTCAAAAAACTCACAAAATTCTAACCTTTCATTGAAGTAAAACAATTGAAAGTGGGGGGAAACTTACATTATGAAAAGTTTTTCTACAATGTATGGTAGCCACAATTGTTGGCACCCCTAGAAATTCTTATGAGCAAAATATCTTTGAAGTATATTCCCTTTAATATTTCCATTTTAACACACCAGGGTGACCAGGAGCATGACATTGTCCAGTCATGACTTCCTGTTCCACAGGAGTATAAATATGAGGAAACACAAAGGCCAAATTCCCTTAATCATTCATAACAACGAGTGGGGTCAGAAAGCCTAAAAAATGTATCAAACAGCACCTACTTCACCACAAGTTGTTTGGTAGGGTTTCAAGAAAAATCCTCCTCGCTCATCCAAAACTGATCACCCCTGGTTGGTTGGGTCTGATGATCAAGAAGACCTGAAACACCCTATGAACCTAGGTTCATCACTGAGGATATGTCCAAGCCGCACCATCTAGATGTAGATGTAATTTGCAAATGTAATTTGCAGCCAGGGTAGTCTGCCATCTCTGTTAGCTTGTGAGCTGGAAAAACCAAACTCTGGTCAGGCCAATCACATCATGTATTGAGTCGGTGGGCGGGCTTAACATAATGACGGCAGAGTTGTCGCTGTTCTGTGTGCTACTTGTAAACAAAGAAGCTGGCGAACAGCGGTCTTTCGAATCGGCTTTGGCAGCGACTCTGGAAGACTTGTTAAGCTTTTCTTTGAGAAAAGAACGGCACTGAAGTCATTCTTAAAAAAGGAAGATGTGTTCAGAGTTTTGCCGACCGGATACAGCGAAAGTTGAATCTATCAACTAGCTCCGCTTCACCTTCTTCGTTGCTCTGAGGGAATTCCGAGGGAATTTTAAAGACGACCGTTTATCCCGCCCCTCGGATTGAGCCCTGTCAATGGTGTGTTCCCAGACCAAACATCTTGATGTGGGTCTGGCTTGTCAGGCTAGTGGCCAACAAGTTTTCGAGAAAAACATTTATTTCATAATGTGAGTTTCCCACAACTTTCAATTGTTTTAATTTTTTGATTGAAAGATCAAAAGTATAAACAATGCAGATTTATTTTCCATTCCATTTTAAGGGTTCCAATATTAGTGGAGGGCACTATATGTTTTTTATATTAATGAATTATAAAACAATATAATGTTGATATAAAATTAAAATGGTCACTCACACTCAGATCTTTCTTTGTGCCAACCAAGAAAAGTAATACATTTGTAGGATCATTCTCTTTCATTGCGTCCTCCAGCCATTGCCTTTAGAAGAAGATGAAACATTTCAATGTGTGTGAAGCATGCAGATTATTTGTTTAAGTCTCCATGAGGCGGAAATTGCAATCAGCTTTACTTCTCTATTGTCTATTCTCATTTATAATGTATATCCAAGTGATATGGCATCTTGAACTAGAAAAATGTAAAGCGGACTTGATTTTGTCCTGTGGGCATTGAATGGATCATGGTCGTTTGCTAATTGCTGTGATCTCATGAGTGACAGATTGCTGGAGGTGAGGGATTCATCGCTGAACTTACTTAAGCTGGACAATGACTGCTGTGCAGCCGAAATAATCTTTGTTGCATTATATTCCTGTTATCACTGTGAAGCTGCTTTGAAACAATCTGTATTGTGAAAAATCCTATATAAATAAAGGTGACTTGACTTGACTTGAGGGATTATTGCTCAGAACATATTGTTGCGAGGGGGGTGATACATTAATGAAAGCTTATGATTTAAAAAAAATATATATATACTGATGCACATGGATCAATATTTATAATAAAACTGCATTTTTGCAACAACAACAAAAATTACCTTGTATGTTCCAGTGAAGCCACATCAGTCAAATCAAACACTATGATTACAGCTGGAAACAGGAAGAAAGAAGATGTGTTGTATCTCAAAATTTTGGAGTAGGAAACATTTTCATTCATTATTATTATTAAGATTGTTACATTAAATAATATATTAAATGTATATAAACTATATATTATTTGAATGTATTATTTAATATTGTTTTCTGGTGAACCTTTCCTTACCCTGAGCTCCTCTGTAGTATGTAGAGGCAATGCATTTAAATCTCTCCTGTCCTGCAGTGTCCCACCTGAAAAATTTAAACATATAGTCATATAGCTGCTGTTCAGAAATAGTTAGACTGTCCTAAAAATCAGGTCAAACTCACAGTTGTAGACTGAAGGGGACCCCGAGAACTTCAAACCTCTCCATCTCAAAGTCCACACCAATCGTGGCCTTGTAATTCTTGTCAAAGGCATCTTTACAAAATCTAAGGAAAAAAAGTTTAAAAAGATTAGGTAACACTTTACAATAAGGTTTCATTAATGAACATTAGTTATCTACTTAAGTTAATGAGCAATACCTCTGCAGAATCTATTCATCTTAGTTAATGTTAATTTCAACATTTACTAATACATTATTATAATCAAACATTGTATTTGTTCACATTAGTTAATGCGCTGTGACTGACATGAATGACTGTATTAGCAAAGATTAACAATAATAATACATGTATTTTGCTCATTTTAAGTTCACGTTAGTTAATACATTAACTAATGTTAACAAACCATATTGTAAAGTGCTGCCAATTACTATGTTCAGCCAAACTCTAACTAAAAAGCAAGCAGACCGCTTTGACACAATCGGTTAATTCTACAACTTTGCTCACCTATTAATCAAACAGGTTTTCCCCACTGCCAGATCCCCCACTACAATGACCTTGGAGATTTTGAACCTACTGGACAAAAAGCACAGGATAAACCAATGCTGCATAAACCACTTCTTCAACAAAACAAAAGATAACATCTTACCCCACGGTTCCTGTCCTCTGCTGCTGACAGGCCGTCTTCACCTTGCTGTGGAATTCATTCTCTGTGTTCAAAGCAGCACCTTTGTTGAAGCACTACAACAGGAGTGAATATTAACACTTATTACTTCAGAAAGGACTAAAGGAAATGGGCCAATGGATGAATTTCATTGGGTGTAAAGCATGTACCTTAGGAAGCTGGCCAATTATGCGGTCTTTTCGTACTGGGGGCAATACACTCATGGTGATGTTCCTGCAGGAGAACCACAAAGTTATGAATCACAGCGTGGCATTTTGTAACATGCACACCACTAAGGAAGGAATGAGTAATGGATGTTCAGGATGAGGCTCTAGAGAGGGAGACTTGCAGGAAAAAAACAAGGCCATATATTTGTTCCTTATGTGTAAATGTGAACAACGAATACGTAGGAACTGGTTTTATAGTTGCCTACTTGGTCACTATAGGGGCGACGACTCACTAATCTGTATTTCGTTAATCCCAAAGTAAATCTGAGAACAAAGAAAAACAATTAATTTGTGACTGGCCTTATTTGCGATATCTACTTTTGGGTGCAATCCTTCTACAGTTACATACTTGGGCTAATCATATTAAGAACATATAACATGAGACGTATTAAATATAGTAGTAGATAATTAATAACGAGTTTTATGACTCATAAAACATTTCAAACGTCACATTTCAAGAACAAACGATACATTCTTCATTATAGCTTCATCTTCTTTCCATCCTTCCAAAATCGATCTGTGCTCCGTAACACTGTTGCTACAAACAAACAAACAAACAAACAAACGTGTGCTTCTTACCTCAGGACGTTATTTCTGTGATTGTAAAGGGGGCGCTTTCTGAGACAATGACGTTTGGAGCGTTTTATAAAAGTACAAGGAAAGAAAAATGAAAACGAAAGGAAACGGGAAGGAGAGAAACATTCATCTATCGCGCATAGTTTATAAGTTTCTATAGAAAACGGAAGGATACTCCGTCTCCGACCGACGGAAGCGCTGGGAACTGCATACAGATGGATTCGCCTCCTCCAATCCCCCGGTCTCTCCCCTCCAAAACCAGGAAAAAGGGATAGCAAACGCCCCCTATAGCCCAAGGGTGTATTATACGGCAGATACAATACGGTTGTTACCTTGGTTAACATGCTATTATACATGTTATGACCGGGTTTGGTCATCTGTTTTTATTAAAGGTAGGCCTTAAACTCGCACGTGCTGCAAAATGGCATGAATATAGATTTGTATGACATGTTGTTAATATAATATGTATTATGTGTAATATAAATCATGTTATGGTAAAGGCACAATATGTACGGTTTTTGGATTAAAATATAAAAAAACCACTAGAACAAACTTATATTTTGTTTACTTACGTACATAATCCTACCATGAATGTTTAAATCCAGAGAAATAAGCGATTTTAACCAGGACACAGGCCGTGTCCGTGTTACCTCCATTTCATTCCTGATTTTATTTTGTAGAAACCATGGAAACACCAAAGACACTTTTAAGGTGTAGTAGTGATTTCTAAGAAACGCTTAAGTGCTGTCAAGTTATTAACGAAATCAATATAAGTTGTTGATATTTGAAATCACCAAAATAAACACCCCCACCCAAAAGGATCACACCCCTATCTTAATAATACCCCAAATTCACAAACATGCTATGCAACACAGGCACCTTCCCCTTATTAGTGGAAATGCCACTTACTGCTGATTGGCTACAAGTGTGTTTTGGTGCTTGGTTCTCAGAAATCGGCAGAAAACTAATCATTGTTATACAGCTCAACACAGTTTGTCTTATTGTTTAAATCTGGTTTTCTTGATTTGCCGTGAGTACCATGTTTTACCATGCCTAATATCGATCTAGCTTACTGCAGTGTGCATCAAGTGTCTCGTAGCCACCGAGCGAACGCACAGAGTACCGTTATAACATAACTTTCAACAGACTCAAATGTATCTAATATAAAAACAGCTGAACGCACATACGACAGTTAGAGATTACAGTTTGTAAAGTTTTAATGGTAACACTTTACAATAAGGTTCATTAGTTAACTACATTAGTTAACATAAACTAATAATGAACTGCACTTATAAAGCATTTATTTATCTTTGTTAATGTTAATTTCAACATTTAATAATGCATTATTAAAATCTTGTTAACATTAGTAAATGCACTGTGAACTAACATGAGCTGTCAGTTAACAAAGATTAACTAATGCATTAACTAACGTTAACTAATACAACCTTATTGTAAAGTGTTACCATTTTAATATTGACATTTTTCTGACACAAACGCATCGCTTCGCTTCAGAAGGCCTAACCCCTCGGAGCCGTGTGGAGCACTTTTATGATGGATGGATGCACTGTTATGGACTTCAAAACAGAAACAGCCATTCACTGCCATTATAAAGCTTGGAAGAGCCAGGACATTTTTTATATTTTTTAATAACTCCGATAGTATCCGTCTGAAAGAAGAATGTCATACGACTTGAGGGTGAGTAAATCGTGGGGTATTTTTCATTTTTGGGTGAACTATCCCTATCTGCCTTATTGATGGTTGCGATTTCTCCCATTGTATGCGAGTGGGCCGTTTTTCTCTCCTGCATGTCCCTGTTTTTCACTCTCGAGCTCTCTAGCGCTTTTTCCACATTCACCTCTCAAGGTTTTGAGCAGCTCCCCTCTTGTAACATGTCCATGAGTTGGCGCCGTGGCTTAGTTGGTTAAAGTGCCTGTCTAGTAAACAGGAGATCCTGGGTTCGAATCCCAGCGGTGCCTTATAAAAATGATGCGCTTTTCTAAGAACGAATAATGATCGCGAAACGGAAGCTACGTGTTGCAATCCATTACAGGCTAAAAGTTCTCCTGGGGATTCCGTGTTCCCGGCCTCAGACTGAGGGATTTCTGCATTTTGAACCGAGCTTCAATTGTCCAAGGGGAGGCTGCGTTTTCAGGACCGCAGTTAGGACCCTAGCAATGATTTAGTTGTTTAATTGATTAAGTTTAATTTATATTGTCCTAACCAACCCCTAGCCCTAAACATACCGGTTGGTATTAAGCAATTGTGTTTAAAATGGCCGTGCCTGCGGTTAAGTTAAAAAAAATAAGGTGGAAAAAGTTTGAATCAGAACTCCTCTGTTGGATTACAGTTGGCTATGGCGCTGTCACAAAAAACGTAGGGTCCTAGAAATGCAGTCCTGAAACTGCGGCGGTCCTAAAAGTGCAGCTTCCGATATTGCAGCCAGGCAGACCCGAGGAGCGAGGACCTGTCATTCCCGCTCACAGAGCATGCAAACTCAGTGCTGGACATGCTAAAGGCCGAAGAAAAATGGTCACGTGGCCCAACTGGAAGGGCAGTCCGGCTCTGTGGCGCAATGGATAGCGCATTGGACTTCTAGGTTGTATGAGGCCATTCAAAGGTTGTGGGTTCGAGTCCCACCAGAGTCGCAGCTTTTGGTATTATGTAAAACCCCTATACTGCACAGTGTTGCCCTCAGGCAACATAAACTTTAACCCGTTGTGTTGTCAACATACTCATTTACATAATTTCAAAATGCAATTACGTGCAAGAACAGCCCAATGAGTTTAAGTGAAATGCAAAAAGCAACACAATTTTTAATAAAAGTTTAGCATAAACATTCATTTAAATTTAACAATCAATATAATTCTGCAATCTTGTGTAGAGTTAGGTTAACACACGATGAAATTAATTGATTCCACTTTTTTTGCCATCAGCCACTAGAGGGCAGCACACACACAGACAAAAATATGGTAAGGGCTCTTCGTTATCTTATAGACAACACTTACACTTGCTATATAACACAAAAATTGTGCTATATAGCACTAAAAGTGGTTATTTGGCTCGTAATCTTTGGGGAACCACTTTAAGTGCTGTGTAGCACCAAATCTTGGTGCTTCAGTGGTTCTTCGCCGGTTCTTTGGCTGAGGTGCTATAGCATCGCTACCATACAGAACCTGTTAAGACATGGTAGGCTACTATATAGCACCAAAAGTGGTTGCCCTATGATAACGAGCCAAAAAACACTTTTAGTGCCATATAGCACCCTTTTTTAGAGTGTAAGTCGGTTACAATGTGGGGAAAGGATATATTACGTTCTCTGTAGGCCTACCGATGTCTGATATATTGTGATGATCATATCCTTTCCGTGTAATTCTTTGATTCTTTGTCAGCAGTCTGTATGCGTAGGTGTTCCAAACCCTAGTCTTTAAACACATCTCAAGGTTAGTTTGAGCTGAATAAAGGATAATGTTGAGTAATCATACTTCAGAACATAAAGTGAACTTGAGGAAATTCCAGCCATCTGTTCTCACACCTGCTGATTTGACGAGGAGACTCAGTTATCGAAAAATCAGTTTGAAATATTCTCAGTAACCTCTTAGTTCCTTCTTCAGCCTATGAGATTTGATGTCTGTGTTATGAAATATCAGGTCAGAGTTTGTGTTGCAATAGGCTATTAATCATGACTCGGCAGTAATGGATCTTTTTCAGTTAACTTTCAGGTTAATTTCCTCTTTTTCTTCCAAACATAACCATTTCATTATTCAGGCACTTACATGTGCAGTTTCTACTGTTCAGTTTTTAGTGCGGAGTGTGGAGGACTGAAGCTGAGATATTTAAAGAATAATTTAATATTTAAATTTAAAAGACATCCAGTGTCAGGCCTCAGTGAATTTGAAAAGGTCATTTTGTGAACTTTTCACCTTTCAAACCTGTTTCTGCTTCAAACCACAGTCTGCTCTGTTTAGTTTTACCACTGCCATCTTTATGAATAAATCTGTTTCATCAAAGATGAAATTGCACACTACTTGCTAATTTATTCAGATGAATAATTAATATGACCAATTCTCTGTAGTTGAGATGTTTAATAAAGATTTTACATTGTATTCAGAACTATGGCGTTAATTCAGTGTATTCAGCTTTGCATTAAATTACTTATGGTTACTGTTTAAGCAAACTTACATGCTTTGAATTTTGTAATATTCTCACTAAAGCGTGAGAACTGAGAAATTGCTCAGGGCTGATACTGCAGAAATTCTCTGAAAAACTAACCAGTAATTTCCATGACAGGACAGTTTAAACCTCCACGGTTGCTTCACAGCGGTCAGTCTGTGTATTTTCTAGCCCTCCTCCATGCAATCATTCAGGTCAGTTTTCAGGTCAGTTATGTGCAACCTAAGATTATTTGTATGACATGGATATTTTAAGGAGATTTGAGTCATATAATACAGCAAAATTATGAACTTTATAAACAAAAGAACCGTAGGCTGAAACCTATTTTATTGCCGTCCTCGCTGTTTTGAAACTATGCTTTTACTTTTCCAGAACCAGCTTGATTGCATATTTGGTTCATCCCATAAAGCATACGGTAATCCAAGTTTGAAATGTTTCATGTCTCAGAATGTGACAGTCAGTGGTCAGGAATGTTCAGCGTTCTCACCGGAACTCTTTGTAATTAAAGAGAACAATATGAGGCGAAAGGACACTGCCGAAACTCATTCTCACAGGCGTTGTTCGATTCTTTTTAACATATTCATATCTATTAGAATTCTTTACAGTATTGAAATGCTTCTGGATCATTTCAAAATATCCTTTGAAATAAAAGAGTTTAATCTTGGGTTAATATGTGTTTTTCTGTTTTATATATATATATATATATATATATATATATATATATATATATATATATATATATATATATATATATATATATATATATATATATATATATATATATATATATATATATATATATATATATATATATATATATATATACACACTGTATATTGCTATTCCCTTTCAATGTATGGGAAAAAGAGCAGCCTAAACATAAATATCTATAAATATCTCTCTTTTCATTGGCTTACAATGACATTTAGTAACCAGAATTGAAATGTTTGGCTGAATTCTCCTCCATAAAAAATGTCCAATAAATATTACAAAATTAATTAAAAAGTTTCTGCAAAAGAACAATATATGATATTGTGAGGAAACATTTATTTTGCGAAACAATTGCCCTGTGTGTGTTCCTGAGATTTAAAACCACTCATCTTAACCACTTCCTATGACCAAAAAGGTCATGAGGTTACCATAAAGATAAGCGTAGAACACGCTTTCTCAGCTGCAGGCTATCAAATCACCAGTGAGCAATCTTCTTATTGAGAATCCAGTGACACCATAATAGTAAGGCAGTCTAAACTTCAGTACACGGGTCAGTCACAGTGACTGGTTTTACCTGTATTATGTGGTGTTGAAAAGAATGTGTGATTCAACCCCCTTTAAAGATCTGGTCTGAATAGGTCAATAACATAAAGTTAATTGTGTAGATGCTGAGGGAAGAAGTTACTGACAGAACTTGTCCCGAGGATTACAAATTCGCACCGTTCTATATCTGAAATATTCCAAGCACTTGCGCTACTTCTGATACGAAGAAAAAATTAATTTGCAACGGTCGCTTTGTGTTGCGACAACAGTCACATCTGGTGAATAGCTTTTAAGCACAGTCTTCAGAATTGTTTTTTCAGCATCAAAGCCTGATTGCTACCCAGCTAACAGGGATGTTCTCAGCACTTCCTTAACGTTCTGGCAATGTTCTCTCAAAGTTATCTCAATGTTTACATAACATTTGTTAAAAGTTATCTGGTCTTTAATAGACCAGCTGCGCCTCGTGGTACCATCACAGAGAGGCACAAAATCATTCTCAAGAACGTTTTCGTTCAGTGTACCTTGCTGGTGGAAGGATCTTCCCAACCCTATCCGGACAGCCCAATCCCTAACAATTTACAAGAACCAGCTGAAAACTCATCTTTTCGTGAGCACTTAACTGCAGCCTGCTAAAAAAAAATCTATTTCACTATCTACTTTACAATATTCATTTGTCTCACTATTTCTTAATCCTAGCTTATGGGCTATACATTTCCCAAAAGCATCACAAGCCCAAGTTGATCATGAAGACCATTTCCACAAATCAACGTAGCTAACAATGCTTTTGGAAAACGCAGCCCTGAGTGATGGCTGAAACTACAAGCACTTCTCATGTTTATTGCCTCTTGAATAGTTTGATTCAAGTTTTCTTATAGCTATTCTTTTTTCTATTGAACACAAATATACTTTGAAGAATGTTGGTAACCAGACAGTTGACGTTCCATTATTTTTCTATAGGCTACTGTGGAAGTCAATTGCTACCATCAACTGTCTGGTTACCAACATTCTTCAAATATCTTATTTTGTGTTCAACAGAAGAAAGAAACTCATACAGGTTTGGAACAACTTGAAGGTGAGTAGCCTAAATAGAAATGTCATTTTTGGGTGAACTATCCCTTTAAGATGTTATTGTATTCCTAGTAATTTGCTTAGGATAAGAGCGTCCGCTTATAAATGTAGTAATATTATCAAAACACTAGTGCAAAAATGTTATATATCATTCATAGAACGTTTGTCTGAAAGATTTTAGTTGGATGTCAGTCTGATGTTTACATTTTCAGATCATTTTAAATGTAAGGTTCCCATATACCCTACTAGCAAAACCTTTCTTGGACAATTTTTTGTTAGCTGGGTGCCTGATAACTGAACACAAACTTCACAAATATGACTTTTTCTGACAGTGTCTACTTTGTTAGCTGTAGAAAAGCAAACTTTAATATGGGATTTTCTGTAGCTGTTTATCATTATGATTAGGTCCCCATGATACATCCATTGATTAGCACAACCCTTGACAAAATACTGAGGGTGTCAGAGTCAGTTCCCCCTGTTCATTTGCTGTATTTTGTCCCCTCTAGAACTCTGTAGGGGGACAGGAAGTGTTGCCTATAGTGACGGGGCGCTTAGAATCCAGAAAACATGGAGAAGTACGAGAAGATTAAAGTGGTCGGCAGAGGAGCATTCGGGTAAATAAAACAACCAACGCGATATTGGTTCGCGAAATGCTTTTAGTGACTTGTACTCGTCTGTATGCACTAGTTGCTTTGCAAAACTATTATTTTACGCTGTAAACTCGGTAGAAGTTTTGCTTGAGAAACTCCGGTGAGGAACTTTAAATCTGCGCTACTCTCAGAACCTCTCTCTCAGAGCGCGAGCTAGCGGAATATACAGCGCATCACTTTCTCGCGTTTCCGCATTCCATCAGTACAGTTACAGAGCCATTATCACTCTATTCAACGAGTTACAGGGGCATTAAGAGTTTGAAAAAGATGTCGACACTTTCCCTTTCAAAAGGAAAAAAGAGCTGTTGAGCAAGGAGTAGCTCGCCCTACTCGTTTGAAATGTTCCTGCAATGTTCACAGCTCTACTATTGTTACTATTGTAATTTGGTAGCGATGTAGATATTACTGAGAAATTACACTTTTTCACTTGTAGGCAAAGTTAAAGTGTGGGTACTGTTCTGTGTGAAAATTGTTGCCTACTCAAAGTTTCTAAGGTAAAAAAACATGTTGGAGAAGTGATTTTTTAAAAAAAATGTTTAAGTAAATAAGTAAAGTTTGTATTAGCTTTTGAAACTGACTGATCAAGCCAAACCCTTGTGAAAAAGTAGTGCACTTAATTGTATTGAATGCATACGTGTAGTGTACTTTAAATCTTTTTTTTTAAAAACTGGATGTGACATGGCATTTTCACTCTCACACAAGATAAAAAATGAATATTGTCTTTAATATAACCTAGTATTTCTTTGTTTTACATGGACCTGTTGATATAAAAACTGCTTTGTCTTTACATTTTTACATTTTTTGAGGCAAATCTCAAGATTGTGCATGGTTCAATAAATCACAACTTTTATAAGTTAAAAAGAAAAGCATACAAATGTTAATAAATACCTAATTTTGAACCTACTGGACGAAAAGCACAGGATAAAACATAATTTTTAGTGTCTGTTTTAGTAAATGGCAGTCATTTTTTTCATCTATATATTTCTAAAAGCGTAGGAACTTGATACATTTTGTCAGTGAAAACCATGTCCTCACAAAAAAAGAATTTTTACTGCATATTTGCCAACTACTCACTTGTAGGTATTATATGCCTATAATATAAATGAAATAAAATGCATCTTACGTGTACTCAGAGTACACATTCATGTTTCTTAACAAACGTAAGTACACTTTTTAAAAAGTGCACTTTTGTAATAATGTAATATTTTACAGTTTTACTGTAAAGTACATTTTAAATAATTATGTTTAAATAAACATTTGTCATGCTTTAAAGACGTTCACTTAATTTGATGTGTTTACTAAAGCACATGTAAATGACTTGACTGCATCTTTAACTGTGTTTCAATATTAACATTTTTATTTTACTTTATTTTAAGGTGACATAGTTATTGAAGTTACATGCACCTACATAATAACAGCAAATGATGCATGATTACAAGCAACTACACCTAAACCAAACCTTAACCCTTACCGTAACCATATAGTAATTACATGCAGTTAATTCATATTACTCAGTACTTATTTGTGTAATTACACTGTAACAAGGTCAATGTAAAATAAAGTGTAACCCTAAGTTCTAAATTCATCATTACAAAAGTGTAATTGGACCCACTTTATATTAGGTGGCCTTAACTACTATGTACTAACATTTTAATTAATAATTTGATAAAATGCACTTATTGTGTACATATATGTTTTTACATTGTACTTACATTTTTTAAATTCCCTGCATGTAATTACATCTATAATTAATTTCTGTAGTTACATTTATAATTACACTGTTAACACTTCCCTTACACATAATAACCTTTCCCTTAAACTTACCCATACCACCACACCTGCCCCTAACTTTACCCGTATCCCACCTCAATATCAGCAAAAGTGTTTTGTAATACAATATGAACACATTAAGTACATTGTACTTATTTTTTTGATGTAAGTATATAGTAGTTAAGGCCACCTAATATAAAGTGGGGCCGTGTAATGACAAATATATTTAAATGCACAACTCAAGTTTCAATAGAAATGACATTAAAGAATATTAGTTTTCCAAAAAATGCTTGTCAGTGCATTCTTCATTCTTCAGTATTTTATATTTATTTTCACTTTATTTTATTTCACTTTGTTTGTGATACAGTATTTTTTGTACTGTATTTAATAGTATTGTTTAGAACTTGTGTTAAGTATTGTAAATGCTTTTTGGTTGTCCACTAATATTATTTTATTTATTTGTTTGTTTGTTTGTATATTGTAGTTTAAATGCTTGTCAGTGCATTCTTCAGTACACTTGAACCATATTTCAACCTGTATCCTGAAACCTAAGATTGCTCAACTTTCAGCTGTTAAACTTGAAATTGTTCTGTGAATGTAACAGATCCACACGTTGACCTGTATCTGACTTTTGATCTAATGCAGGATAGTGCACCTTTGCCGCAGACGCACTGATGGCGCACTGGTGATCTTGAAGGAAATCCCCGTTGAGCAGATGACCCGTGATGAACGTCTCGCGGCCCAGAATGAATGCCAAGTCCTCAAGTTACTCAGCCACCCCAACATAATTGAGTATTATGAAAACTTCCTCGAGGACAAGGCGCTAATGATCGCAATGGAATACGCTCCAGGCAAACACTTACTTCACTCACTTTTTGATAGTCACTTAATGTGTTCCTATAGTTTGGGTAAACCCAGCCTGATCTGCCGGCGATTTGTTTTCGCCCTCCAGCTCAGGCTGGAAACCTGTACAGTAATTTATCATGCGTCTGTTACACATTTGCGGGAACCAGTCACAGACTGGCTTATCCACCTGGCGCGCTATTGGCAGGTTTAACGCAATGGCCCTGTCCCAAATAAGTGTTAAGTTAAGTCTACGAGACCGCAGGTGTCCCATTTGTCATTTTAGGTCTCAGAAGGGTGCTCGCGAGCACCCCCCTTTGAGGTCGATATGCGCCCTCGATGCGCACTTCCGCCGAGCCCGCACTGGTGCATGGCCCTGTCCCAAATGGCACCCTAAACCCTCGCGGTCTTCCTCTGAGTCTGCACTTTCACAACGTAATGCCGCTTTGACTGCCGGGAAGAAGTCCGCTGCGTAACCCGCACCAGTGCGGGCTCGGCAGAAGTGCGCATCGAGGGCGCATATCGACCTCAAAGGGGGCGCTCGCGAGCACCCTTCTGAGACCTAAAATGACAAATGGGACACCCTGCAGTCTCGTGGACTTAACGGACACGCGGCAGCCATTGTAAGTCCACAAGACCGAAAGTGCACATGAAGTGTGCCATTTGGGACAGGGCCTACGCCGTGAAAGTGCGGACTAAGAGGAAGACCGCGAGGGTTTAGGGTGCCATTTGGGACAGGGCCAATGATGGATAGAGAAGCGATGGATCGATGCCCATTGGTCACGCCTCTTGTGGTCTGATTGGTTGACGGACTATCCAATTGCGTACAGAGTCATTTGAATTATGCCCTTTGATCACGCCTCTTGTGGTCTGATTGGTTGAAGGACTATACAATTGCGTACAGAGTCATTTTTGATCACGTCTCTTGTGCTGTAGAAAATACATAGCAGACTCCCCAGACCAATGTTCAATCTTAAAAGATTGAGCTTGGTCTGGTGATGGCCACAACAAAATTCATAATATGTATTACTGTAATGCAAAAATAATTACAAATGATTTAAAGTATAGGCTATGGTATCTGTATTCCTTACAAAAAAAAGTGTAATCATGACAGTAATGTTACAATTAAGAAAAATATGATGGACAATCATTTTCTTTATGCAAAATATAATAAAATAGGTAATAAGCATTTTGAATTATGGTTCAATAACCTTAGGATCTGTAATCATTTGTCTCTTTATGATTATCCTAGGTGGAACCCTGGCTGATTACATCCAGAAACGCTGCAACTCCTTGTTAGATGAGGACACAATATTACATTTCTTCGTTCAGATCTTACTGGCCCTTTATCATGTGCACAATAAACTCATCCTACACCGGGACCTCAAAACCCAGAACATACTCCTAGACAAGCACCAGATGATAGTCAAAATAGGAGACTTTGGAATCTCGAAAATTCTTGTCAGCAAGAGCAAAGCTTATACTGTAAGTACCAATATTGTCTGTACCTCGGCACTGGTTTGAGTTTGACAGTATGCGATTTCGTTACAGTCCAGATTGTCCCTCTCGTGACAGGTTGTGGGGACACCGTGTTATATCTCTCCAGAACTTTGTGAAGGAAAGCCATACAACCAAAAGAGTGACATTTGGGCCCTGGGCTGTGTGCTTTACGAGCTTGCTAGTCTCAAGAGAGCTTTTGAGGCAGCAGTAAGATATATTTTCTTATTTTCTGGTTGTCTTGATTTTGAAGAATCTGGGCTGGATTTCCAGAAACCTTCTTAACACTACGTCATTCTTAAAGGGGCTATATGCAACTTTTCCCCCAAAATAAACGTAACAATAGCCTTTTTATTTTACCATTTATGACTCAAACATCTCCTGATGAGCATACTGACACCTTGTCCGCTCACAGTGGGTGCACCTGTAAGCCTGTATCCTATTTTTCCTATTTTCTGGCGGGTAGGTTTTTCCCGCGCTGTCTGCGGATGTGACGTCACCACCGCTGCGAGAGCGAGCAGAAAATAAGAGCAGTTCTATTTTTTGGCCACAGGTGTCAGTCGCGAGTTTAAATTTCAGAAAAACGCATATAGCCCCTTTAAGTTATACCTTAAGGTGTATCTTAACGTTAATACATGTTTCCCGAAACGATCTTAGTTAAGAATACCTCCTATAAGTCATTCTTTCATTCTTTCGACCACTCTTAGCTATACCTTATCACTGCTGACAGTTCATTCCGATAGTGGTCACTAGTGTTGTAGTACTCAAGACCAGTCTGGGTCTTGAGACCGGTCTTAAGACCATTTTTTACTCGGTCTTGTCTCAGTCTCAGACTTAGAGGACTCAAATTTGTTTCAAGACCAGTCAAGACCACAACTGCTGGAATATTAATAAATTGCCAGTGCATTGTCTGATTTATTTGTTAACATCATTAATATTTCATTTGATTGGTAACAACTCTATATAGTGTCTTATTCTAATTATATTTATTGATTAAAAATAAGTAATTTCTCAGGCAGTAATGTGGATCTTTATGAATTTAAGGAGTGCTTAAGGGTCTCGCCCCTGCCTTGGTCTTGGTCTCGTCTTGGTCTCAACCCCTCAATGTCTTGGTCTTGTCTTGGTCTCAACCCCTCAAAGTCTTGGTCTTGTCTTGGTCTCAACCCTTCAAAATCTTGGTCTTATCTTGGTCTCAACCCCTCAAAGTCTTGATCTTGGTCTTGTCTTGGTATCAACCCCTCAAAGTCTTGGTCTTGTCTTGGTGTCAATCCCTCAAAGTCTTGGTCTTGTCTTGGTCTCAACCCCTCAAAGTCTTGGTCTTGTCTTGGTCTCAACCCCTCAAAGTATTGGTCTTGTCTTGGTGTCAATCCCTCAAAGTCTTGGTCTTGTCTTGGTCTCAACCCCTCAAAGTATTGGTCTTGTCTTGGTATCAACCCCTCAAAGTCTTGGTCTTGTCTTGGTCTCAACCCCTCAAAGCCTTTGTCTTGTCTTGGTCTCAACCCTTCAAAATCTTGGTCTTGTCTTGGTCTCAACCCCTCAAAGTCTTGGTCTTGTCTTGGTAACAACCCCTCAAAGTATTGGTCTTGTTTTGGTGTCAATCCCTCAAAGTCTTGGTCTTGTCTTGTCTTGGTGTCAATCCCTCAAAGTCTTGGTCTTGTCTTGGTCTCAACCCCTCAAAGTCTTGGTCTTGTCTTGGTATCAACCCCTCAAAGTCTTGGTCTTGTCTTGGTCTCAACCCCTCAAAGTCTTGGTCTTGTCTTGGTCTCAACCCCTCAACGTCTTGGTCTTGTCTTGGTCTCAACCCCTCAAAGTCTTGGTCTTGTCTTGGTATCAACCCCTCAACGTCTTGGTCTTGTCTTGGTCTCAACCCCTCAAAGTCTTGGTCTTGTCTTGGTCTCAACCCCTCAAAGTCTTGGTCTTGTCTTGGTCTCAACCCCTCAACGTCTTGGTCTTGTCTTGGTCTCAACCCCTCAACGTCTTGGTCTTGTCTTGGTCTCAACCCCTCAAAGTCTTGGTCTTGTCTTGGTATCAACCCCTCAAAGTCTTGGTCTTGTCTTGGTATCAACCCTTCAAAGTCTTAGTCTTGTCTGGGTCTCAACCCCTCAAAGTCTTGGTCTTGTCTTGGTCTCAACCCCTCAAAGTCTTGGTCTTGTCTTGGTATCAACCCCTCAAAGTCTTGGTCTTGTCTTGGTATCAACCCCTCAAAGTCTTGGTCTTGTCTTGGTCTCAACCCTTCAAAGTCTTAGTCTTGTCTTGGTCTCAACCCCTCAAAGTCTTGGTCTTGTCTTGGTATCAACCCCTCAAAGTCTTGGTCTTGTCTTGGTATCAACCCCTCAAAGTCTTGGTCTTGTCTTGGTCTCAACCCTTCAAAGTCTTGGTCTTGTCTTGGTCTCAACACACATTGGTCTTGGTCTCGGATTAGGTGGTCTTGACTACAACACTAGTGGCCACCACTGTTTCTTTACATCTCAGTCTATAGCAATATAATTCTGCTAATCAAACTGTTTTCATGCAAATAATACAATTGTCATTACACTGATGTTTGTTAGCTTTTTAATTCTATTATCCAAAGGTAGGCTGATAATAATGCAAACCATTATGGAGTCTATTTAAAGGGAATGATTGTGGAGGGGAGTTTGGTCAAACTATGGCAGCTCCTCTCCTCTTTCTTTCTTTTTTCTCCACTATAGTAGCTGTTGATTATATGTTTTGCGTGTTGCTCTTTTATTGAGTAGATCATCCAATAACAGAAATGAGTGATTTACACCAATAATGCGATGCAGGCAATTAACCCTGCTTGTGGAGTAAATGAAGACTATGGCAAAATATATTATGATAATATTAATTTAGTGTAGTGGGTTGATGCAGGTTGTAGGTTTGCGGAATCATTTCAAAATGAGAAGACGCTAAGAGACGTTATCGGGAAATCCAGCCCTGAAGACCAAATTACAATAATGTTGAATGACAATCTAAGCAACTTCTCTGTTTCCAGAACCTGCCAGCCTTGGTGCTGAAGATCATGAGCGGCACATTTGCCCCCATTTCAGATCGTTACAGCCCAGAGTTGAGACAACTAATTCTCAACATGCTGAATCTGGACCCATCCAAAAGGCCCCAGCTCAATGAGATAATGGCTCATCCCATCTGCATT
This sequence comes from Gobio gobio, assembly GCF_949357685.1. Taxonomy (NCBI): domain Eukaryota; kingdom Metazoa; phylum Chordata; class Actinopteri; order Cypriniformes; family Gobionidae; genus Gobio; species Gobio gobio. The sequence continues at coordinate 39,338,176 of NC_137114.1, forward strand.
AGGCCATTGCTCAATCTTTACACTGACATAGGCAACGTCAAAATGCGCAGGTAGAGTATTTTATTTCATTTTTTATTTTATCTTATTCGTTTATTTTTTCTATTGTACTGCATTTAATAGTACTGTAAATGCATTTTGTTTGTCCACTAATTTTATTATTTTATTTTTATTATTTGTTTTTTTATTTTTGTACATAATTTTAATAGAACTATTTTTGACTTGTGTTAAATATTGTAAATGCATTTCATTTGTCCACAAATGTTATTTATTTTTATTTTTTATTATTTAATTCTATTTTATAACTTTTTTATTTGATTTATTTTCAATTTATTTTATTTCACCTTTAATTTTTTTTAAACTGTTTTGTATTGTGTTAAGTATTGTAAATGCATTTTGTTTGTCCACGAAATGTTATTATTTTATAATTTAATTAGTTTTATTTTAAATGATCTTTTACTAAATTTTAATAGCACTCGTGTTAAGTATTGTAAATGCATTTTGTTTTTCCACTAAGTTTATTATTTCATTTTATTATTGTTTTTATTTCTTTATTTTTTTACAGAATTTAATAGTACTTGTGTTAAGTATTGTAAATGCATTTTGTTTGTCCACTAATTTTATTATTTTGTTTTATTTTTATTATTTGTTTATTTATTTTTGTAAATAATTTTAATATAACTATTTTTGACTTGTGTTAAGTATTGTAAATGCATTTTATTTGTCCACAAATTGTATTTATTTATTATTTTTATTTAATTTAAATGTATAACTTTTTATTTGATTTATTTTCAATTTATTTTATTTCACTTTTTTATGTTAAATTTTTTTTGTTAAGTTTTGTAAATGCATTTTGTTTGTCCACTAATTTTATTTTATAATTTGTATACCGCATTTAATTGTACATGTTAAGTAAATGCACTACTGCACTTAGTTTGGCTACTGAATGGATAAGTTGTACTATATATTTTTATAGGTTTGCTGCACTTTCTTATTTAATTAAATGATTCTCTTTTTAGAATAGAAAAGCCACTTTCTACTCTACAGACTCATGGAAGACCTGGTGGACGTGTGACCAGAAGCAGAGGTGGGATGTTATTTTCTTAAATATTCTATTATTTACTACTGTTATGTTTTAAAGCATCATTGAAGATTATTAATCCAACCTGGGGCTTGCTGATTAAACATCAGGAGTTCATAGTAAGCTTTCATTTAGCGCTGTTGGTTTGGCTGTCTCCATGAGGATTTTCTGGTGCCATTTGTTCCATTTCATCTACTAGGAGGACTGTCCAGTCTAACTTCAACAAAGATGATGCACCCATTGCCTTTATCTTCAGTGTACACATGGGGCAGTGGCATTTCCTCTCCTCTGCGTCTGCCCATGTTAAACACAGAGGTTATACAAGTGTCCCTGGGCCGCACACAGAGGATGGGCGTCACCAAATCTGGGAGGCTCATCACATGGGAGGTGAGATGATCAATTTTCTTCGTCTTAATTGAGAATCAATCATATTTTATTTCGGTTTTCAATTTGTATTTCGGCTTGACTCTATGCCAGGCCCCGTCAGTTGGATCCGGTGAGCCCACTCTGCCCGGTGCTGTTGAGCAGATGCAGCCCCAGTTTATCTCCCGCTTCCTAGAGGGACAGTCTGGTGTCACGATCAAATCTGTCTCATGTGGTGATCTCTTCACCACCTGCCTAACAGGTATGCTTCTTCTTACAATCTTCTTCTTATGCTTCTTCTTTGTTGTGGTAGAGCTGCACGATTCTGAATAAATTGAGAATCTCTTTTTTTGTTTCAAATAGAGATCATGATTATCCCACAATTTTGAACAGACAAGAGACAACTAAACTAAACGTTGCTATTTTGAGGCAACTGAAATAGACTGCGCTAGGGATGTCACAAGCACCGGTACTTCGGTACCAAGTCGGTATTGAAATTATAAAAATGTGACGATACCAGCATTTCTGTAGTACCGGTAGTAGCGACTCCCGAGTATATTCGGTACCTGCAGCTGCGTTCAGTCGCTTCCGTGTTTATCTAAGCGCAGGACTCCAGACTGTAGCCAAATATATAACACTGTCTGTGAATATTAAACCGCAAAATACTATTTAAATATTACTCCTGCATGTTCTGAGTCTCTGTGTTAATGACAGGTGGACGGGTTGTCGGACACAGATGCTAGGCGAGCGCGCGCGCGCATGCGCGCACACACATCATAGACACACACACGCACCTGACACTCGTTCTCTGTCTTTGTAGTCTCTGCCGTGTGACACTATATGAGGACACGAACGCACTTCATGAAAATTTAACGTCATATCATGAACACAGAAAGGTCTTCACGGCAACCCGTCAAAATAAAAGTTCTGTTTAACGTGAAGAAATTGACAGAAATACTTCTGTCAATACGTAATACTTTTAAATAGTTAAATAAAAAAATGTAATAAAAAAACATTTAGCTGTGGTAAATTTTTATGGTATTGGTACCGACTACTGGAATTTTGGTACCGTGACATCCCTAGACTGCGCCATTGATCAACAAAAACCTGGTCTAAAGTCAATGGCGCAGTATTTTTGTTGTGCTATTTAAAGGGCGCATTAGTAATATGCACCTATAGGCGGGTCCACAACGCGTGTACACTCTGCTTATTACACACACAGGGACACCCAGCAGCACACAAACATTATTAAATATAAAAAATAAAAGGATTCCACTCTGGAGAAGCGTTCAGTCTTTCCCCCCGCAAATAGCCAATCCGCCATGGTGCAAGTGCAACTGGCTTCTAAAGGGAATGGGAGATGAGACTATGCTTGGTTTATTGCATGTTACGCCCAGAACACACCTATTACTCATTAAGAGACTAGGTACAACTCTTTTGGACCATGAGCCTGGTGCACCGGCCATTTTTTCATTTAGCAAAAGTGGATTCGGACATGCCTTAAAGGAGAACTCCGGTAAATTTTTAAATTAATCTTGATCGTTATACCTTTGTGAGTACTGTCTATAGAAAAAAAACCGAACCGGATTGGTGCTTGCAACACGAAGCTGTTACAGTTAATGCCCAGAGCTCCCACTTTGCTAACACGGCAGCTATGGGGGCATATACATAAAGAGTGTCTTTGTGCCTCTTAACAGACACAAAATGCAATTAAAATGTCTGTCCAGCATTAACAGGGCCCTTAAATAACAACGAGATGCGTTTAGCCACTTAGCCATTGTTTAAACTCACCTAAATAGAGTTTTAGACGGCTAGCAGTAGTCTCACGCTGAAGTCCCGTGGGAACTCAGTTGTAGCCGGAAAAAGGTAAATAGTCCAGGTGGGAGGAGCGTCGTGTGTGTGAAGAGTGATGATCGGCTCACAAGTGAAGAAGAAATGGTTCGCGTTTGTGCCGTTCCGTATTGTGGCAACAGAATGCGAAAATACAAGAATTTACATTTTCATCGTCTTCCTTTTCATGACCTCGAGATTCCACAGGTCCTCCCACCTGGACTATTTACCTTTTCCCGGCTACAACTGAGTTCCCACGGGACTTCAGCACGAGACTACTGCTAGCCGTCTAAAACACTATTTAGGTGAGTTTAAACAATGACTAAGTGGCTAAACACATCTCGTTGTCTTGTAAGGGCCCTATTCATGTTGGACAGACATTTTAATTGTATTTTGTGTCTGTTAAGAGGCACAAAGACACTCTTTATGTATATGCCCCCATAGCTGCCGTGTTAGCTGAGTGGGAGCTCTGGGCATTAACTGTAACAGCTCCGTGTTGCAAGCACCAATCCGGTTCGTTTTTTTTTTTTCTGTAGACAGTACTCACAAAGGTATAACGATCAAGATTAACTTAAAAATTCACCGGAGTTCTCCTTTAAGTGGACCTGTAGCATGCGCTTCAGACCAGATCGTTAAACTAATGCACTGTAAAAAGCTGTATAAAGCTCTAAGATCACTTATCATTTTCCACAGCTCATGTTGCCTGTAGTTTTTTGTCTACTGAAATATTTTCATCAGCAGAACAATCCAAAAACACATTAAATAATAGTACAACCCACTGAAGAGATGTACGTCTATCCTTCACTGCCTCGTCTTTATTCACGTTAAATATCAAAGATGGCGCTGCTGTGAATAAGGTCTATAGACATACCTGAATCTCTGTCATTTAGGAATGAGATCACGTTTGTGTTTGAATCGAGATTGCGATCTTCTAATGATTAATCGTGCAGCTCTGGGTTGTGGCATCATCGATTTCAGAATCATCCACCCTTAACGACACATACCACCAAAACATTTTAGTCACTTTACATGTCCTGAAGCTGCTAAGTGGACATGACTTTAAGTCTGTGTCTGCAAAATTAAGCACAAAGTAATTTAAATGTTTAAGATACAATGAAGAAAGGGGGATTTTATTTACCCCTTTTTAGTATACTTCCTACAGAGCTCATTAAGCGGCATTTGTTCACACTGCAAAAGCTAATCTCTTGATCTCTGGCATTGTAGCACAGGTGTTTTGTCTGCTCTAGAGTAAAGGATATGCTGCAGCCTAACCATTCGTCTCTGCAGGGGAATCATTAGTCCTCAGCAGATATAGAGGATTAAAGGGTCTGACTTCCAGCTCAGTTGCTCTTCTTGTGCAGTGGTTTGCACTGACAGAGAAACAATTGTTGTTTAATTCTTTGTTTATCTGCAAGAGCGACTATAATCTGCTCAATCTGCTTTCGGCTTTGCAGACAGAGGTATAATCATGACGTTTGGAAGTGGAAGCAATGGTTGTCTTGGACATGGGAACTTCAACGATGTGACACAGGTAGATTTAGATTATCAGTTTTTTTAGTTTTTTTGTTGTTGTTGCAATGGTATATTTTGAGATGCTTTCTCAGGCAAGCTAAGGATTTAAACAAACAAGGAACTTTGCTGCTGTACCATGAGGGCAGCAGGCACAATGATATTACGCAGTGCCTGAAAATAGGCTAACTTCCATCAACATAACCAACGTGACAACCTGCTTGCACAGAGAGTGTGCTGGGGACTATTTTCAGGCGCTGTGTAATATCATTGCGCCGCTGCACCCATGGTACGGCAGCAACGTTCTTTGATTATTACGCAGGAATGAGAGTATAGTTCCTAGCCATATCGGCCTAGAAAATCGTAACTTTTCATTTTCCGTCGGTCTTAGTACACGATGTAACTACAGAAGAGTCTAGTTTTAAATTGGAAAAATATCGAAACACTCTTAATTTTTTTGAGCGAGATGCTAACGGTCTAATCAGATTCAATGATCTATGCTAAGCTATGCTAAAAGTGCTACTGCCAAACCCAGAGATCGGCTGAATGGATTCGAAAACGGTAAAACTCAACTGTTTAAATCTAGGGGAGTTGGAAAATGAGCCTATTTTCAAAAACAGTGGAGTGTTCCTTTAAGTTTTGACCTCAGGTAAAAATCAAACTTTAAAAAAAAAATGTGTTAATTGAAATTAAGCTGAAATAAAAATATGAATATTAGATGAAAAAATAAAAGTAAAACTAAATTTAAGCTAATAGAAATATTTAAAGAACAACAACAACAACCAAAATCACATAATGTAATACAAATTACTAAAACCTAAAATTAAAATGAAAAATAAAAAATAAAATATTAATAAATGCTATAATAGTATATAATACTTAAAAAAGCTAATAAGTTATAATAACTGTATAATTTACAGCTATTATTCGCAAATTTGTTTTAGTAAAGAAAGCTCATCTTTTGATGAAATTGTCATTTATATGTGTAAAAATGGATACAAATAAATAAACAAACAAATTACATATTAGTATGAAATTAAAATAAATAATAATTAATGTTAAAAGTATACTAAATCGAAATTTAAAATAATAAATGTAAATATAAAATACATTTATGTGAAAACAATGGCAGAGACCTCCTGGCCCAAAACTGCCATCAGAAAGAAATCCTGCCTCGGGTTGTGATGGAGATTTGGGCCAGTAAGCAACCACCTAGCAATACCCTAGCAACCAACCAGAACACCCTAGCAACTGCATAGCAATGCTCTAAAAAAACACCTTAGTAACTGCATAGCAACACCTTGGAAACCACCCACATATACTCTAGCAACATGATGGCGTGCTGCATGCAGAACCTGATTTCACCAAGGAGAACATGCAGCATGTTCCTGGATCAACATCTTTGTTGATCTTGGAACAACATTCCAATCAGATTTAAGGGACACGTTAACAGTTTGTCAAGTTTAGGCTTAAAACCAGGGTTAGGTGCTTCTACATCAGTATTATTCACCTAAAATTTCCCTCTGATTTTAGGAATAAGTTATTGTTAGAGTTAGGTTTAGGGTAAGGGATATGGTTAGGACTATATTTTCAGACAGGAATGGTGTTCCAGGATCAACAAAATATGTCAACCCAGGAAAACGTCTAACAAACACCTCTTGCATTTTCTTCACAAAATGTGAAACTCCAGTGTTAATCATACTCATAGTTCTTCATGTTCCTGTCATTGTATTCAGCCCAAGATAGTAGAGGCTCTTCTGGGTTATGAGTTGGTCCAAGTGTCTTGTGGAGCATCCCACGTTCTGGCAGTGACCAATGAGCGAGAGGTTTTCTCCTGGGGGCGAGGAGACAACGGTAAATGAGCAACATCACTTGTCACTTGAATACTGTGTTTCTTTTGGTTTCTCTTTGTATTCTTGCAGACAGCAGCAGCGCCTCCAGGCAGTCCTGGCATTTTGTGCGCAATCGTTCTCTTCTCCCTCTCGTTCTCTCTCTCTGTCACACTCATTCTGTATTATCTCTCTGTTTGACAGGCCGGCTTGGTTTGGCCACTCAAGACTGCCACAACTCTCCGCAGCAGGTGAGTTTGCCAGCTGATTTTGAAGCGCAGCGTGTGCTGTGTGGGGTGGACTGCTCCATGATCATCAGCACACAGCAACAGATCCTGGCCTGTGGGAACAACAGGTACTCAATATTCTTCTCACAGTTCATTATGTATAAAAAACAGTATGAAAAATATCATATTACTTTAGCAAAACACATATTATGTTATGATGTAATGTGTGTTCAAGTGATTTTGGTTGGATGGTTTGCCTTTATCAGAGTGTCTATTCACACCAAGTGCAATTAGCGTGCCTTGTTGGCAAGTGCTATTTGCACTAGCTCCGCCTAACAATGCCTGTTTGGGCCAAACAAGATTTAAAAAAGACGTGTGCATTTTAGCTTTTTCAGTGGTGTAGTCAGTAAAGTGTAAGGCTCAAGGATCTAGGTTTTGACGCTATCGACTCTGGTTCGAATCCACCTTTTGCCGAGCTCGCTCTTCACTCTTTTCCCGAAATGTTTAATAATAAAAAAAGCATTTATTGGGTAGGGTTAGGGGTAGATGTAGGGAGGGCTTTTATTGTCCCATTAAGGCGGCATACATTTAATAATTTTAATATACAGTGAGGAAAATAAGTATTTGAACACCCTGCTATTTTGCAAGTTCTCCCACTTAGAAATCATGGAGGGGTCTGAAATTGTCATCGTAGGTGCATGTCCACTGCGAGAGACATAATCTAAAAAAAAAATCCAGAAATCACAATGTATGATTTTTTAACTATTTATTTGAATGATACAGCTGCAAATAAGTATTTGAACACCTGAGAAAATCAATGTTAAAATTTGGTACAGTAGCCTTTGTTTGCAATTACAGAGGTCAAACGTTTCCTGTAGTTTTTCACCAGGTTTGCACAAACTGCAGGAGGGATTTTGGCCCACTCCTCCAAACAGATCTTCTCTAGATCAGTCAGGTTTCTGGCCTGTCGCTGAGAAACATGGAGTTTGAGCTCCCTCCAAAGATTCTCTATTGGGTTTAGGTCTGGAGACTGGCTAGGCCATGCCAGAACCTTGATATGCTTCTTACAGAGCCATTCCTTGGTTATCCTGGCTGTGTGCTTCGGGTCATTGTCATGTTGGAAGACCCAGCCTCGACCCATCTTCAATGCTCTAACTGAGGTAAGGAGGTTGTTCCCCAAAATATCGCAATACATGGCCCCGGTCATCCTCTCCTTAATACAGTGCAGTCGCCCTGTCCCATGTGCAGAAAAACACCCCCAAAGCATGATGCTACCACCCCCATGCTTCACAGTAGGGATGGTGTTCTTGGTATGGTACTCATCATTCTTCTTCCTCCAAACACGTTTAGTGGAATTATGACCAAAAAGTTATATTTTGGTCTCATCTGACCACATGACTTTCTCCCATGACTCCTCTGGATCATCCAAATGGTCATTGGCAAACTTAAGACAGGCCTGGACATGTGCTGGTTTAAGCAGGGGAACCTTCTGTGCCATGCATGATTTCAAACCATGACGTCTTACTGTGCGTTCACACCGCCGCCGGCGAGAGCGTCAAACTTCGCTCTGGCCGCTCTGCCATCGACGCTGTAGAAAGATTTGTGGACGCGCTGCCGCTCTGACGTAGATCGAATGCTTGGTCTTTTTTAAAAACGGCATTTAAAGGGGCTGCAAAGCAAACAATCATGTTGATAAGCGTTTGTGCAGACTAACCACAGGTAGGGTATAACCGTATAATATAACCTAATGAAATCATTTAAATGTGAAAGTTAAAAAGAAGCAGATCGATGGAAAGAACTTAACAATTATAGTTACATGTTTGCTAACGAAATAAACCAATTAAAAGCCATTTGTGTGGTGTATGAATAATCTTGCACGTCTTCTTATCAAACCCGCCGCACCAGCAGTGATCAACCTCTCCTCTATTTTGCTTGGGAACTAATGTGGTCGGAACCAAAGTTTACAGCACTGCGTTCTGGAATCCTCTCAAGCGGAGCACTACTACATTCCCATTGGTTGCCGCCGGGTGCCGCTGAACCGCATCATAGCTCATTACCATAAAGTTGACCTGATTTCAACTTTCCTCGACGCCCAAATCGTCCAAAGCGCGCCACGCCGCTCTCGCCGGAGCTCGCCGCCGGGCTCCCATTGAAAATGAATGACTTCCGGCCACTTTGACGCTCTCGCCGGCGGCAGTGTGAACGCACAGTTAGTGTATTACCAACAGTAACCTTGGAAACGGTGGTCCCAGCTCTTTTCAGGTCATTGACCAGCTCCTCCTGTGTAGTTCTGGGCTGATTTCTCACTTTTCTTAGGATCATTGAGACCCCACGAGGGGAGATCTTGCATGGAGCCCCAGTCCGTGGGAGATTGACAGTCATGTGTAGCTTCTTCCATTTTCTAATGATTGCTCCAACAGTGGACCTTTTTTCACCAAGCTGCTTGGCAATTTCCCCGTAGCCCTTTCCAGCCTTGTGGAGGTGTACAATTTTGTCTCTAGTGTCTTTGGACAGCTCTTTGGTCTTGGCCATGTTAGTAGTTGGATTCTTACTGATTGTATGGGGTGGACAGGTGTCTTTATGCAGCTAACGACCTCAAACAGGTGCATCTAATTTAGGATAATAAATGGAGTGGAGGTGGACATTTTAAAGGCAGACTAACAGCTCTTTGAGGGTCAGAATTCTAGCTGATAGACAGGTGTTCAAATACTTATTTGCAGCTGTATCATACAAATAAATAGTTAAAAAATCATACATTGTGATTTCTGGATTTTTTTTTTTAGATTATGTCTCTCACAGTGGACATTCACCTACGATGACAATTTCAGACCCCTCCATGATTTCTAAGTGGGAGAACTTGCAAAATAGCAGGGTGTTCAAATACTTATTTTCCTCACTGTATATAATCATTTACACTATATGTTATTATTGCTTCCTGTTAATGTACAACAATACTGACGTGCAAAATAGTATGTATCTAAAGTATAAATTGCATGTAATTATTATTTACACTTGTTGCAAAGAACTGCTATTTTTACATGGTGTAAATAGAATATATCACTATTTTCACCCAGTAAATAGCATCTACAGCTATTTGCACTTAGTGTAAATATCATCTATCGCTAAGAAAATATTTTATTTTCACTTAGTGTAAATAGAATCTAGTTGATTTGTGCAAATAGCTGCTGCCTTATTATATTTTATTTATTTCACTATATTATACTCTACCCTTCAAAAGTTTGTGGTCAGTAATTTTTTTAAATGTTTTTGAAAGAAGTCTCTTATTTTTACCAATGCTGCTTTTATTTAATCATAAATAGAGCAAAACTTAAATAAAAATGTTTAAAAATATTATTGCAATGTAAAATAAATGTTTCCTATTTGAATATGTTTTAAAATTGAATTATTTCCTGCGATGCAAAGCTGACTTTTCAGCATTATTACTCCAGTCTCCAGTGTCACATGATCCTTCAGAAATAATTATATTATGCTGAATTAGAAACTTTCTTATTATTATCAATGTTGAAACATTTTTTATCATTATTCTTTGATGAATAGAGCGCTCAAATGAACAGCATTTATTTAAAATAGAAACCTTTAAATCTTTTGTAACATTATAAATGTCTTTACTATTGTGACGAGCAGGGCGAGCGAGAGCCGTGAGAGAGCGACGAGAGGCCAGTGAGTAATTGGATGATGAGCGCCAGCTGCGCGTCACACAGGTCCCGGATCTTACGTTTTGTAGTGTGTGTGCGCGGCAGTCGTCCGTGAGGGGCTGCTGCTTTTACTTTCTTTTTTTTTTTTTTTTTTGCTGAAAGTAAAAGCGGCAGCCCCTCACGGATGACTGCCGCGCACACACATAACAAAACGTAAACAATACCCAACGTAAAATCCAGATCTGGTCCTCTCTCGTCCTTCACTGTCGTCGCTCCTCCTTTTATGTTCCCGTCACTCCTCCGTGAGAGATCCGAGACCGGTGTGACGTGTAGCTGGAGCTCATCATCCAATTACTCACTGGCCTCGCGTCGCTCTCTTGCGGCTCTTGCTCGCGCTGCTTATCACAACTATCATTTTTGATCAATTTATTGTGTCTTTGCTGAATAAAACTATTAATAAAAAATGTAAAAATCTTACTGACCCCAAACTTTTGAACAATAATGTGTGTATATATATATAAACACTTCCCAGCCAAAAAAGTTGCTGTTTGGATTTAAATAAGCCAATGCTTATGAGTCTGTGATTGGTGTCGGTGATTATTATGTTTTTTAGCATGTTATATGTTTGGCATAATTGATAACCCTAATTGATGGAGTGTGTAGCTTCTCATTTCTTAAACAACCATGTAGGAAGACACATCATGGCCATATTCCAGCATGACAATGTCAAGATTCATCAGGCTCAAATTGTGAAAGAATGCTTGGGAGGGAGCATGAAGAATCATTTTCACACATGAATTGGCACCTCTGATTCCAGACCTTAAATTCATGAAAGTCTTTGGGATGTGCTGGAGGAGACTTTACAGAGTGCTGGACTCTTGCATTGTCAATACAATATTTTGACCAAAAATGTACGCACCTTTTAATGGAAATAACATCACAACATTTATTTCCATCAAGAGGTGCATATAACATGCTAGAAACGTAATAATCACTGCAATAATGATCCAATCATATAGTGTACTTCTTTTTCACAGGGCAGTGGGTTTATTCTGAAAATCTAGTCATAAACTACGATTTTTAGCACTCAAGCACTGACCTTTGATGGTGTGGCTGACAGGGTGTGACTGTTATTTAAAATATGGTCATTGTGTTGGTCATTTCCTATGATGAAATGTCTTCATAATTCACAGTCTTTTCAAATGTTAAAGCAGGAATGAGGAGTGTTAACTCCCTAAACTGGTTTGGCAATCTGTGAAAAACTGTCTAACATAAGCAAAACAGCTAAGCAAGACATTCATGGAGATTTTTTAAAATGTTGCAATTAGACTCATACCAGGTGTTATAAAAATCCACTTTGAGGCTCATTATCCAGCAACATGTCAAAATGGAGACACATTTGGGAACCCATGACAGTCAACACCTCTACCAACCACATGCCAGCTGAAGCTTCGGTCAATTATGCTGCTTTCACGTCATGTTGGAATGTCCGTCTTTATGAGATGAGCGAACATGATGTCATCATTACTAATGGGAAATCTGGGTTTTCTGTGAGTCCTCTTTTTCTAAGATAATGACAATTAAAGAATTGTCAGTACCAAAGCTTTTTGGAGCACAATAGGCAAATGCTTAAGAGTCTATATCATACTTTTAAAAAAGTATGTGCCAGATGAATGTAATGTTTTCTGTCACTTGCATGTTAATAGAAATTAAACAAATATGTATTATAGTTTAAATTATAATGCAATTAGCTGAACTTTAGAGTGCTTTTTTGACCCACTTAAGTGGGACTTAAAGGGATAGTTCACCCAAAAAATGAAAATTCTGTCATCATTTACTCACCCTCACATTGTTCCAAACCTGTATGAGTTTCTTTGTTCTGCTGAGCACAAAAGAAGATATTTTGAAGAATGTTTGTAACAAAGCAGATAGAGCAACCATTAGTATTTTCCCCCTACTATGGTAGTCAATGGTTGCTCTATCTGCTTGGTTACAAACATTCTTCAAAATATCTTCAGCAGAACAAAGAAACTCATACAGTTTTGGAACAACGTGAGGGTGAGTAAATGATGACAGAATGTTCATTTTTGGGTGAACTATCCCTTTAAGTACATCTTTTTTTTGTCATTTCATAATTATTTACTTCCATTGTCTTTAATATATAGCGTACTGACAAACGTACCGACAGGCATTTTTGGAAAACTAAAATATACTTTAATGTAATTTCTATTGAAACTTGTACTGTAAGTAATGTATTTAAATATATTTGTAATGTATTTGCATTATACATTTGTAATGATGAAGTTGCAGTTTATTACATTTGAAATATATCAACTTTAAATGTAATATCAAATAAGTAAACATGATTACAAAGGGCACTTTTAAAAAGTGTACTTAAATCAATGCCTGGTTTCACAGGCTTAAACCTAGTCCCAGACTAAAATGCATGTTTGATCTGTCTTAACTGAAAGCAACTTGCACTGACGTATCTTAAAATATGTCACTGGCATTGTTTTGTCTCAAGATACACACCAGTAATGGCACATTTATAAAAGCTACTTAAATGTCCTAATTGAAGGCCTAATCCTGGCTTAATCTGAGCCCTGTCTGTGAAACCAGGCCAAAGTGCACTCTATTTAAGTACACTTAAATGGCCTTTTATTTGATTATTTACATTTTTTATTATACTGAAGTACACTATAAGTGCTCATTCAATACAATTAAGTCCACTTTTTTTCACAGAGGGCTGCTAAAGTGATATTTAAATGAATAAATAACCATATTAAATGCAGATTTAACAAGCTGGGTTTGGATAAGGTCTCAGACGCAGAGGAGCCCTCGTCTCACTGTCAGGTGGAGGAGGTCCACGCGTTCCAGCCCGTCCAGTCTGCTCCTCTAAATGTTGAGAAGATCGTTTATATAGACATTGGCACAGCACATTCTGTTGCAGTCACAGGTCAGAGCACTTCATTCACATTATGACTCAATGTGCTGTCCTGATTTAGACTGACCGACTCACAGACTACGAATATGTGCCCTAAATGCAGAGAAAGGTCAGTGTTTCACCTTCGGCAGTAACCAGCATGGGCAGCTTGGCTGCAGTTCCCGCAGAACCGGTCGAGTGCCCTATCAAGTCTCAGGACTGCAGGGAATCTCCATGGCCGCGTGTGGTGATGCGTTTACTTTGGCTATTGGTGCAGGTAAACAAGACATATACTAGTTATATATACTGTATATATATACATACACAAAATATTTTTGCCCCAATTTTCATTACTGTAAAGAATCCAGACATGATGATCCTGATTTTTCACCCATGATTCATGTGTTTATTGTAATTATTGTAATACAGTAATTTAACAGATCACAGTGCCTCTAATCTTTAAAAGCTATTTGAAACCATTCAGGTTTAATGTTTAATGGTATAACATGGTGTTACATCCAAACCTGCATGGGTGATAATCACCTCTTTATATGGCTTTTGTTTTTATTTATCAAGTCAAGTCAACTTTATTTATATAGCGCTTTTTACAATGCAGATTGTTTCAAAGCAGCTTCACAGTGTTAAACAGGAAAATAATGCAACAGAATTTGATTCGGCCGTACAACCGCTCTGGAGAAATCAGTAATTTAGTTGATATGGTTAATTTAGTTTACTTAATTAGATTTATTTGGATATTTAGTTGAAAATGTATTGTCCCCAACTGAGCAAGCCAAGCCAAAGGCGACAGTGGCAAGGAAACCAAAACTCCATCAGGTGGCATAATGGAGAAAAATAAACCTTGGGAGAAACCAGGCTCAGTCGGGGTGCCAGTTTTCCTTTGGCCAATTAACAAACAGCGTATGATAATTATTCTGGCAACTTTATAGGTCAGGGGTCATATTAGATCAGAATATTCAAAAGATCGGAGGCAACATGCCGGAGACGGGTTTATTGAGGATTTATAACAGAATAAATTAAGTAAAGGCCTAAAAAATGAAACTATGAAAAATGAGGCTATTTAATATGATCTATTTCAGTATATCTGTCATGATTGTGGGGGAAAATAAGATTGGGAATGATTAGTTTACTTTAGATGACATTTTAATATCATACTTAAAAAACAATTACACTGAAAATTAGACAATTTTTTTGGTTACACTTTATTTCACTTTAGACATTCTGCTAACTATAAGTAAAATGTAATGGTCCTAAAGCAGAAAAAAATATATTATATAATGCTTAATGATTATAAATGGTCATATTTTTATATTTTAAAACATTTTAATATCCTAATACATTTTTAATGCCTTAATCGTTTTAATTATATTAATATGAATTTAAATATTAACTTAAAACTCCTGACTATTTTTAAATATATATTATCTAAAAAAAAGATTATTAAGATTAAGAGAGGCCAAACGACAAGACAGTTGTTGATACTTGATGGCATTGAGGCAATTCGGTCTGTGCTTAAAAAATATATTCGATTTGAACTAGATACCCAGCCCTATATAATATAATATTTAGTTGTTGTTGTTGTTTTTTGATACTGGGATCAAATTTGACCCGGACAACTGAACTATATCAGCTCAAAATAATGGCAATGCATCCCAGACGAGGCTGCTATCAAGCCATTCATTTCTTCAGTCACAGAATGTGCTCTGGTGGGGGCAGGTAGGTTAATTAATGTGACATGTGGCTAAAGGTCAGCATGTAACCCCGACTGTGTCCCAAAGGCTTAGAAGACTCTGAAGACCTTTATTGTTTCATGTTGTCTTTGTTCATTCATGATTCTCACAGGATCTGACATGCAGAGCAATAGACCGACAAAGATGTTATTCAGACAAATGGTGTTCAGAATTGCGAGCAAATGTTCCGCCTCTTCTTTTTTCGGCAGAGGGGGAAGTGTACACCTGGGGTAAAGGGGCACGCGGTCGACTTGGAAGGAAGGAAGAGGATTCTGGGATACCAAAGACAGTGCAGCTCGACGAGAGCCACCCTTTCACTGTCACGTCAGTGGCTTGTTGCCATGGAAACACACTGTTGGCAGTGAAACGTAATGTGCAGCTATTATTACTTTTACAAATGTTAGCAGAATCGCGACATTTACTGCAACGTATTTGTTGTAATTATCTATTGTTGATTTGGCATTACAAAGGTTGTTGTCATTGTTCTCTCATCAGAGTGGCTATATTCTTACTCATCACTTCTCTCCTCAGCATTTTTTGAAGAGTCTGTTTCAAAGTGATAGCGCCCAAATCACTGCACACACTACGCAGAAGAGGCGTTCGGGTCCTGTGCATAAGGATTGAAGGATTGGACGGTTCATTGAGAATTATAAGCCATGAAGTTGCGTTTATTACGTGATATGATTTCCAGATATGTAAAGGTTTTTTTTTTACCAAATGTAAATTATTAACTTATAACAACAGATTTGCATTACATATTTTGTGTACATAAATTTGACTGAATAAGGTTAAAAATAATAATAAAGGTGTAGTATTGTAAATAATGCCTAATTCCTCATTGAGGCCAGACATTTTTGTGAAGATAATAAAGTGCTGCTTATGTTTCCACATAATTGGAAGTGTATCTTAATAAATGTATGACAGTAATAATGTGGGAGTTCTTATTTGAGGCCAAAAAGAAATTCTTTAATAAATAAAAGCTTTAATAACAAATACACATTTGTAATTTAGAATAATATATTCTTTATATTGCTAATAATGTAATATAAATATAGCCATTGACAATTATTTAAAGTATTGTTGTTTCTTTAGCTAGAACAATTCCAATAAATATGAATGCCTATTTATGTATATTGCATATTAAGAAGCATACTCATGTTTTATTCTCAGTTGAATCCCATGGAGAGCTCGTGCGTCCATCATGCTATGATGTAATTCTTCTGCAATATGTGATGCACAGAGCGTGTCATTAATGTGGCGCGCGTGTTTCCATGCAAAACATATCTACCGTTGACGAGAGTTTAATGTGTTTAAATGAAACCGATTTATTAAATAGTCGAACTCACCTCTTAACTCTAATTCCATGATTTCTGCTGTTGTTGTTCTGTTGACGTAATGTCTGCCTGAATGTCGTGTGCTTCTCACCGATAGAGGGAGTCGTTTGCCTTACAAATAACTTTCTGCAAACCTTTTGTTACCAGAGATTGCCTCTGTATGCACACTTTTGAGACTGTTATTTATTAAATAAGACGTTTTCATCTTTATTCACTTTTTATAAACTGCGTGTGGTATATTTATGTATATTTCATATTTTCCACATGTTATAATGGGCAGGAATAGCCTACAACTTTATATAATTATAGAGTATTCAAGGTGAGAAAAATGGGGAGGGGGATTTTTACATAATTTTAAAAGCATTTTTATACACTCTTAACAAAATAAAGGTTTTTTATTGTCATCAGTGGTTCCATGAAGAACCTTTAACATCCATGGACCCTTTCCATTCCAGAAAAAGGTTTTTAACGTGGAAAATAGTGAAAATTTCGATTATTAAACTGATCTTAATGCACACACACACACACACACACACACACACACACACACACACACACACATATATATATATATATATATATATATATATATATATATATATATATATATATATATATATATATATATATATATATATATATATATATATATATACATATATATATATATATATATATATATATATATATATATATATTAATTTTTTTTTTTTTTTTTTTTTTTCACTGAAAGGTTCTTTAAGGAACCAAAACATGTTTTTTCTGTGGCGTTGTCCTCCAAAACTCCACTTTTGAAACCTTTATTCAACACCTTTGTACAACATTTTAACCAGCATGGGTGATAATAACCTCTTTATATGGCTTTGGTTTTTATTTATAACAGTGTAAAATAAGCAAAAGCTTAAAAAATGGGAATGAGATTAGGAATGATTATATTTTTTTGGCATTTTAATAGCATATTTAAAAACAATTACACTGAAAATTAGACCAATTTCGATGGTCCACTTTAGACATTCTGCTAACTATAAGTGAAATTGAATTGCCCTAAAGCAGACAAAAACAATATATAATAAAGTTAATGATTATAAATTGTCATATTTTTATATTTAAAAAATATTTTAATATCCTAATATACAAGATTTGAACGTCTTAATCATTTTAATTACATTAATATAAATGTAAATATTAATGTAGGCCTAAAACTCCAGACTATTTTTAAATGTATATTATTTAAAGATTCACGTCTCTGGCCGAATGGACGTAACCGGCGTAAACTAGTGTTTTTCCTTGAATAAATGTAACCATAAAGTGTATTCGCCTATTTTGACTTGATAATACATCACTAAGCATATCATAAAAAGCGTTTTGTTTAAGCAGTTTCTAGGATAGTTGACCATTCTGTAGTGAGAAAGGCCTCAAGAGAAATCCCGGACTTTACTGACATGATAAATTCAATGAAAATAATCCCTTACTTGGCTACATTATAACGCTCGCAGACGTATTACTGTAAATAACTGTAAATAAGCCTGCCCTTCAGATTTCTGCGGGGCTGAGAGGGATTTAAATGTGGCTCCTCCCTCATGAATAGTGGGTGGGGCGTTATATACCTAAACAGATGGGATCCGAGCTTTGTCTCCAGGCTGTCAGTGTTATTCTCGACAGGCGCTGTGAATGTTTCTCGTCGCGCGCATCATCTCGCTTCATCAACGAGCACGAGCGCTGCATTGACAGCCTCGTCGCACAGCATACAGATAGATCGTCGGGTTTAAGCTGTCATCCTGATGTTGGATCGAGCCGTGTTGCTCGAAAGAGGAAGCTGAGAAGGAACAATACCGACGGTTTGGGAGCGCGAGCTTGTGTATGGTTGGTTGGCAAGTGAATATCAGTTTTCATACGCGCTCTTGTCAGCGCCTTTCCGAGCGTTATTGCAGAGGACAACAAACGACGGTTCCTATAGACGCTTAGTGTACAAACCAGCAATGCCGGGGTTCGACTACAAGTTCCTGGAGAAGCCCAAGAGACGCTTTCAGTGTCCTCTGTGTAGCAAAGCAATGAGGGAACCCGTCCAAGTTTCCACATGTGGACACAGATTCTGCGATACCTGTCTTCAGGAATTTCTCAGGTAAGGAAACGCGTCTATTTTGCGCACGTAAGCTATAGGATACACACAACCAACCTTTTAAGCAGCGGAGGGTATTCCAATTAGTTTCGTCAATCGTCATGTCAACACATGGCAGAGAGTCAGTCATATTTGCTGTACAGTTGACATGTTTATTTCTGCCCGTAGGCCTTGAGTTTGATTTGGCAGCCAATGGGATACTGGGGATGTTCTGTATGCAAAATGTCTTGCAAACGAAGTTAGCTGTTGTAGTGTCACGAGACAAATACTGACAGATGGGTGTGTATGGGAGGGAAATGCAACATTAACCGTTTATCAAAAAGGGAATGAAATCCTAATATCAAAAATGTGCCCTGCAACATTATGGAGAGCAAAGCAATTCCAGTAACATTCAGAAAAAACTACTTGTGGAGAAAATATTTTGAATATTTTTCCTTGAGCCTGTCCAGTTGTGGTCTACCTTGGGAGAAAAATATTTACAGACCTGTGTGTGTGTGTGTGTGTGTGTGTGTGTGTGTGTGTGTGTGTGTGTGTATTCAGGCAGTAGAGACCCTCAGCTCTGGCCCTGTCTGTCATTTTGACCCGAGGCACTACAAGGCTCTTTGAGGGGGGGGGGGGGGGGGGGGGGGGGGGGGGCAATCTCACGTGTGGGATTAGGAAGAATCCTTTATTGGAATCAGCATGCTGGAAGACTGGCGGATTGTTCGCTCAGCACTCATTTTTGTTATTTGTAGTTTGTTTGCTAGGTCATGCAGGAAGGAAATAAACATGCGTAAAACAGACATGCTCAAATTTAATAACAAGTCAAAATGAAAAATTCTTTAAGGCATGCAGGCCAACAAAATAACATTGCAGCAGTTTTAGTGTTTGTTAAACATCAGTTTTACTGCTTTCGGTTTCAACTACCAGGACATTCAAAACAAGAACATTTACAGTTAACAGACAGTTATGAAACAGGAGTGCCCTTTAAAGGACTCGTCACTATTAAGTGTATAATGTTATGCAAGTGTCATAAAGTAATTTATTTGCTCAGGGAATGACATGATGACACTGTAAACATGACACACCGAATGATTGACAGCTGAGATGCTCGTTCTTCTCACCTGGGGCATTTTAGTTTTACAGCATTATTCAGGCATAAATAAAAATGAAAAAAATGTTTTTCACCGTACGGAAAGAAGTCTGGGAGAATTAAACGGCAGTATTGGTACTAAATACAAAGTCATTAAACACTTTAGAGTTTAAAAAAAAAAATTCAAAAATTTTGCAATTTAAAATTGCACATTTTATTTAAATACATTTTAAAATGTAATTTATTTCTGTGATGCAAAGCTGAATTTTCAGCATCATTACTCCAGTCTTCAGTGTCACATGATCCTTCAGAAATCATTCTAATATGCTGATTTAGTGCTCAATAAACATTTATTATTATTATTAATTTTGAAAACAGTTGCGCTGCTTAATATTTTGTGCAAACCATGCCAGATTTATCATTTATTTGAAATAGGAATCTTTTATTGCATTGTAAATGTCTTTACTGTCACTTTTGATCAATTTAAAGTGTCTTTGCTGAATAAAAGTATTAATTTCTTTAGAAAATCCCAACTTTTGAACGAGGTGAGTTGTCTGGCTGCCTTACATGGGCCTGCGGGAAGCCAAGCCAGTTGAATAGGATGTTACATTAGTGCAAATAGATGCCGCACACTAAAAGAATATCGCCGTATTTATATTTAGAAAGTTGACAGATTATTGTATCATGCCAACACTGATATCCGGACACCGCAGGGAAACATGAGAGCATGAATTGATTTTTTTGAACATGCATGATCAATTCTACACTGAACAATCGCAACAAAGGCGCAATACCAGTCACAAAGATCTAATCTAGTTTTTCCACATATCCAAACAGGTTTTGTTTCCCTCCTGTCTGCATGTTGTGGAGTATAAACAGAACATGTGCTGATGCTGCGGTGAAAGATAAGAGGTTTCAGGTCAAGTTTGCATCTCGCTCAGATTCCAGTGAATCCAAGGTCCACTATAGACACTCATAGAAACTGAAATGTCATGTACGTTTCTGGATAGGGGGAGGAAGAAGGAAGCACATGATACATTTTGCTTAAGGCTCTGTGTGTTTATGTTTGTTCTATTCTCAGTAAACCTCTTTGCTCTCACGCCTACATAGGAGAAAGATTCTTCTTGAACGTGAAGCTTTGCTCAGTTTTATATTCTTGCTTGAGATGACACAAATAAAAGACGTTTCATGTAAGACTAACTGAAAGCAGACAATGCTTATGAGTCATTGGGTCATTAGTGTGTCACCATGAAGAAATCTGATCTACTTTTCTTTATAAATAACTTTTTTTTTCTTTATCAACGTTTGTCACCAGCTAAAGAGTGACTTTTTAACACTAGTTAAAGTTACAATTAAAGCTACTCGATTAAGCATTTTTTAAAGGGACTAGAGACACAAAATGCAATTGCTAGAATATTCACTATAGAACTTTCAGTAACACTTTATTTTAGAGTTCAACTCTCGCTATTAACTAGTTGCTTATTAGCATGCATATTACTAGGATATTGGCTGTTTATTAGTGTAAAGGCCTGTTCACATGGGACGATTTTTGCACGCGATTTTCGCACGCGTTTATCGCCGACGTTTAACGCCTCGTGACTAAACAAAGGGCACCAATGTGAGTGTGCACACCGACGCGCAAAACGCAGTAAAAACTGGCCGACCAATGAGATCAGAGCTTTTGTTCACGTGCCTGGAGCTGCTGAAGTTATAGTAAAACACGACTTGGTGTCGCTCAAGCACAAAACGGACTTGCCGAGTGTAACCCCTCCTGTTCGAACTGCCCTAGATGAGAGTCGGGCGCTCTAACAAGGAGGCTAAAGGCTGCAACCACTAGCGTCAGTCGCTAGAGCGTCTCTTGAGATCAGAGGAGTGAGGTTTACTCGCACAGCGATTACTAGCTGGCCTCCATTACACTCACCCCCCTAAACCTCACTTCCATCCGGGTCATGGCACCAATGTAACCCCTCCTGTTCGAACTGCCAACTCCAAGTGAGATTCGAACCCGGGTCCGCCGGCATGAGTCAGGCACTCTAACAAGGAGGCTAAAGGCTGCAACCGCTAGCGTCAATCGCTAGAGCGTCTCTTGAGATCAAAGGAGTGATGTTTACTCGCACAGCAACTACTAGCTGGCCTCCGTTACACAAGCACACATTGATACGACGAAGAGGAAGTTAGTATACAAAGAAGAAGATGAGCTGCTAATGCTGCTTGCCAGTTAGCAAAAAGTGTATGAATGTTTTTTGTAAGCACGTAAATACCGTCTCTCTTCTTCTTCTTCTGTGTGACAAGCGAGTGTCAGAAGCGTAAAGTAGCGCAGCACCACCTTGTGTACCGGGAGCGCCATCTACTGAATCTGCACGTTCACTCGCCGCATCGCCAGTGAAAATCGTTTGGGTGTGAACACAGACGCGCCGAAAAACGTCTCGGAAAACGCTGGCGCATAAGCATGCGCACATATTAATGCCTTATTCTTCATGACCATATTCAACGTATCTGTATCCTACCCAATACCTAAACTTAAACGCTACAAAACTACTAACATACTAACTATTAATAAGTAGTAAATTAGGAGTTTTTTGAGGCAATAGTAAATATGTGTTCCCCATAAAGTGTTACTAAACTTTCTCTCCTTGACATGCTACTCATGAATTCATCGTAGGTCTTGAAAGTGAAAGTGAACTTGATTTGAAAGTGAAAAATTCTTTAATTTGAACCTCCACTACACAAGGAATTGATCTAAACCAGTGGTTCACAGCAAGAGGGGGCCTCAGCAAGTATCCAAGGAGGCCTAAAATAAAGCCTGGTGCACACTTTACGATGTATAATAGTATTTTACGATTGAGGCTTGTCAGAATGTACGAACATGATCCCCACTGTAAGCCATGTCACACTGTTTATGACGCATTAAAAAGGATGCACACATGCACGAAAACTCAGTTTTCTGAGTTTCACTGCGAGTGCGAGTTGCATTACAATTTAGGGTGTGTTCACACTTCTAGTTCGATTCGCTTGGTTCGTTTGGCCCGGACCAACCAAAAAAAAACGGAATAGTCCTGGTCCGCTTAGCGTTCACATTGGCATTTTAACACCAAATCTAAAGATACAAAACCTAAAGGCATTTGCGTTCATATTTCAGTCGATTCACACCAGAGTTTGTTCAGAGTATCTTTTCAGCGGTCTTGGTCCGCTTGTTTGGTGCGCACCAGGGTTCAGAGAGCAGCGTTCACACTTATTCAAAAGAACCGGACTAACAGGGCAATTACTCCATATTTAGTTTGAATCAAACCAAACATGCCAAGTGTGAACACGCCCTTAAATGGTGGCTAGCGGACAAAAATAATCTCTAGCATTAATTTTGATCAATCATTTTGAAAAGAAAAATGGAAAAAAACGAAGACTGTGTGTGCAAGTGGTGGTTTGTGGTTGTCTCACTAACTGTGTCATCGGGTTCTGCACTCCTATTGCTTTTTGATTTGATGGGTATCATAGGAGAACTACCAGAATTTTGTCTTAGGTCAAATTTGATTGAAAAAGGTCATTGATTGGCTGTCGGCGAACATGTCAAACTAGTGCTTAGAGACTTCAGATTTTGGCCTAGGATGAGAGGAATCTTTTAGGATTCTCAACAATTGTATCGGACGGCAAAATCGTGGCCAAAATTGTACAGTGTGAACCCGGCTTAAGACAAAACAAGACCAGTATGTGTGGAAAACCTGGATGTAGCTTCATTTTAAATGCGTGATTACTAGACCTGGAAAGGTCATGTCAATTATTAAAGTGCTATAAGAATGAAAAAAATTCAAGTTATGCCAAGCTTTAAAATATTTTATCGGGTAGAAATTGTGAGGGAAACATTGTGAGTAAACATGAACAACTTGAAAAGTCACTGGGTTGAGTCACTCAAAAAGGTTGAGAATCACTGATTTAAACAAAATATTAAAGCATTACTAACTTGTGGAATTAGTTTGAAGTGAATGTTTAAAGCATGAGAATTGTGTTGATCAGAATCACAAACTCAGTAGTGCGTCAGGATAAGTATGTGCTTAGTTGACATTGCGTGATAGCCGTGTATTCTCTTCTTCATTGTTGTGTACAGTACACATTCAAAGTCATTCCATCCGTTATTTCAGTCAGCCTCTGATCAGTTCAGACCTGTCACTTTGGGAAACTTTGCCATATGTTCAAGGATTTACAAGGGTTACGCTCTTGCACAACAAAACCCAGCTATGATTCACTATCTGCTGCATTTAACCATTATCGGAAAAGGGCCTCCAGCTGCTTCAGATTGAGTCTCACGCTACATGTGCACCTATAGACTTGACCCGTAAAACTTGATTCAGCTCTGAATCTGAAAGAATCTCAAATCAAACTCCTTTTTCTTGGACATGCCTCATTCATGGCAACAGGCTTTGACTGTTGGTTATTTGCGTTGTAAATGGAGCGTGTTTCCGCTGAAGAAGGAATGTGTAAGGAAGGTGGTTGTCTCAGAAGACCTAATCAGCGCCGGGAGGGTCAGGAGGGGCCGACCCACAGGGTTTATCACTCCGGCAATCAGCTCAAGTCACATGACCGTGACGATAATGCAGAGTAGATGAACCTTGAACTGAGGGCATTTGGTTCACCGGCATAACACAAAAGAAGTTCTCATAATATGGGCTAACATCTCTGAATGCACATACAAGGGCACCCTTAATGTCTTAAAGCAATGGTTTAGACTAGTTAGACGAGTCAAGTCAAATAAACTCCTGAATGTTTTCATTTGGTGCTTTGTGAGATAACGGTTATTGGTTTGTAGGCTTTTGTTCAAGCTTTAGCTTTGTTTGTTTTGTGTCTGAACTTTTTGTGTGTGTATTCTGCTCACAGTACACATTAGGTGTGTCCCAATCCGCACACTTATGCATTTTTCTGCTGTATTGTACTATAAATAGTACGAGTAGTGTTTTTACACTGAAAATTCCAGTGCGTAAGCGCGTATATCATTTGGGACACAGCTAGTGTTGTCAAAAGTACAGACTTCGGGACCAAGTCGGTACTGAAATGTCAAAAATTTGAGCACTGTTGAGGGGAATCGCAAACACTTCTGATTGGCCATGGACCCTTTTCACAGACTGTGATGAGGTGTTTTAACGGAAAATCCTGCAACGATTTTTGTCTTTTCATTAAAAAAAAAAAACGTATGTACATTTTTAACACTAATACTTTTGTATTTTATTACTTTAGCATCAAATTACAAAAAACAAGTTACCGCTGCTGTGAGGGTGTTTCTAATACAGTCTATGGGAGTGATGGCAAAAATTAATATCTTTCTCTCTTTTGACTGTCGTTATCAATCTCACTCTATTTTTCCCCCTCTTTTTGAAAGTTGTGAAATCACTATTGTGGCGTTTTTCTTTTGCTATTTGAGCAAATGGGCACACAAAAAATAGATTTAATGTATTCTATCATACAGCTATAAGATTTAACCCAACTATGACGACTTCCGCTCTGAGAAACCCGAATAGGTGACACGGGTCTATTGTGACGTGCTCATCGGATAAGTCTGTGATTGGCTACAATGATCAACGCACGGGAGCATTTGAAAGCACGCGGAAGTGTTTGAAAGTGCTTTGATAGCACAAGTAGGCGTCTATCAGCAGACCATTAATGAACGAAATATATTTCTAGGCAGCATTTATTTCAGCACTGTCTGCCATCTTGGATAGATTTTTTTATTCCTTCTCTGCTGTGGATAAACATGATGGTGATTTAGAATTTGGCCATAACAATACCTTTTGTAACAGCCTATGAAGCCTAAATACGTTGTCTAGGTAGGCAGCTCACTAGGTTATAGAACATTTAAGGGCCAGATTTACTAACAGCTTGCGCCAGCGCAAACTCTCTTTTACTAAAGACGCCCAGTGATAAATTAGCCGTGGACAGGGTTATTTTTGCGGCTGACCTTATTGCATATGTATTTGTAGGAGTTTCCCTTTCAGGCACAACATTTATGGAGGGAGAGTGTTTAAATCAATCACGCAAGTGGATTTACAAAGGTTTGCGCTCGTAAATTTACTGGTGTTTGCGCCATTATTTACCGCCCCAAAAAAAGCAAGTCTTAAACGTTAACGGGTAGATTGCGTTGGTCATTATGGAAATGATCCGGCTGCATCTGTTTGCTTTAATTTGCACGTCGTCAGTAGATCATGCGCAGAGCTGTCCACACCCATTGGTGCGTTTATGAAATTGCGCTCTCACGCCAATTTGCCCGGTTTAGTAAATCTGGCCCTAAGAAGTTTTCCATCTACTATTTGCTTCTCTTGCTTCTTCGCAAAACTTCGGTTGGCGCTCTAAGGTCATCCAAAATCCATATTAAAGTGTTAATGAAATCTCCACTTCAGGAGCACTTACTTGTTACAGTAGGGTTTTTTGTTCATATATATTCAGCGGATTTAAATAACATTTTATTCCTAAAAACATGGTGAAAATGATTCTTCTGATATATGGAGACATAATCTGGCATCTTTTTCCTGATATAAAATAAGATATATTCCCAATGTAAAAATCTTTAATATAATATGTCAACAAAATTAAGAATATATTTATCCAATGTTTAGATTTCTGTTCTGGAAATGTATGCAAATTAGTGTGCATTTAATTAGAATTGAATTAGCCTTATATGTAAATTTAAACGTAACATTTCAAGGAAACCTTGTAATATAAAAAAAACATTTTTCTTAATGTGCTACTGTGATTAATCAACTGGGGAAGTATGGTGATGGCTATAAGTTCATATTTTTATCATATTCACCTGTGGTGTCTTGCCTTATATAAAGGAATGTGTGACAAGGCCGCCATTCAGAACCTACTTGTATCCGAAGAAAGTACAAAGGGTGAATATCCTGGTATATGGAGCATACAACCTTAGCTTTTCTATTAAGCTTTAGTTTTCACAGCCTAATTGTCTCAAACAGAATGTCTTTTTTCATAGAGAGTCTGAATAGAGTTCTCTGTGTCTTCTATTGAACTCAAGTCAGTCCTCCTGCGTTCTCTTGAGAGCTGATGGTCTGCAACATGTGCGAACTAAAGCCTCGCAACGGAAGGGTGGCTTTAATCGGGGTAGAACGGGGTAACTGGTGACGGGCAAAGTGGGAAATAAAAGATTGACTTCTTTCCAGCCAGGGCCATCTGTGTGAACAACATCTTTTTTACATTAAAGCTCAAATGAATTGCCCTTTGTCCATTGAGATGCAGAAAGGAGCCTCTTTGGCCTGTCTCAGATAGTGAGAGGTTCTTTGAGGAATGGAAGATTTAGAGGAAGCATTGGTGCCCACTACTGAGAGGAAGCCAGACTGGGTATGACAGCTGGGAGTCTGCATCCTCACCCCCCCCCCCCTTCTCGATTCATGCCATTGAGGCAGATGAATAGTGACTGGGCATCCTCTCTCACTTCCTGCCCGGCCTCATCAAAGACCCTCACATCCTCTCACAGGTGCCACTGGTCATATAAGTCATCCGTACAAGCTCATCTGTTAGCCGGTCCATTACATATAAGATAAGAGACAGGGTGGCAAAAATCTCATGTTGTGTAACCATTCATTTTCACCATGAATCTTGGAAAAATTCATAAATGTCATTATTTTTTGGAGACATGCCACATGACAAATGATCTAATATTTTAACAGACTTATTGACCTTAACACACAGTCTTGAGGTTCTGCTGGGGTTCTCTCTTTGATATAATTTCCTGCTTCGTTTTTTTTTTTATGCTGGTTGCACCACATGATCTTGTCGGACAGTTTCTCAATATTAATGAGTATTGTAGCAGTTTTGTTAAAATATATTTTATTAGAAAATACTATGCCAAACTACTTTTTTCTTAGTTATGATATCAGGAAAGTTGTATAAGCACACTTTTTTGACTTACTGCCATCAATAAATATGAGATTATTCATTCATAAATATCATTAGGTTTTTTGCGAGTCATGCCACATGACATTGTACTGCCAGAACTTACCATGTCTTTTCATAAAAAGGTCAAATTATATGAAATTTTAAGAGAATTGTTAACCATGTCACATGGTCATGAGAGTCTGCAAGGGTGTATTCAAACCATTGTGTGCATGAATTGTATTTTTATTATCTATTATATCATACCCTGTTGTATTTTTTTCTGTATGTTTCTGTATGCTAGTTGCCCCATGTGACTGATTTGGTAGACAAAAGTTTTTCAAATATTAATAAGCATTTCTTTTAAAAATATTTACTAAGAAATAATAAGATTATGCCAAACAACTCAATGTTTTCTTCAATAATTTTTCTTCATTATAATATCAGGACAGTTACAGGACACCATGATATTTTGACTTTATGCCTCCCCTAAAAATATTTTCATATCATTTTCAGGCACAAAATGAATAGTATTTTTAATTCATTTTATTTTTTAATAAATTAATAAATAGGACAGCAGCATCATGCCATTACCCCAACCCTGAAAGAGATCTATATCACGCAGTTGTATGTTTGCTAATACATGGTGTAGAGAAAGTTAGCAACAGCGTAATATTGATTTGTCTTCCTGAAATAAACTGTCAGCGAGTTGCTGCTTCAGAAATTCTAACAAACTGAAACTGCCTCGGGTGCTACACTGTCCATATCCATAAATATGTTTCCGCAACTTCTGCTGAGAGGGAAAAAAAACAACTGGGAATGTTCATTAGCCCTGTCATGTACATTCAGATCAATTCATGTAGATGAAGAAAACAAGAATTACATAAACGCGTCTTTGAAATGACTGTGCGTGGGATGACCCGTGAACCTGTGAAGTTTACCACAATATCTTGGTGAGGAAATACCTTCATATTCTCTTAAAAATATATATTGCATTGCTACAGAAGAACTTTTTTGGTTCCCTAAAGAACCTTTCAGTGAACGGTTCTTAAAAGAACCATTTTTTAATGTAAAGAAAATAAACTTTTCCCACTTTTTTGTAATGGAAAGATTCCATGGATGTTACAGTTTCTTCATGGAACCACTGATGCCAATAAAGAACCTTTATTTTTAAGCGTCTACATTGTTTTCTCAGCTGCAAGTCTTTGTTTTGGTGTGAATGAACTGAGATCAGGTCTTGGCTGAGTGATGTCATAGGCTTTAGGGAGGTGGTTATGAGTGTTGTGGACCTCAGCTCCAGCTGTAAACGGGACATTCTGGAGTAAAATGTCTCCATCCCTTCCACACAGCTGCAAGCTGGCGTGGGGTTGAGGCTGTTATTGAGAAGCTCTACGATGCATTTCATCTAAATGTTTTGCATCAGCGCTTCTTTGGTTTGAAGTGCCGTAAGGGTTCTGTGTTAATTATCATGGTAGAGGGTGTTATTAGGAGCTAAAGGAGGTTCAATGAGGGCGACACAAAAAGTGGGCGAGCTCTTAACATTCCTGACTGGATTTTCTGCCCCATTCAGATGTCCATCGTCTGCGAGCGCATAGACAACATTCCTTTGTGAAAACCCGTGGTGCTTGACGACCTGGGACGCTCGGTGATATTAGCGAGGGGTAATAAGTGCATAGAAGGGTTCGTGGGGATCCAGGACTTGCCCGGGCATGCTTAAATTTAAAGAGAAATCAAATAATCATACCTTTTACTCCCCTTGAGTGCAGATACGCAGGGAACTATTTCAGTTATGCTGTACATCAGTTTGTCACTCACGCCTTACATGCTGAGGCCAGGTCGCTTTAACCTAGAACTGCCAGAAGCTGGCAGGCTTCAAACAATAGCTAATTTGTGATACTTGCTAAGACAAACATCACTATTGCTATTGCTTATACTTGGGGAATGCACAGATCCCTAACACTAAGTAGGGGGATTTCAGGGGGATTAGGTTACTACTTTTTTGACACTGCCAATCACCCTGAATTCACCTTATTACTATGCAACCTGATCTCACAGAATTCCGTGAAATGAACACGGGTCCCTTAACTCAAAATCCGCGGCAGTTTCACGGAATCGCCGAAAATTCCGTGACGGGTCCACGGAAGTGATTCCTATATAAGTCAATGACCGTAAACAGACGTGTTGGGCATGGTTATCGTCATGAAACTATGATTTTTGCCATTATGACATGGAGTGTGATTCTCGATTTAATCAGCCAGCATAATTTTATTTATTTTTACTGTATTTAGACACATTTTGAACACGTAACCCAATCCCTTCCCTAAACCTACCCATTTGTGTATTATAAAAAACAGGATATAACAGGCAGATACGACTGCAGGCACAATTTATTCCAAAAGTACAAAAATTCCAAGTGTTCCGAGGCCAAACGATTAATTTGTGTGAAGAAAATCCCCAAAAGCGATCAGCAGCGTCGAGTCCATCCGCCAAAGATCAAAAATACATTTCAAATTTGCCGCCGGGAGAAACGTTACGTCAGCTTTGACAGCATTGGCTGTCGTATGTCTCGTGACCAATTGCGTCATTACGTCAGCTTCGATTGTAAAATGGCATTGGCTCTCGTGTGTGTCTCGTGACAGATTGCGTCATGCTGAAGAGTCGTGTGTATTATTTGAATCAGATATGAATGAGTGCGTTTACGGAGCGGCGGGATCATCATTTTAGCGAATAAAACATTAAGATCAACTCTGTTCTTTACATGAAGACATCGTGTGACTTCAAAAGACTTGGAATGCAACATGAGTTAATACTTTTATACTGTTTTTGGTCAGTTTTTGCAATAAATACCTGTGACTGTACTTGTATTTGCCTGTTATGTGTTTTATATTGTTGAGAGTGGGTAGGTTTAGGGTAGGAGTGGAGTTAGTTGCTCCAAAATATATAAGTAGCTTATAAATATTCATAAAATCATGTCTGTTTTTTACTGTCATTGACTTGCATAGGAATCACTTCCGTGGTCCCATCACGGAATTTTCGGCTATTCCGTGAAACTGCCACGGATTTTGAGTTAAGGGACCCGTGTTCATTTCACGGAATTCTGTGAGATCAGGTTGCACTATGACATGGGTGTGACTGATACATCAAATTGTGTGGCTTGTTGAGAAAAGGTGTGCTGTAGACTAGATGATGAAATGCATTGAAGGAGGGATCTGAGATATCTAGAATATTGTAGAAACTTGACGGTGGGCTCGTTTGACTTGGCAACTAGGGCTGTCACGATTATGAAATTTGGCTGACGATTAATTGGCCAATAAATAATTGCGATTATGATGATTAATTGTCTGTTTTAGGGCTTTGGCGATTGATTGCCTGTTTTAGGGCTTTGTCGATTAATTGTCATA
The DNA here is from genome assembly GCF_949357685.1 of Gobio gobio. NCBI lineage: Eukaryota > Metazoa > Chordata > Actinopteri > Cypriniformes > Gobionidae > Gobio > Gobio gobio. The sequence continues at coordinate 39,369,134 of NC_137114.1, forward strand.
CAAATTGTTGTGATTATTTAATTGAATCCCTTGTAAGTTGTCACTTGCAATAACACATTAATACACTTAAAGCCTTTAAATATTAAAGTAATTTAATCAATGAAAAATATGTATCTTTCAGAAATGTGTACATTTAAAGAAACAAAGTAAATGTATATGAAAGTATAAATAATAGAAACAATCACCATAAAGTTACCATAACACAAAAAGGACTGTCAATATCTCATTCCAAACTAAAGTAAAATATAAATATATTTTACAAATTTGAAAATTCTTTAAATAACAGAAACAATGAATCACAAATATAAACTATGACCATAACAGAACAGGCCATAAAAATCAAATTCTGAAATAAAAACAATCATGCTCTTTAATGGCTTGGTAGATTACGGGAAAGAAACACTAGCATGTTGACTTTTTCTGGCTTACTGGGGTGACAATGTTGCCAGCTGTACTGAACATTCTTTCAGAAGCAGTACTTGTTGCACATATGCACATGTAGGCTACTTTCTCGCCAACTTGGAAATTAAAGGAAACCTATGACACGCCAATTCGCTATGCCATTTTGGAGTGCTATCAAGACGCATAATCGCTTTTTAGCGTGTTTATCAACGCCGTTTCATTCTATCCCCCTACACTGCCCCTACCCATCACACACACACACACACACACACACACACACACACACACACACACACACACACACACACACACACACACACACACACACTGCCCCTAAACCTACCCATCACAAGAAACATTCTGCATTTTTACATTTAAAAAAAAAAACATAATTTAGTATGTTTATAAATCCATTTACATTCACGCGGAATCACACGGCGTAGAAATACACGCGGAGATTATGGTTCGTTTCGGCGTACACATACAAGCGTAATCACACTGCGTGCGTAGACATACACGCGGAGATGATGGTTCGTTTCGGCGTACACATACACGCGGAATCACACGGCGTAGACATACACGCGGATAGCTCAAAATGCGTACAGATAACACGCCATTTGGCTTTAGAAAGTGGCGTGTATGTTTAAGCAAAGTCATGATGTCATGTTGATTGGCGTTGTCGTTTTCGGCTTTGAAACTAAATCCATCTTTGTTGAATAACTGGGCTGCTCTAACTCAGGATGGAGAAATCAACAGGGCAATATAATTTGAACGTAATGCTCAGCGTAATGAATTCAGAGGGAGACCGGTAGAAGTAGAGTGCTGCAGGTACGTCGTTCATGAACAAATGATTCTTTAATATGACTCGGGACTACCGAGTTGTCTCAGAGAGTGATCCGTTCATTTTGTTGGCCGCGCGTGTGCGCAAAATCCCATAGGTTCTGTACATGAAATAGAAAATATTAGTTCATCCCTCGAGTCTCGAGTTCGGGTTTGAGTCTTTCGTTCTTCCTGTAAGTCCTATAGTAGTAGACTATGCTGTCAGAACCGGAAAGAGAAATGATTCGTTCATCTTTCGAGGTTCAGGTTCCGCCGGGTCCGAGTCTTTCGTTCTTCCTGTTATGCTGAAATGACTCAAATTTTTTTTTTTTTCATTTTGCTGAACGAGATTCAAAGATCCGAGTCTGTAAAATGATCCGAACTTCCCGCTACTAACTACAGGGCCCCCTTGTGTCTTCTAATAGTGGGCAATAATAACGATCACCTGTAATAACCGCGATTAGACCAATTAATCGCGATCAAACGATTATTTTATAATCGTGACAGGTCTATTGGCAACTACCCATAAATCCCTAGAAACCACATAGAAATGGTCTAAAATGCATCCAAAATACCTTAGCAATGCCCTGGCAAATATTCCCTGTTGGCAAAACATTTTGAATCCAGGCTAAACTGGTTTGCTGGTCTTAACTGGTCTCCTAGCCGGGTCTGGCTGGGTTTAGATGGATTTTTGGCATGTTTCAGTTGGCCCAGACTGAAGACCACTTTGACCAAGTTGACTAAGCAGGGTAGAGAGGGATTTTTTTCTGGTAACACTTTATCTTAAGGTGTCGTAGTTACTACATGTACTTACAATAGTTATAACATTAAATTATGCATAATTACAAGTAAATAACCCTAGACTAAACTCTGACCATAACTCTATAGTAAGTACATGTACGCTCTAAAAATGCTGGGTTGTTTCAACACAAATTTGGGTCAAATATGGACAAACCCAGCCATTGGGTTACATTTTTTAAATTAAATTTTTAACTCAACAGTTGGGTCTGTCTAGACTGGGTAAACCCAGCCCGATCCGGCAGCGATTTGATTTTGGGCTGGATTTTCAGGCTGGGAACCATTTTTCTATCCTGCTTCCGTTACAAATCTGCAGGGACCAATCACAAACCGGCTTATCCACCTGGCGCCCTATTGGCGGGTTTAACACGATGACAGATACAGAAGCGATGGATCGTTGGTCTGATTGGTTGAAGGACTATCCAATTTCGTACAGAGTCATTTGAACTCGCCAGACTAATGTTCAATCTTAAAAGATTGAGCTTGGTCTCGTGATATCCAGACATTGGTCTGTCCATATTTGACTCAAAATTGGGTTAAAACAACCCAGCATTTTTTAGAGTGTAGTTAATTAATATTACTCACTACTTATTTGAGCAAATACATTGTAACAATGTCACCTTAAAAATAAAGTAACCTTTTTTTTTTTTTGGTCTTTACAATGAAAGTCAGTGTTGTTTTGCACCAGTGTTGTTATTGTATTAGATGATTATATGAAAACTGAAAATATAAAAATAAAAGCTATTTTAAAAAATAATAATAAATACTCTAATAGTACAGTCAGTAGTTATATAAATAATACTAAAATAACACTTTTCGGAGTCCCTTGGCTTACATTTGTATGGACGAAAACAGAATTTTCATTTTTTGCGGTGAACTATTAATTTAGACCAGCTTAAACCATGTAAGACCAGCTAACTATCTTAGGCTGGTTTAAGCAGGTTTTTTTTCAGCAGGGCTTTCAACAATGAAAAGATCTAGTTTTAAAGGAACACGCCAACTTTTTGGGACTTTAGCTTATTCACCACATACCATTCTCATCTCCGTGCATGCCATAACGCACCCACAGCTAGCCTAGCGTAGCACAAAGACTGGAAGTAAATGGCTCCAGCTAGCCTACTACACAATAAGTGACAAAATAACGCCAACATTTTCCTATTTACATGTTGTGATGTGTATAGTTACATCGTGCACTAAGACCGACGGAAAATGAAAAAGTTGTGATTTTCTAGGCCGATATGGCTAGGAACTATACTCTCATTCCTGCGTAATAATCAAGGAACTTTGCTGCCGTACCTTGGGTTCAACAGGTGCAATGATATTACACAGTGCCTGAAAATAGTCCCCAGCACGCTCTCTGTGCAAGCAGGTTGTCACGTTGGTTATGTTGACGGAAGTTAGCCTATTTTCAGGCGCTATGTATGGACTTATCTAACTCTGTGGGATATGGTGAATAAGCTAAAGTCCCAAAAAGTCGGTGTGTTCCTTTAAGCAGATTGTACATTCTACATCTTGTTTCACATGTACAAATCTATTTTAAGATCAATTTAGTTCTTTTATATGTATTTTACATGTGAATAATTCAGTGAAATGCTTTGTGGAATGTCCCCGCGGTCGAAGGTCATCCAGATGCATTTAGTTTCTCTCGGCTGAATTATTCTGTGCTAATGTAAACCTCTAAATCCCAGTCGCATCCTGTTCCACGCACGCAGCTTGTGTGTTTTTCATTTTGCCATAACTCCATCATTCCTTATCCAACATGTAACATGATTTAATCAAAAACGAATGCATTTGCCTGGGCTCTGAATGGGGGCTCAGACAGCTGAGAGACCACTGGTGTGAGAATACTATCTGTTGTGTGGCTGACAGGCAGGCATGTGAAGAATCTGCTGGTGAGGGGAGCAGCTGGGGTGGCCTGATCTTGAGGAAGGAGGTGTCTCTCGCTCCGAGGGCACCTGTCTCAGTGAAAGGCTCTCTTATAGAGCGCAACAGGTGTTGGCAGAGCTCTTCGGTTAAAGCGGACACTCATTCGCTGTTATTGACTGTCAATTCCGGAGGCCGGCCGGATTGAAGGTCACAGCCATTGGTTCCCCTTCGTGAAAGAGGCTCTGTGATCGCTTCCTTCCTGCCCTACCCTGCGAAGATCCGCTCTATATAACAGCTCAAAGACGCCCTTTCAGTTCCGTTACCCTCATCTCGCTCCCCTGGCTTACTCTCAAATGTGTCAGCGCGACACAAACTCGCGCTCCCACATCCTAACCCGGCTCAAAAGTGACACTGATCCTATGAAAGAGGATGGAGAACCACTTCCTCATCTTCAAGGCCAGGCCGCGTTGGCCGTTCTTTCAACTGGAGATGAGAGAGATGTTAAAGAGCTTCCTGTTTGGACTCATTTTTGGAGAATTGCATGTCCTTTCATCTATTTTTTTTGTTTTTTGAAAGAACCAACAATGGTAATTTGATGGTGTAGACATCTTTATTTTCATTCATTATTATAAAAATAAACGTTTCAAAAAATGGGATTTATTTAACACAACTCAATACTTGATTCTGACTGATCAATCACATAATTTTGTGGTAAAATATTGTTGCATAATGGCCGTTGTATAACCGTATAATGACCGTCCCACACAACCAATATTCTACATAGTTTTGCTAGTATCATGTCTTGCATATCACTTTCTTGCATAATATAATTTAAACTCAAATCAATATTTGTTTGTTTGTTTGTTTGTTTGTTTGTTTGTTTGTTTGTTTGTTTGTTTGTTTGTTTTATTTCAGTTGTCAGTTAATTTATTTTTTCAATACGCTATTTATTTTATTTATTATATTGTTGTATTTTCAAAGATTTATTGAAATTATACCATGTGACAGTCTGAAATTACCTTGTCATATCTTTTCTGGTATATTATTTTGTTGTCACATGTTAAAATATAATATAATATAACAATAGTTAATGATTATAAAGTGTCATATTTTAATATTTAAAAATATTTTACTATTCTAATAAATACATTTTTAATGTCTTAATCGTTTTAATTATATTAATATGAATTTTAATATGAATTTAAAACTCCTGACTATTGTAAAATATATATCATGTAATAAAAAAGATTATTTAAATATAAATATTTAAATATTTAAAATCTGGTGACTGTGGGGGCCATTTTAGTACAGTGAACTCATTGTCATGTTCAAGAAACCAATTTGAAATGATTGGAGCTTTGTGACATGGTGCATTATCCTGCTGGAAGTAGCCATCAGAGGATGGGGACACACGGTGGTCATAAAGGGATGGACATGGTCAGAAACAATGCTCAGGTAGGCCGTGGCATTTAAACAATGCCCAATTGGCACTAAGGGGCCTAAAGTTTGCCAAGAAAACATCCCTCACACCATTAAACCACCACCACCACCAGCCTGCACAGTGGTAACAAGGCATGATGGATCCATGTTCTCATTCTGTTTACGCTGTTGACTCTACCATCTGAATGTCTCAACAGAAATCGAGACCAGGCAACATTTTTCCAGTCTTCAACTGTCCAATTTTGGTGAGCTTGTGCAAATTGTAGCCTCTTTTTCCTATTTGTAGTGAAGATGAGTGGTACCCGGTGGGGTCTTCTGCTGTTGTAGCCCATCCGCCTCAAGGTTGTGCGTGTTGTGGCTTCACAAATGCTTTGCTGCATACCTCGGTTGTAACGAGTGGTTATTTCAGTCAAAGTTGCTCTTCTATCAGCTTGAATCAGTCGGCCCATTCTCCTCTGACCTCTAGCATCAACAAGGCATTTTCGCCCACAGGACTGCCGCATACTGGATGTTTTTCCCTTCACACCATTCTTTGTAAATCCTAGAAATGGTTGTGCGTGAAAATCCCAGTAACTGAGCAGATTGTGAAATACTCAGACCGGCCCGTCTGGCACCAACAACCAAGCCACCCTCAAAATTGCTTAAATCACCTTTCTTTCCCATTCTGACATTCAGTTTGGAGTTCAGGAGATTGTCTTGACCAGGACCACAGCCCTAAATGTATGTATGTATGTATGTATGTATGTATGTATGTATGTATGTATGTATGTATGTATGTATGTATGTATGTATGTATGTATGTATGTATGTATGTATGTATGTATGTATGTATGTATGTATGTATGTATGTATGTATGTACGTGTATACTATGTATGTATGTACGTATGTACGTATGTATGTACGTATGTATGTACGTATGTACGTATGTACGTATGTATGTACGTATGTATGTATGTATGTATGTATGCATGTATGTATGTATGTATGTATGTATGTATGTATGTATGTATGTGTATACTATGTATGTATGTATGTGTATACTATGTATGTATGTATGTATGTATGTGTATACTATGTATGTATGTATGTATGTATGTATGTATGTATGTGTATACTATGTATGTATGTATGTATGTATGTATGTATGTATGTGTATACTATGTATGTATGTATGTATGTATGTATGTATGTATGTATGTATGTATGTATGTATGTATGTATGTATGTATGTATGTATGTATGTATGTATGTATGTATGTATGTATGTGTATACTATGTATGTATGTATGTATGTATGTATGTATGTATGTATGTATGTGTATACTATGTATGTATGTATGTATGTATGTATGTATGTGTATACTATGTATGTATGTACGTATGTATGTATGTATGTACGTTTGTATGTACATGTATACTATGTATGTTATGTATGTACGTATGTATGTATGTGTATGTATGTTTATACTATGTATCTATGTATGCATGTACTACGCACGTATGTGTATACTATGTATGTTGTACATGTGTATGTATGTATGTAAATACATTGGTCCAGGCACAAAAAAAAGTGTTGTGTCATTGACTCTTATATATGTGCAAAAAGAACAGCAGAGCCTATGTGAGAGAGAAAACGAGAGGATTGTGTTTCCGCTCCATGTGAGGGTACACTGCCTGTGCTGTGGGATGATGGCGAGCACAGGAGTTCTAGCATGTTCTTATCAGCTACATGAGTGCACATCTAGCTTCCTAACAGACTCCCTTACACACACGCGCACACACACACACACCTCTCTCTCCGGCATTAAGAGCCTCACCTTCACCCCGTTACCATGGCCACTGAAGTTCCGGGCCTAGCCAATCGGTGGCACCGCTGACAAGTGAGGCGCACACACACAGCATCCCTGATGAGGTGCTGACGAGCCGCCCTTTCTGCTTTCTCTGACGGTCTCCCTTTAATCAATGAACTCAAAGAGAAATCGCATTATAATTACATAATCCTCCTACATAGGGACACACTGGGTTTAACATTGGTTTTAAAACTTTTTGAAGTCAGGAACTCCGGAGACAGGCAGAGTACACTCGGGTGGTGTTGTCTCGGGACGCTGGAGGTGACTCATGGTGTGTTAGGTGCGTAGTTTGTTTCCACCAGCATGTGGTGACTCAGACAGCCGATAACGAGGGTGAATTCTGTTGCTTTCACATAGCGTTTCACTCACTTTCCAGTTACTTTTACCTCGTTGACTCAACCGCATTATGAACTTTAATGCAGCACGACGCTGTCCGTATCTGTATAGCCGCAAGTGTATATTCTCACCCACTCTTTCAGAACGGTTCTTGGTCACATGAGGAAATAGATGGTATAATTAGACGGTGGAACTGTGCTATTGGGGTGTGGTGGAGGTTTTCCCTGGAGCGTCTATGGAGTTGAGCTAAATCAAGCCTCCCACACAACACGTACATTCATTTTTGTTCTTTCAGCACCTGGTACTGTACACCGTCTCATGCAGACGCACAATACAGAGCTCTGTCAGTCTGGCGTGTCACGCTCAAGTCTTGCCTAATAGATAATAGATAATTTGGAGTTTTCAAGCCATCTTTTGTGAGGCTCAATACCACTGGACTCACTGACAAGAAGCTTTTGTGTTGATGCTTAATACATTCACTCACTGGATGACAAGGAAGCTGTTTGTTTTTTATTCACTCTCTAAATGAGGGAAAACACAGCATTATGAAGAGCTGATGATAAGTGGAGTATGTATGGTGAAAATAGATTCTGGGCTCATGGGTATACAAAAAATCACATGACATGATTTTTTTTAGTTCACTCATAAAGGGGTTACATTTAAGTTAACAAGTTAAGCCGTTATCACTGATTTTTTTATTTTTGCCTCTTACGCAGTAACAGGATATTACTGGAAAGATATATTGAGAATGGGAAATAAATAAATAGGCCTAAATAAAGGGACTAATGGTACTAAAGGACCGTTCTTTGGCTGAGATGTTAAACAGAGGTCCTGACTCTCTGTGGTCATTAAAAATCCCAGGATTTCCTTCGATAAAGAGTAGGGGTGTAACCCCGGCACCCTGGCCAAATTTTCCCTCTTGGCCCCTGTCCATCATGGTCTCCTAATCATCCCCATATATATATATATATATATATAAGCCAATCGTATAGTATGTATTTTTATATATATATACATACTATACGATTGGCTTCATCACTCTGTCTCCTCTCCTCTCAGTTTCCCCCCTTCCATATGTAAAGCGCTTTGAGTGCCTAGAAAATTGCTATATAAATGTAACAAGTTATTAATTATTGAAGAGATAAATAGATAAATGGGCTATTAAAATAAATTAATGGATTGTATAAATAATCTGACAAATAAATCTAAATAAATAAACAAACGGATTAAACAAAAATAAATGGATTATTGAAATAAATACATTTAAATATACAGGATACAAATAAATAAATATTTTATTAAAAATAAATAAATAAAGGGACTACTGAAGAAAAAAAAGAGAAATGGACTATTTAAATAGATAAATAAATAAATAATGTAATGGATTGTATAAATAAATGGAAAATAAATAAAAGGATTATTGAAATAAATAAATTAAATATACAGGCTTTGAAAAAATAAACAGATCAATATATTATAAAAATGAATAGATAAATAAATAATTTAATGGACTATGTAAATACAAGAAATAAATGGAGAAATAAATAAATTGAATATACAGGCGTTGAAAAAATAAACAGATAAATATATTATGAAAATGAATAGATAAATAAATAATTTAATGGACTATATAAATACAAGAAATAAATGGAGAAATAAATAAATGAATGGGGTTATTGAAATATATAAATAAATATATATATATATATATATATATATATATATATATGTATATATATATACATATATATATATATATATATATATATATATATATATATACATATATATATATGTGTGTGTGTGTGTGTGTGTGTGTGTGTGTGTGTGTGTGTGTGTGTGTGTGTGTGTGTGTGTGTGTGTGTGTGTGTGTGTGTGTGTGTGTGTGTGTGTGTGTGTGTGTGTGTGTGTGTGTGTGTGTGTGTGTGTGTGTGTGTGTGTGGACTTTTTAAATACATTTAAATGGACTAAATAAACAAATGGGTTACTGAAATAAATTAATAAATCAATAAAAATATGTGTGATGTGTAAGACATGAAACTAATGCAGTTATTGGAAATCAGTTGCCTGGTGCAAAGGTCAACTATACAGTTTAGTGGTCATTATGCAACAATATTTGACCACAGAATGATGTGACTGACCAGTCAGAATCAAGTATTTTAGAGAGGAGAGAAAAGTCTGTCTTTTGCAGGCTAATGACAGACATTTCTGCCTGATAAATGTTTGTTGGCCGGGATTATCTGTCCCGTTCCACCTGCTGTCATGGTAGAACAGCGCATGACATTCAGGAAGGTAATCCACCCATCCTCAGTCACCAGCGCTAAGGATTAGCATGCAGCTAATTTTCCTCTAGCGAAGCCCGAGGTTGTGGATCCTGTTTTGTGTCCCCCAAGTCGTTTTTCATTTTTCAGTACAGAAGCCAGCCTGGAGTGTGAGGCGATGGTAAGATAATGGAAACTGTGTCAAATCTCATTACTTATGTTTTATGGTACGCACAATATTTTAAAGTGCTGCTTCACTGTAGACTAAAAGGAATCGATCAGGAACAAACATGCAGATATTTGATATATGAAACTGGTGTCTCTATAAGATCATATGTCCAATTGCATTAGCTCCTTTATCTTTTGGACCCGACAACAAAGTCGAGAACATTAAGAGCTGCCCACAAGCTTCATATCTTACATCCAGAGCTCTGAACTTGGCTCTCAAACTTACTTTTCTTCCAAAATAAACCCTTTGAATTTATCAAGCTGCTGTGAGATTATCCAACAGACATTCTCAGCTTGTTCGTAGATCTTCTCATTTTAATGAATTATGTATTCATCCCAGAATGAGCTGCGAGAGCATCTAGCCCCATAGCCATATGAAAAACCCAGACCTTTTCCAGCATCGCGCCTTCCCACCGACTGAGAAGGGCAGGAAGGGCTCGCAGCTGGAAGATAAGCTAAGAAACGGCTAATCCTGCAGTCCTTTATGCTTATACTTTCCCCACTAATTTCCACATCATTGAATTCACAATCCTTTCGAACTGTTAAGGAGCTTTTTAATTCAGACCGGCTTTGTCTTTATCGTCTGCATTATGTCAGTTTGAAACTTTAATCAACTCCTCAAAAGCTACAGAAGCGACGTGTGAATTCGCCCTAAATGTCATTTTCATGAATTAAATGCTTTGTAATTAAGCATTTATCACATTCAGGGCTTATAAGACTTGGCTTGACAGCTTTCAAGCCACTTTACCTCAGAGACCGAATGGATGCCATATCTTCGGCACTAACAAAATCAAGACATACAGCGATAAAGGCAAGAGACATTATAAAAATGTTGCAATTTACGGTGAAAATTCCTCATAGTCACACAGTCTTATTGTTTTAAACTATGTGAAGCCAGAGACTACAAAACATGAATGAATCATTCAGACCGACTCTTTTGAATCATTGAAAAGATCCAACTCAAGACTCGAAAGTCAAAACTCAAGAGAATGATTCTTTCACAAATTGGAAATCGCTACTTTTTCTCATCAGGCCAGATCAGGTTTATTGTTGTTAACTAAAACTAAAAGCATTAAACCATTTTTGTTCATTGAAATAAAGTTGAAAAAACTCAAATGTAGATATTAGAAACGTAAACTAAATAAATTAAAAAAATTGTTGTTGTTTTGTTTTTTTTGCAACTAACTGAAATAAGTTTAAATTGAAGCACTAAAATTACTAACTGAAAATAATAATAAAAAAACATCAATTAAACTTAAAAATGTATATTTACAAAACCCAAAATGTATTTAAAAAAACACATAAATAAATAAAAAAAAAACTTACTTTTTTTTACTTAAAAAGTAATATTTACAAAAAGCAAAAATGTATAAAAAAATAATAGACACATAAATAAATAATAAATATAACTGAAAATAAATTCACTTAAAAAGTAATATTTACAAAAAGCAAAAATGTATAAAAAATAATAAAAGCACATAAATAAATAAAAAATAAAACTGAAAATAAATTAACTTAAAAAGTAATATTTACAAAAAGCAAAAATGAATTAAAAATAATAAAAGCACATAAATAAATAAAAAATAAAGCTGATTTTTTTTACTTAAAGTAATATTTACAAAAACAAAAATGTATAAAATAAATAACAGAAGCACATAAATAAAAAAAATTTAACTTAAAAAGTATAATATTTACAAAAAACAAAAATGAATAATAAAAAAAGCACACAATTAAAATGTAAAAATAAAATCGAATCAAAAAAAATAATTAAACATTTTTAATAATGTAATAAAATTTTTAGTAAATAATACTAGAATAACAAGGGTGAATGCCTGAAAAACTTACTAAACAACTTATTTTGGTCTGTTCTTCAAACAAAATTTAAAGGAACAGTTCACCCACAAATGTTTGACTTTCTTTCTTCAGTGGAACATAAAAGGAGAAATCATACAATAAACGTCCCGTGTTGTTTTGGACCCCAATGACTTCCATTGTATATACAATTACTGTATATGTCGTCCTTTGTGTTCTACAGAAGAAAGAAAGTCATACAGGTTTGATGTCATTTCTAACTATCCCTTTAGATATAATGCATGAGTCATAAAAAGCTACTTTGATTTTTTTTTTTTTTTCCAGTCCTCATTTACGTTCATTATTTTGACCAGTACATTGTTCATGTCAAAATCACCTTTTGTGTTCCACGGAAGAAAGAAAGTCAAACGGGTTTGTTATGACATGAATTCTCATTTGTGGGTGAACTGTTCCTTTAAGACTCCATCATTTATCCTCAGGAGAACTGCTGTTTTCTAGTGTCTTAAATCTAAGGATTAACATAAAACTGAGTCATCCATCAGATGTGCTGGTTATCCGTCCTCTCAGTATCTGGGATTAGTGTGACACTTCTTTAATATCTTCTGTTATTTTTAGAGACGGATTCCTCTGACCCCATCAAAGCCTTCCTTGTGCCCCGTCTTACCCGATCGTGATAGTTAGCGATGCCCTTTGACAGCGTTAAAAAGGGGGATCACGGAGGCACATCAAAGTGCTTTGGTGCGTATGGACAGTGTCTGTTTTAATAAAGCTGTCAGCACAGAAGTCATGTGCTTGCGTTCTTCAGGAATCTATAGCGTCGCGGCCTCCCCTCAAAGCATTTGCCTTCTCATGGATGAAGTTCTGCAAACATCTGCCCTTTACTGAGGACGCTAAAATTAGACCATGCCGTCTGTAATTAAACAGCAAAAGCAGCCCGTCGGAGGAACTTTGTTTGCCATTCATGCCATTTTTCATGAGTGTGCGCCAGCGTGTACGTATGCATGCGTGGTTATGTAGGAGGGAGAAAGAGAGATGCAAACAAAGGAAGTGACAGTGAAACAAGTGGGAGAAAGCTATAGAAAAGGAGATGACATTTTGAGTGAACATCAAAAGCAAAGGCTGTGGCTATTTCACATCTGCACTTGACTTCAGCTTTTAGCACCTCTACACGGGCCGGTGTCTCCTTCTCACATGTGTGCAAAGTCTAATGGAGAAACGCTCCTTAACCACTTTGAACGTTCACATATGAGATCAGGCTCTCCCTTCTGCTCTTTCAAGTCGCCATCAAAGCACACCAGGAAGCATTATACGCGATTGACACCTTTCATTCCAGGCTCTCCACTTCCAGGTCTAATGCCAGGCCCCATTTACTTAACATCTGTCTGTCTCTCTCGGGGATCTGATCAGGAGGACAGCACTAGCTCGGATGTGTTTTGTGAGACACTTTATAGGAGATGTTTAGGACCATCACATTTTATAGTGTGCACTGTTACACCAGTGTGTCCTTGAAGGATTGTCCTTGTTGATAGCTAGTGCCTATAACTGTGCCAAAAAAACTAGTCACACCTATTGAATTGTGAAAAATATCAAATATAGATTAGGTTTAAACTAATTATTTTATTTTCTTATTTATATTTAAAATGTTTAGAATTACAATTTGAGTGAAAATTTTGAAAATGTATATTAAAATATTATATAATATCATTATATATTATATTATCATTATTTATTTATTTATTTATTTATATATATATAATGAGATATTATAATCTATATTATAATAAATAGATATCATAATAATATATAAATATTATAATCATATCATTACAACTTCTATTTTAGATTTTCAGCATTACAGTGTGAGTGAACATTCAAGAATTACGTTGTATTATATTATCAAAATATTAGATTTGATTTAGATTTTCATATTTTTCCATTACAAATCGTATTTAAAATTTTCAGAATTACAATTTGAGTGAATCTAAGAAAATTATATTGTATTGTATTAAAATATTACATTAGATTGTTTTTCATTATAAAAAAAAAAATATTTAAAATGTTCAGGATTAGAATTTGTCCAAATGTTATATTATTAAAATATTTCATTAGATTATTTTTCTTTATAAAAATAATATTTAAAATTTTCAGGATTGATTCAAAATGTAACTATTATATTATATTATTAAAATATTAGATTAGATTTTTATATTTTTTTCTTTACAAATTATATTTTACTTTACATTGTATTATATTATCAAAGTATTAGATTATTAAAAAAATTCATTAAAAATACATTTTCAGAATTACAATTTGAGTGAATATTTAACAATTATATATGATATTATTAATTATATATTTTAAATATATATATTAAATATTATATTATTGGATTATATTATTAAAATATTATAATATAGTTAATATATAGTAATAAATAAATAAATAAATAAATATATATATATATATATTATATATATTAGGGCTGTCAAAAGATTAATCGCGATTAATCACATCCAAAATAAAAGTTTGTGTTTACATAATATATGTGCATGTACTCTGTATAATTATTATGTATATATATAAATACACACACATTCATGTATATGTTTAAGAAATATTTGCATACTGTATTTATACAATTTATATTGTGTATAAATATAAATATTTTATATATATATGTAATACATTTTTCTTAAACATATACATGCTTGTGTCTGTATATATTTATTTATATATATATATATATATATATATATATATATATATATTTATATATATATAATGTATGTATGTGTATATATATATATATATATATATAGATATATATATATAAATATATTATACAGAGTATATGCACATATATTATGTAAAATATATATAATTTTACATTTTCAGAATTCAAATTTGAGTGAATATTTCATTTTACTTTCATAATGTTTAAATATTTTGAGGATGTTCTTTTGCTTTACATCTTTTGCTTTTTGAATGCCACAAATGTGTGTATTTGAACCTTCAAATAGTACCGAATCCTGCAGAGCTGGACATGTTGGTTCTGCTGGACTGAGCTGGGATGAGATGATGGCGGGGAGGGTAAACGCGTGGCTCCTCCATCAGGACTAATAGGAGCCGCTCGGCCCGGTGCAGATCATTTAATGAGATGGAATTGATTTTCCTGTGCCTCTCTCATGCATCTGTACTCTAACCAATTACACAAAGAGACTCCCTGAGTGAGCTTTTGCTCTTGAAACCTCTTACAGCTCCGTTCAGATGTTGAAATCAAGGTTAGGCTGCCCCATAGAGTGGCCTCTATACACTTGGGTGCTCCCTAAAAAGGAATTCATACCTTCAAAATTCATTTGAATCAATCACATTCAGTCCAAATGTACCTGAGCTCCTGCTACCTGAATACTGTTGTTGTCATTCCAGTAATTGTGAGTATAGATTTAAGTATGGATTGTCATTGAGGTCACACTGTATCAGTATCGCAATTGACTGCAGTTTCCATTACTGTCAGCAAAGCAGAAAATCTCTCTTCGGCCATTATAGTGTATGAGGATTAGAGGTTCTTCAAATGTTCAGTCGCTCATCTAGTGGCACAGACATGCTAAAAGCCTGCTGATGAACTTATTGATGGACACAGGTCGAGTCTAGTAAAAAATAGTTGTGACTTTAGCAGAATATGGAGGTTTGGAGTACTTTTATGAGATTGCTGCTCTTTCACAGCGGCTCTATACCTTTACTGTTTAATGATGCCTGTCTCCTCTAGGCATCCTCATCATTGCTGATGGATGAAGTATATTAAGCTCTGAACATCAAAAAACGTTCCCATTAAATATTCTGACTTCCACTCTCCTCATTCTGTCACGCATTTTTTAAAGTACACTTGCCATCCGTATGAATAAGAACATTTAGCACATTTCTTTTTGTAGATCATTTTTGTACATACGATATATTCAGAAGTTGTCTGCATCAATATGATTAATATCAGGAACACAGGGAAAGAAAGCAGTGAAACATTCCATACTGTCTTTATAAAAATAGAAATATGATCATTATTATTATTACAGTAGCACAGCATATATGCCGATCAGGCATAACATTATGACCAATAATAAGGTAAAGTGAATAACACTGGTTATCTCATTTTAATTTTTTTTTATTATTTATAATGTAGATTATGGTAGTAATATAACATTTCTAAAAAAGACTGATATTTTGCTAACCTTTGAATACGGGGGATTGTGTGAATCACAGATTGTCTCAACAATGTCAGCGGCGAGAGTGATGCGAAAAGTGAGGAGAAAAACTGAAGGGTTTTGCGTAAGCATGAACCCGTGTGACCCATGATGCAACTTGTGTCACATAGCAGCACAGAATTTGACAGGTTGTTGCCCACCATTGCGTTTTCAGAGTTGTGCCAGACACCACCACACACTTCCTCTGAGTGCGTCATCAGAAATTTACAGTTGATTCAGCTTCTCCTTTGCATTATAAGTGCATATTAAAGCATATCTGCAATGTTTTGTATTAAGGTCAAGATTATTTGACGCGGTTATGGAAAATTACATGAATAATGGCTAGGACATTCAATGAAAACGGTAGGCAGCAGTGAGTAAGTAACAGTTAAGTACTGGTGTTAAGTGCTCAGCTCCTGCAGTGTTGTGAAGCCAACCGGCATGGCAGATTTATGATGGTCAAGCCCTCACAATCTAAAAGCAGTCACGGTGTTGTGCTGACCTGCAGAGGTTTGCGATCTTCACAGTCAGGTGGGTGGAGTGATCTGATACACCATTGTCCATCCTAAATGTCAAGATGGAAACTTTACTGCCTTCGTAGGTTAAAAAAGTGCTTTTCTGTGCCTTTTCACTGTGTTAATGGAGAAAGTAAAGCATGAACGGTAGATAATTGGGAAGAGAGAGCAGGAATGAGGGTGGAACATAAAGCTGCAATTACAAGAAATAAAGAAAGTCACAAATTGTGAGATATAAAGTCGCAGTTACATAAAAAAAAGTTGCTGTTGTAAGATCTGAAGTGACAGATAAAGTGATAATTGCTAAAAAATAAAGTCGCAATTATGTGAATTTATTGAGAAATAAATGTGCAATTATGGAAAAAGTCATACATTTGTGAAAGCCGCAATTATGAGATGTAGGCTAGTCACATTCCGAGATATAAAGATACAATTACAAGAAATCAAGTGATAATTACGAGATATAAAATGACACAATTACGAGAAAGACGCAAATGTGAGCAAATAAAGTAAAAATGAGAAATAAAGTGGGAATTATGAGAAATAAAGTCATAAATGTGAGATTGTTGTAGTTGTGAGATGTCACATTGTGTGATAAAAAATGTCGGAATTACAAAAAAATAGTCAATTATATTTACATGAAATATAGTTGCGATTGTGAGATCTAAACTGACAATTACGAAAAAAGTACACTGAAAAAAATTATTATGGCCGATTAAATTAAGCATAATTAATTTGTGCTCGTTTAAATAATTTAAATTTTGTTTTTTGTTTTTAATTTAAAAAAATTAATTAGTTTTATGGGAATTGCTTGTGTTTTTGTTTAAATTGAGATAATAAATTGATAGCGACCACTTACGATTAAAACATTTAGTAAATTCAACGAATCATTTTTTTCAGTGTATGAGAAATGAAATTGTCGCAAATCTGACAAATAAAGTGAAAACGAAATAAATGTGCAATTACAAGAAATAGTTGCAAATCTAAGAAAGTCGCAGTTGTGAGATATACAGAGGCAATAAGAAAGAAAGTCCCAATTGTGATGTATAAAGTGAGAATTATGTAGCCTGGATGCCAGCCGAACTTAGGCCCGTCCACAACATTTGAGGTCCATTGCTCAATTTGAGGTCCACTTACTCCATTGCTCTGATTGGTTGTAGGTCTATCCAATTGAGTGAAGAGGCATTTTCTTTCCTGGTTCGGTTGAAACGCTTCATAATCACAGCCCAATGGAGCAGGAGCAGACTCATATTATGACTAGAATCTGAGTATGACGACGTCAGGCTAAGAATTATGAGAAATAAAGTTATGATCATGAGAAATAGTCGCAATTAGGAGAAAAATGCAAATGCAAGAAGTAACAAATGTCTGAAATAAAGCAAACTAAGAAATAAGAGGGTCATAATTATGAGGAAAAAAGCTACTGTGAGATATAAAGTTATTGTGAGATATGATGAAAGTATGAGAAATAGTCTATCCTTTTTTCTATTTTTGGACTGAGATGGAAAATGGCATTCATAGAAAAGTTAGTAGTGAAATGAACAACAAAAAAATCTTTTGTAAGATTTAAGACAGCACAATTCTGGTTTCCTCTGTCCAAATGAACATAGAGTGCACTTCTCAAGGGCAGGGATTCATTTAGCCATATTCAAGTGCACTTACTATTCATGTCTGTTGAATCGATGACTAGACCTCCATACAATTCTGTTACAGAACGAGAGAGATATTTCTTCATAAAGAAGGCAATCCGATTCGCTCTCCGCCTTTCTAAGGTTCCCTTTGTTGAGCTTTCTCCACAGCGATTGGTCACTTCCCGGTGGCCTGCCTGTCAAAGGCTATGTAGAAGGTGCGAGCGCAGTGTTGTGACGCCTGTCCTCATTTATATCACTTTAGCACGGCTTACTAATCTGACCTGCAGGTCATGGCAGTGATTTTAAGGAGCTTGGGAGGCAATCAAGAATCATTGATGAGAAGTGAACAGCTCCGTGAATACTGCATATCTGACCCTAATGTGCCCACGGGATGCAGAAGATGACGTTCAAGGAGAGATCAGAGGACTGTAGCTCTGTGTTAGGTGAAGGGGGACAGACATGAATATGTAACTAGCCTGCAGGCAGTCTCGTCTGTCCTGCTGTTACAGCACATGGGCCTTCGTCTCGATTGGTCGTCTTTCTAGCGGAGCATCTGTCAGGCCGGCCTGTGTGCTGGAGGAAACTGAGCTTTCACTTATTTGCCCCATTGCTCACAACTTAGAAGCACACTGTGTGTATTATAGTATATTATATTAATTATATTATATACACTACCGTTCAAAGGTTTGGAGTTGATAAGTGTTTTTGAAAGAAGTCTTTAATGCTCACCAGGGCTGCATTTATTTGGTCAAAAATATAGTAAAATCAGTAATATTGTGAAATAGTATTGTAATTGAAACAAATATTTTCTATTTGAATAGGAAAAGCTGAATTTTCAGCATCATTACTCCAGTACTACTAGTCGCATGATCCTTTTGAAATAATTTTAATATGCTGATTTGTTGCTCAAAAAACATTTCTTTATATTATATTATCAATGATAAAAACGGTTGTGCTGCTTAAACGAGTTAACAAATCCTTGCTTTCATATATATCATTTATTTATTTTATTTTATTTGCCTTTTTTTTTTTTGTGTGCCGTTTTTTACTTTATGACAGGACAGTTAGATGACAGGAAGCAAAGTTGGAGAGACAGAGAGAAAGAGGGGGACGGGAACAGGAACAGGAAAGTTCCACGAGTCGGGACTTGAACTCAGGATGCCCGAAGCAAAATATGCCGCCGACAAAATATTAACTTTCAATAGAAGAAAAATAACTGACCCTAACTGGTATTAAATACACACACACACACACACACACACACACACACACACACACACACACACACACACACACACACACACACACACACACACACACACACACACACACACACACACACACACACACACACGTTGGTGCAACTACATTATGAGGACATTCCATAGGCGTAATGGTTTTTATACTGTACAAACTGTACATTCTACACCCCTACCCCTAAACCTACCCATCACAGGAAACATTCTGCATTTTAATAAAGCATTGTTTAGTATGTTTTTAAAGCTATTTTAAATATGAGGACATATTAAATGTTTACGTCGTAATACCAGTGTAATACCTGTGTCATTTATACAAATTTGTGTCCTCATAAATCACAAAAACACACACACACACACACACACACACACACACACACACACACACACACACACACACACACACACACACACACACACACACACACACACACACACACACACACACACAGTGTGTGTAGATTCGTTTTTACTACTTACAATTTAAAACTAGGGCTGTATTTAGAAAGCAAAATGAACCAGTACTATTATAATAAATATCTTATAATATTGTGTTAAACATATTTAATTATTACATTATACATTAACTTTGACAGTCCTAAATGTAAGTTTTTTGTACGAGGAGCATTGAAATGTAAAGGTGTGCAATTTATTTACTTGAAAATATTACCCTTTGTATTTCGATGTGGCAAGTTTGTATATGTGCAAGTGTGAATAATTGTTGGGTCTGGAGTAAAATTAGGGTGACTAAATGATGGCATTTTCATGTTTACGTGAACTATCCCTTCAACTCAAATCTGTCAACTCGGCACTCTTTGTAAAGTTAAGAGAAAGCCATGTGAGAGGTTCCTTCATGCAAGGCTTTCAAAGCAAAGAGAAGGGGCCAAGCATCAAGGATTTTGAAGGGTTTCTTTCATACTTGCCTTAGCATTGAAGATGAAATGCATTTGCTGACGTCGTCCTCCTCACGCTAACACTAATACAGCGCTGATGCAGAGTGATGAGTCTTAACAAATGAGTCAGTGCCTCAGTCAATCCGAATTAGAGGCGTTCAGCAGATGAATGTATACCTGCTGGGTTTCTCTTCCTCTCAAGTCATTCATTTACATGGTAAGAATGAGAGCATCCAGTTTACCTTCCCCACCTCTCTCTCTGTCTCATATTTGTTCACCAGTCAAGGGGCAGTACTCCGCTGTAAATCAGAGCGCATCTGAAAGGCTGAACAGTCCCAATGGAACCGCGTTGATGCTCTAGTAATATAGTCCAGCATGCATTTGCATTAGTAGGTCTGCCTCTGGTGGGTAATTGATTGACTTTTTTGTTGAAGCCTGTTGTATTAATTGCAGACCTACTGACACACTGACCTTAATGGATGTGGCTGCCGTCACCTCAGGCGTTAAACCCTTTCCATCTGGCCCCCAATCAGCCCGGGACAGTCCACGCCATGTGACATATTCTTATTATTTGAGGTGAACCATCAATGGAGATGTTGTAGCTGTCTAGCTTGCTATTGCTAATATCTGTGAAATTGCTACCCTAGCTTTAAACTAAAATCGAAATGACTGAAAATATAATAATTTCAAGTTAATTTAAAATACTATTAAATACTATAAAAGTATACACACAGATCAGGCATAACATTATGACCGGTGAAGTGAATAACACTGATTATCTCTTCATCACGGCACCTGTTAGTGGGTGGGATATATTAGGCAGCAAGTGAACATTTTGTCCTCAAAGTTAATGTGTTAGAAGCAGGAAAAATGGGCAAGAGTAAGGATTTGAGCGAGTTTGACAAGGGCCAAATTGTGTTGGCTAGACGACTGAATAAGAGCATCTCCAAAACTGCAGCTCTTGTGGGATGTTCCCGGTCTGCAGTGGTCAGTATCTATCAAAAGTGGTCCAAGGAAGGAACAGTGGTGAACTGGCGTCAGGGTCATGGGCGGCCAAGGCTCATTGATGCACGTGGGGAGTGAAGGCTGGCCCGTGTGGTCCGATCAAACAGACGAGCTACTGTAGCTCAAATTGCCCAAGAAGTTAATGCTGGTTCTGATAGAAAGGTGTCAGAATACACAGTGTATCGCAGTTTATTGTGAATGGGGCTACATAGCCGCAGACCAGTCAGGGTGCCCATGCTGACCCCTGTCCACCGCCGAAAGCGCCAACAGTGGGCACATCAGAACTGGACCACGGAGCAAAAGGGGGACCAACACATTATTAGGCCATTATATTATGCCTGATCAGTGTAAATAATAAAATGGCACATTCATAAGCACTGTTAAATGGCCTCTATATACTGTCTGTAGGCAGTAACAGGCAGTTGAGGGGCCGTATTAACACATCTCTCGGGACCGCTTCCACAGATGGTCCTTTTGGATTCGTTTTATGTAAATAACAGTGCTGTACAGTAGGACACAATGACACACACACACAAACGCACACCCTCCCCCTGCGCCCCTCAGTGCTATCTGCAGTCACTTTCATTATTTACCATGTGAATATTTCATGGTGACATCAGTGTTCTGGACGGCCCATGCTGCCAGAGGGGCCCCGCTAATGAGGCACGACGCCCCTCTCAGCTGGTCGCCTTACAGCCGGGCTAAATCTCATGTCTTCCTTTTTCTTCTTCATGTCCCACCACAGCGTCTTTCTCTCGGCTCCTTTTGGCGTTGTTGTAAGCGGTTCACAACTAGGGTACATAATTAACCTTCATCCTAGTAAAAAAAAAAAAGGGGAGGGGGCGAAGAGCCCAGATTAGGGCACTCCTCCAGTCAGACTGAAAGGCAATGTTTAGTGGTGCTTGCCAAGGCATGACTCACTATTACTGGTGCGGATACTTAAAGTAAGTGATTTGAACAAACCCCTAGTCCTAAGTGTAAATCCTCTTGCAC
This sequence comes from Gobio gobio, assembly GCF_949357685.1. Lineage (NCBI taxonomy): Eukaryota > Metazoa > Chordata > Actinopteri > Cypriniformes > Gobionidae > Gobio > Gobio gobio. The sequence goes on from NC_137114.1 coordinate 39,391,475, forward strand.
CGTTTGTCCGGCATAATAGCGCTCATTTTTTGTCTCGTCTATTAATTTATTCAAATATACTTTAAAATGCAATTCATGCATACAATATCTTAAAGTCCCGCTGAAGTGCCTTGAAACACACAGCGTTATTCAATGTGTTGACGGAATTTCCACTGAAACAGGAAGACAGGGCGGGACATATCGAGCAGCTCCTCCTCGTTTTTTTTTTTAAATAGCCAAACGCGTTTAGTTTATTAGGCCGTTGAGCTCGCCCGAGCCGCATTTGACAGCTTATTACAGCTACAGTTTAATAGATTCCTCCTTTAGATTTTATATGATAGTAAAACAGTGATCATAATCATGCTGAGGATGTGTAGTTTGAAAAGTGTGTAATTTATGTTGGTGTTATCTCTTCTACTTGTTAGTGCTGTTTCTAATGACGAGTCTGTCTAACTGTCTCTCCTCCGGTCTCGCTTTAAAATACAGCATTCTGTGCAGAATTCAAATGGGTCTGATATGATTTGTGGTCTGCGCCAACTCGTGCATATGATCCGCTCTGTGCTATCGCGTCTCTGGAACGGAGCAGACTGTGCGACGCTGCTGAGGTTCGAATGACACTAAAGCGAAACCAGACTTCATTTGCCCCAATGGAAACAATATACACTGTCTGAATCGTTCCCTATCCCCTATATAGTGCCATTCACCATGTAGAAAATGGTAATTGCATGAACAAGTGACCGATTTCAGCCGCAGCTTCAGCGTCTATTTACTGTATAGTGTAGTGGGCGGGACGCTTTAGATTCTAGAGAGCAATTCGATTGGACAGAAAATCTGATGAGAAGCTTTTAAGTTTTGAAAGGATGTAAGTTTTGAATGCGTATATCTTCCAAATGCGTTTTGTTTTGGAGCACACTACCTTTATAGATAACCTTAAAGGATTAGTTCACTTTGAAATAAACTTTTGCTGATAATTTACTCACCCCCATGTCATCCAAGATGTCCATGTCTTTCTTTCTGCACAACATTCCAGGATTTTTCTCCACATAATGGACTTCAATGGGCTCCAAACGGTTCAAGGTCCAAATTACAGTTTCAGTACAGCAACAAAGGGCTTTAAACGATACCAAACGATACCAGACGATGAATAGGGGTCTTATCTAGCGAAACGATCAGTCTCCGCCATAACTTCCGCTAAGTGAGGTCAAAATACGAGCGTGGTCATAGATGTATACGTAGATGCCTCATTAGCGCCGACACAGATCAATAGAATGAGGCATCTACTATCGATATATCTATGACCACGCTCGTATTTTGACCTCACTTAGCGGAAGTTATGGCTGAGCTCAGAGATAATCAGGTTCGTCTGATAAGAGGTAAAACAATAGCATAAATACTGCTCGGTTTCTCGCAGAAACGGATCGCTTCGCTAGATAAGACCCTTATTCATCGTTTGGTATCGTTTGGTATCATTTAAAGCCCTTTGAAGCTGCACTGAAACTGTCATTTGGACCTTGAACGGTTTGGAGCCCATTGAAGTCCATTATATGGAGAAAAATCCTGGAATGTTTTCATCAAAAACCTTAATTTCTTTTCGACTGCAGAAAGAGAGACATTGACATCTTGGATGACATGGGGGTGAGTAAATTATCAGCAAAAGTTTATTTAAAAGTGAACTAATCCTTTAAAGGGTTAGTTCACCCAAAAATGAAAATTCTGTCATTAATTACTTACCCTCATGTCGTTCGACACCCGTCAGACCTCCGTTCATCTTCGGAACAGAAATGAAGATATTTTAGTTGAAATCTGATGGCTCTGAAAGGCCTCCATTGACACAATGGCACGGTTCACTCTCAAGACCCTTAAAAGGTACTAAAGACGTCGTTACATAGTCCATCTCACTACAGTGGTTCTACAATAACTTTATGAATCGGCGACAATAGCAACTGTAACCACTGTAGTGAGTGAACCACTGTAGTGAGATGGACTTTGTAACGACGTCTTTAGTACTTTTTAAGGGTCTTGAGAGTGAACCGTGCCATTGTGTCAATGGAGGCCTTTCAGAGCCATCAGATTTCAACTAAAATATCTTCATTTCTGTTCCGAAGATGAACGGAGGTCTTACGGGTGTCGAACGACATGAGGGTAAGTAATTAATGACAGAATTTTCATTTTTGGGTGAACTAACCCTTTAAGGCTAACATATTCATACTAAAAGCCAAAATGTACATTTTCTGTGATGAGCATGGTTTTTTAAATATTTTTTTCTGTATTAATTCTGGTATTTTTTTAGGCATAAATAAAAAGAAATCAGGATGATTCACCTATCCTGATTTCACAATGAAAAAAAGAATAGAATACAATTTTTGAAAATGAAGTTTAACAATCTTTTATTATTATGTCTCACAGAGACATAAATGACATCACAGAGGGACCCCTGCAGACTGTCATGACTGTGTCAAGGTCAATAAGTCTCTTAAAATATCAGATCATTTGACCTGTTAGTTCAGGATGTGAAATGTCCCCCAAAAACATGCATTAATTATTCGTGATAGTTGTAGTAAAAAAAAAAAAAAAAACATTGGAAGAACATATTAAAATCTTTTTGAAAAGGCTGTTTAAGATGTGCAAATATGTTATACTTTTTACTTGATGCTTCACCACTGTTTTCTTCTGAAAATCTAGTTTCCCCTCGCTATTTAATTTCAGCTGCTTTTACACTGTATCAACCCTGAACTGAATCAACTATTTGTGTCTGATTTGTTCAGTGAAGTTAAAAATATATCCTCCTTTTCTTCTGTTTGCAGTGAGGGGGTCTTCAAGTGCCCAGAGGACCAGCTTCCACTGGATTACGCCAAGGTAGTAATGCACTCAGCGCTAATCTCTCATGCATTCTGCTGTAGAACAGATTACAGTTCAATCTCTCACAGTCGTTTACATCCCTGCACTATACAGTGGAGTTCCAGGGGCCTCGTGCTGTACAACTTTCCACCAGTGGCTCTGCAAGAGTGTACGAAATGCTTATGCGTCAACATAGCCTGCTATTGTTTGTGAGTCAGTGACTGCCCCAGGCGCTCACCCCTCGTCCACGCTTCTCAAACCACCCGAGTAATCACACTAATGAACTACCACAGGCCACTCATTTCCCTGGGAATGTGGAAAGGAAAGAAAGGAATGAAGAAATGCAGATGACACATAGATTGGCTTGGAATATGACAGAATAGATTTTATGATGCTTTGATGCGCAGTTTGGGTTTTCTGCATGGAATTGCAATATATATATTGCTCAAGTTTACACACCCCTTGCAGAATCTGTGGAAATGTGAATAATTGCAACAAAATAAGAGGGCTCATACAAAAATGCATGTTATTTTTTTTATTTAGTGCTGCCCTGAATAAGATATTTTACATAAAAGTTGTATATATACATATAGTCCACAAGACTATAAAGTTTACACAGAAAAATACTCCAGGTCCAACAAATTGTTCAGTTTTCCAGCATCTTTTTTGCTGTTTTTGAACCCTCTCCAGCAGTGACTGTATGATTTTAAGATCCATCTTTTCACACTGAGGAGAATTGAGGGACTCAAACACAAAAACCGGTTCAAGCATTCGTTGATGCTCCACAAGAAAACACGATGCATTAAGATCCCGGGGGGTCATCAATATTTTTTCATTTAGTGCCCTTCAGAAGCAACAGAAGATACTTACACGTTTCCCGGAAGACAAATGAAGTAAATTTACCTTGATCTTCAAATTCAAAAAGTTTTCACCCCCCGGTTCTTAATGCTTCGTGTTTCCTTCTGGAGCATCAGTGAATATCATGATTAATGGGACATCAAATGTGCATAGTCCAAAATAAAATTGTCCATAAAATATGTTTTCTTTCTAGAACTAGAATGGGGGAAAAAAGATCTAAAAATAAAAAAGTAGCATGATCATATAATGTAACACTAGCCAAAGAATGAGAGGAAGGGTAAAAAAACGGATGCTGTGCATTGTGTTAATTTTTTTAACAAAATTGTTTACAAAAGAGCATTAAAAAGTGATTAAGGGTTAATCTCTTCATGAAGGTGTTAAATATTAATACAGTAGCCCACGCTGTAAGCATTTCCTTTCGCACAATATTTCAGTTAGATCATTTTCTTCTGCAGTTTAGTTCATCTACAACATGCCACATTAAAGAAGGAATTTCAGCAAATCTTTAATTAAACTATTGGCTAATTTTTCATTTTACTCTTTAGTTAATTAGTCCAGTTGAGCTGAGAAGAGTCTGCATTCTTTAAAGAGTCATTTTTCTCATGTGGTGCCTCAGAGAGTGAGATTACGAGTTCTATAAACATACTGTACCTTGAATTTGACAACAGTGATTTTAAAGCTACTCTAAATCAGGGATTTTCATTTGATCGGTTGAGAGCTAAAAATTGTCTGCCAGTGATAAAATGCACAATATTACACAAAATGCTTCCCAAATCTTTTGTTGCTGATGTCAAAACACTAGTCTTTTGATATTTTTTGGCATAATTTCATCTCCCACTTATCCAACTTTCAGCCCTATTACTGTGGGGGTTTTTTTGCGCAAACTCTTCTAACATCGGAGTAATTTCTCATGCAGTGCGTTTGACACGCTTTTGGAAGGGCACATGCACGAAGTTAAACCTGTTCTGTGTTGGAAAGAGCTTTAGCGCACTAATCCGTTGAAACTGTGATTTGCACGAAGTCAGGGGATAACTCTACTCATCCTGGAAAGCCTGGAGTGCTGCAGGAGGGGTGTCTGATGCTCATGAGGCCTGAACACACACAATTATTGCACAAGCAGTAATTTTTAAAGACCTGACAGCCGCCCAGTCGCCCACAGATTACACATCCACCTCCGCAGGGCTTTTGTTTAGTGCCTGTCTGTGTGTGTGTGTTTGAGGTTGGGTTCACCCCACGTCTCAGGTCTCATTTGGTATACCTACTCTGTCAAAACTATAAAGTTAATAAGTACACTACCATTGAAAAGTGTGGGGTCAGTCGATTTTCTGAATTAATTGAATACTTTTATTCAGCAAAGTTGCATTAAATTGATCAAAACATTTAAGGTTACAAAAGATTTTGGTTTCAAATAAAGGCTGTTCTTTGGAACTTGCTGTTCATCAGTTGAAATAACAAAATTATTAAGCAGCACAACTGTTTTCAACATTCAAGAAACATTTCTTGCAGCAAATCAGACAGATGTCTGAAGGATCATGTGATTGATGATGCTGAAAATTCAGCTTTGCGTCACAGGAAAACATTACATTTTATGTGATATTTTTTATGTAATAACATTTCACAGTATGACTGTTTTTTACTGTTGTTTTGATCCAATAAACGCAGCCTTGGTGAGAATAAATTACTTCTTTCAAAAACATCTTAAGAAATCTTACCAACTCCACACTTTTGAATAATTCCCACTTCTGGGAAAAGCGGCGCAAAATAGAACAGAAAATATTTATTTATTAATATTTGATTTGCATTTTGGTGTTTCTATGCAGAATTGATATGCAATATCCTAGAATTTGCATACAAATAAATTTGGGGGATTTGATAATGGAGCGCCCTAAAGTTAACCAACTTATGCAAATTAGTTGCAACACGGTTCTGTAACAACCAATTGGAGTGCAGACATTGATCCACTACTTGATATAGTTTGATAAAGCAATTGAGGATGCAGACTTGCCACTAACTATTTTTGCAGAGACAATTTGCCTTTATATGCATTTATATATATTTAGTTATTCTGTCGTCGACTCATAGTGCGTATGACAGGATGGCACGGTTGCAAGATTTTATCTTGGTATGCCAGAAAATCTGTCAATGGAAATTAATTTGTGTGTGTGTTTGGTTGGGAGCGTGAGGGAGGGGGGGGGGCTCCGTATGGGATGACATGGGTGGCAAACGGCCACGTCTTCAGTGCTGCCTCACGTGCTGCTGTAACACAGCAGATCTGTGTGTGTATGTAAATCCTGCCGGCAGCGGATTTGGGCTGATTGGATGGAGTGCCGTCTCATCCTTCATCGACTTTATGGCTGAAGGGAAGATGCAATAGCCGCTGGATGCGACGTACACACACAGCCGCACGTGTACACACTCGTTTCACGAGGCTCTAGTTGAGGCCATCCATCTCCGGAAAATTGAATTTGATCGTGGGGCAGCGCATTTGTGTTTTTGACAAAACATTCTTTGTCCCTCTCAAAATACGTTTTACTCTTTGCATTTTTTTTTTCATGATGTTGCATCATTGTTATTTATGTAGAAAAACAATATAAAAGCATCAACTTGCATAGACTATGAACGGCTACAAAAGAACATGGTCATCTTTCTTTAGAAATTATGCTCATTAAAGATGATTGTAGATGAAATTTAACTTAAAAGAGATGTTTGTGTACATTTTCCTTTGATTATGGCCACAGTAATTCAGCAAATTCATTGTGATTACCGATGGAGAAGAGCATTATAACCAGACGTATATCTTATACCAGACCAATTCCGGTATGTGGATTGCAATCCAACACTTCACAAATTTTGTGGGTATATTTGCTTAATTTCTTTACCTTATTTGAATAATTTAATTACTAAATAAAGCGCTAAAACAACGGGAACAATAAACAATTAAATATTAGGGAATTTCCCCCACGCTGACTCAAATTGTGTCGGAATTACAAAAACTGGTTATGAATTTAATAATCCGTTTCTATCCCAAGTGAACAATATTGTGACTTCCAGGAAAATTTATGTAAAATAGAAATGCAAATCTAAGTTCTAAGCTAATTTTATTGATTACTTATTTTATTTTTGTTGTATTTTATTATTTAGTGTTGTTATACTTATTTTTAATTATTAGTTATTTATATAGTTTCCTTGCAGAATTTCTATCTGATAAAATCTGCATAAAAATATGTGAATTTGGAACCTTAGCATTGACAAGTTGTCACGAGTCGGTGTGGCTTTCCAAACGCACGACACAAGAGATACGAAGCAACAGTCTTTAATTTAACTAGACGAAAACTCAGGAGAATAACATAGACAACATTGTACAATGAACAGGAAGAACAGAGGGTCTAAAAGCGCACAGGTATAATGAACAGAACAAGACAGGTGCGAAACTCAATCAGAAACCATGGAGATAAACTAGTAACAAGAACTCAAGCAAAAAGTGACCGGGAACAATGAAAACAAAACCAAAACACAACTAAACTAACATAACCCATTTGAGTAATGACTCAAATTATCTGTCAGAATTGCAAGATACCACTGAAAATAATGGGCAAATTCCAAATGCCGTTTTTGCACCCTTGAAGGGCACTTCGGGAAGGGGACGCCATTGGTAGGGGTGTTCCAAACGAAAGAACAACTAAATCCCTTCCACAAGTCCGTTAGCGAAGGCAACATGCAATGGTCACTTCAAGGACGTAATTTAATTGTTTATGGTCTTGTGACCCAGGGTTGCAAATTCTCACAATTCATTTTAAATCTAGATATGGTGGGAGAGTTGGAGTTAACATATAAACAGAATGATTCCAGTTGGTTTGTTCATATGAAGTTTTAAAAAGTGTCATAGCCATAGGTAAGAAATGCTTAATGCTTTGTTTAAAGATTAACTTATAAAGTTGACTGCAGATTGGGAACATACACACAGACTCACATATAAAGCATATTTTTTTGTTTTTATTTGTATTAGTGTAGAGTAATAAGAAAGTCCTATTGTTGCTTCCTAGCTTTGTAGTGGTAACATCCATTCAGGAAATTGCTGGCTCTTTCATTGCTCCCTTTACCTAATGCATTCCAACGGCTTATGACACACAAGTGCCCCGCTCCCTCCAAAGTCCCCTCAAGTGCTCTGCCCTTCGGAGTGAGGCCCTGTCCCAAATGGCACACTTCATATGCACTTTTGGTCTTGTGGAGTTACAAAGGCTGCCATGTGCACGTGTCCATAAAGTCCATGAGACCGTAGGATGTCCCATTTGTCATTTTAGGATTCAGAAGGGTGCTCGCGAACGCTCCCTTTGCAGTTGATATGCTCCCTCGATGTGCACTGCAGGCTTCTTCCCGACAGTCAAAGCGGTGTTATGTCTCACAAATTCGGACTAGTAGGAAGATCGAAAGGGTTTAGGGTGCCATTTGGGACAGGGCTTGAGTATAGGGATGCTCACATCTGATTGTAATTTGCCCAATGTGATAAACATGATTTCATTGGTGTGGAATGTTAAAAACTCGCACAGTTATTGTGTTTTATGGTCAAACATTGCTGTCATTTCCGAGTACTCAAGCATTCACACCCATCCTTATGAATGACGTTACTATAACTGAAATTATATCAACAGACAATCCCTTTTAGTGTGGGAGAAGCCACAGGCGTATACTGTGCCATAGTTAATAAGTGAGCGTTTAAATCCAGACCTCTGTCCTGTCCTTGAGTGGTTAATATATGAGTGTGTTTTAAGAGAGGAGGCAGCGTTGATTAATGTGTCCTTGGTGTAATGGTGTGTTATAGATCTATCCTGACCCTGAGCTGGAGCAGCAGATACTGGCGCTGGCCATCCGCTGTATTCACAGTGAAGAGGGCTGCCGCTGGACCGGCCAGATGAAACAGCTACAGGTAATGATGCTTTTATGACACATTCTCTTTGTCCAGTCGTTTTTTCTGATGCTTTGTAAAAATAGTAGTCCCCTAACATAGCATCTGCTTGCAATGGCAGTATAGAGGGTATGCACGTGACTATCACTGCCAGCCGGAGTGACTGCGCCTACACCCACTGAGTGGCAAAAAGACTGAGAGGTTTCCAGCGTGAATGTTGCAAAAAACACACAAAACCAGGCCCGGCGCCAGAGGGGAAGTCGGGGAGTCTTGCCCCCCCATGGACATCCCTGTGCCCCCCTCTGTACCGAGGGAGACGGACTTGATAGCATGTAATCTTCTCTCTCAAACCACTTGCTGCCTGCTGCTTCTCCTACTGATCACTTTTAGAGGGAAAAGTTGCCCATAACTGCTGGTCTAAGATCTGTTTTCTTCATAATAATAGCATATTATTAGAGAAAAAGAGTTGGCAAAAGATCCGGCGTGTATCTGTATTTGCGCTCATCAATTTCCAATGTGTTTTCGCTTCGGAATAATGTAGCTAATCACAGATATGTTTGTTGATTTCTTGAACGCAAGGGCCAATCACATGTGTTTAAGTTAGAATCCACTCAATGCTCGAGTTTTTGTCCATTGTTGAGTTCTGCATGCGCGCTAATCCTTTCTAACAAAGTGTAGACATTATGTAAATAGAAGATTCATTGTGTAGTGAGCTTCACTGATTAATATAACGGAACTTTGTGAGATTGAGTTCATTGTATGAATCACAGATTTGAGTGATTATAAAGGGAGCACTCTTTGCTGCTGTCTAGGCGATTTAAAAAAAGAATGAATAGGCCTATAATACAGTATATTTAGAATGAGAAATAAACTTTTGTTTTCCATTGTTGACAAGCAGCCACATACACGCTTCAATACATAGGCCCATCCGTTTATAAATGCGGGATTCACTCTCGAAATTGTGATAAATATTTACGTATCGAAATCAGGCTCATATAAATGTCAGGAAAACACGATTCCTGGCTGCATGTCAATATCTATAGATCACCGGATCTTTGGTAATTTGTAAGGAACACCATATCGAGTCCAACCTTTAGTTTAAACTGATAAATGTTTGTTTTACTCACGTTTTCCCCTATTAAATCCAGCCCTGCAGCAGCTCTTCTGTCACTCAGTCCCGGCTGAAGGGGCGTGTTCCGACGGGAAAGTGAGGTCAATGCATACCCTCTATTGTCTGCTAGCTAGCGTTGATTTATTTGAATGTGTTGCTGTGTTAAAGGGATGTTTCACCCTAAATGAAAAATTATGTCATCATAAATTAAATCACTATAAATCATACTTGTCTGTTTCTTTCCCAGAGCCACTTCACGACCTGCGCCTTCAACGTGATCCCCTGTCCCAACCGCTGCTCCGTCAAGCTGACGCGCAGAGACCTACCCGAACACCTGCAGCACGACTGCCCCAAGCGCAAGGTCAAGTGCGAGTTCTGCGGGAGCGAGTTCACAGGAGAGGCCTATGAGGTACCACGTCAAAACCACGTCCAAGACAGATTGTTATAGAGTGTCGCAGGCCAGTTGTAGAGTCCTTAAACCTGTAAACAAGCATTTTAGCACATCCGGTTCTGTCGTTCTGAAGTCTAAAGTTTTTGAGGTTAACACAAGCTCAAAATATTTTCACATTTTATACTATGGCAGAATGCATTAGCAATTTAAGAAAAAAACATACTAACTATCAAGTGGCTAAATGGGACTACAGAGGTTGTCACATTCATACTCGCGCTCTATTCTAACTCATACTTTTTTTGGAAGATTGGAATAGTTCTTTACTTCTGCCAACTGCATTTAGACTTATGTTAATTTGCGAAGATTATCTTGATGAACAAAATGTGTAAAAAAATTATAAACCTTTGTCGGTCACAGAGCTAATTTTCTACAATTATCCAAATGTCAATGGAAAAATCCTATTGGCTTTTGTTGAGGGAACCAGGGTGATATCACGCTAACTTCATCCCTGTTTGGAATATTAGCCTTTTGGATGCATTAGCGTATTAGCTTTCTTATTTGATTACTGTGAGTGTGTGCTCTATCATATGGATTGTGTGGTTCTCACCATGGTGTAATTTCGCAATGTGTGAACTCTAAGAATTCGTAATTAGAAAATTGGCAGCTTGCTATCGTAGTAGCACAAGGACTGGGGTTGTTTGCTAATATAGTGCCACTCCTATTTTTATACATGTAATACAAACCTCACAATGTATAAAAGAGGAATTTAAGCCTTTTAATTACATTTTATGGGGATCTTTCTATTGTGTGCCGTGGGTAGGCTGCAAAATTGCACTAAATTGTGACCGTTTATGATTAAAGAACCATTTTATTTGGGATTTGCCACTTTATAGCCAGTGGTGATATTTTGTCTCTTTGCGCCATTAAATTGTTTGCAAGACGGATATGATATTACACAAACATTATAGTTAAGGCTATAATACACTACATGACTTTTGGGAGAGTCTACACTAGTTGTCTAACGTCACAGCCAGTCTGCAGATTTTGGGCAGTCATAGTTGCCTGAAGTTTCACAGAGTATCGTATAATGTATGATTGGCACAGACTCCAATGTTTTTTGCTTCAGACTCCATCCAGTCAGAAGATTTCAAACATGTTTGTTATTTGAAGCCGATTTTAGAACACATATTGTTAACATCTGTCATTCATCTCCTAGCAAGGAATTGCATGATTCTGCGTGAGTTTGTGTTTGGAACAACTTGAAAGTTTGTTAGTGTGGCGTGTAATGTACTGTATAATGCTCAATTTTTCTCTGTGAGCGTTTGCAAAGTCAGTGGGCCTCATTCATGAAACACGAGCAGAACGAATGTGTGTGTAAATCGTTCGTAAATTTTCGGAGTCATGAAAATGTTCGTATTTTCAAAATGTTAGTTGGTACTAAAGAAATTTACACCTGCTCCCTACCACGTGTAAATGGTGCGTAAAACATTTGAACATTTATATGTTCAAATTTAGGCAAACTGATGACATTGCATTTTGATGCACTATGTACCATAATAATATTTAAAGAGTTTATTTTTTTACTGTTCAATGTTGGGTAATAGGCAGCGCTCGTCACTGTCACTTTTTACCAGGCTGTCCAATCACAGTGGAGGAGGGGCGGGACAAAAACTACACCGACAAATCATCCCACTTGCACACCGACTGAACAACAATAATGGAGAAGTTAATACTGCTTTTTACTGCATTTTTAATATTCAGTAATATAATCAGGTAGTAGTAACACATTACTGCCATGGATATTCTGTATCATAGCAACCAAAGTATCTCAGCTGGAAAAACGCTGCCCTTGAAAAGCGCTTTCAAGCGCCACCACCGTTTTCAGAAGAGCAGCAGGCGTTTTTTAGCTGGCTAAAAATGCTTTGTATAAATATTTATTGCTAGGCATATGGTCAGTTAGTCTCTTTAGCATTTATGCAGAATACTGGAGCCAAACCTGAGAAAGAATTCAAGAAGATTCCACAGCGTTCCTGGCCACGTCATTTGCAGTTGTAACTCATGGGTGGGATTATGCTAATTATGAATGAGCGTGCATGCATGTCCGAATGTTTGGAATTCATTAATATACACACGTTTAACTACCGAATCCGTGGTATACGAAGCGTTTGTGAATCTGGAGGAGAGTTTTTGTAAAGGTCCATTTTATGCGCCAATTACTACGAAAGTTTCATTATGAGGCCCAACAATACGTGCATGATTCCTCGAGTTCTTACTTTTTTGGCATTTGATTATATACTCTAAAAAATAAAGGTTCAATAGATGTGCCATTAAGTAACAATTTGGGTTCCACAAAGAACCTTCATGGAACAGTTCTTAAAATATTTTTTTTTTCTTCACTCTTAAAAATAAAGGTTCTTTATTGGCTTTTATTGTTCCATGAAGAACCTTTAACATCCATAGAACATTTCCATTGCACAAAAGGTTCTTTTTAGTGGATTCCTTAAGATTATTCAAATGTTCTTCACACTAAGAACAAAATGGTTCTTTAAAGATCTGTTCATGTAAAGGTTATTTTGGTTCCTCTATGGCATCACTGCAAAAAACACTTATGGAACCTTTATTTTTAAGAGTATTGTGTGAAGAACTTTGTAATAATCTGAAGAATTCCACTATAAACAACCTTTTGTGCAATGGAAATGTTCTATGGATGTTAAAGGTTCTTCATGGAACCATTGATGTACCATCTATGGGCCCTGTAAAGACTGTGTTGGGATGGGTGTTGATGGTTGACGACAGCGACAAAGCAGATCATTTCATTTATCCAGAACCTAAATCTTCAACACTGGTTTACTTTGCAAGCACTTCTAGTTTCTCTTTTCTTCCTCTCACATCTCCTTTCTCATCCCTCAGAACCACCAGGGCATCTGTCCGCAGGAGAGCGTGTACTGCGAGAACAAGTGTGGCGCGAGAATGATGAGGAGACTATTATCCCAGCACACCATGACCGAATGCCCCAAACGCACGCAGCCCTGCAAGTACTGCGGAAAAGAGTTTGTTTTCGACACCATCCAGGTGAGTGACACGCCACAGCAAACCTCAACACCCAAATCATTCAGTGCTTTGACTTAGACTGTGACGGCCTTCAGCTGTGGTCTTGCATCTGTATGACAGAAAAATGGATACAAATAGTGTTTGCTTGTTGACTTTTCTGTGTGCGCGTCCAACGCAGGGTGCTAATGGAACAGTAGCCGCTCAGTGGTGAATTAAAGGGGTTTTGAGGCTCCGCAGGGTGGGATGGCAGTGGGCCTGTGACTACATAAATACTGGCTTTCATTCTAGATTCTAGGTTTGGTGCCAACCACAGCTTGGACTGGCCTTGCTTCTTTTCATAACACCTGCGTTCACACACATAGAGATATACATCCTGAAAACACTGTGAGATTCAGCAGCTAGGCTAACACACAAACTAGCTCTGTTCCAAAACCTAGTGCACTGCCTCGCTACATCTGTCATGGAACTTCATAAGTGACCAAAATGGAGTTCTCTACATAAGAAGCAAATCAAACAAATAGTGCTTTGCAGTGATTTTCTGGATTTTGATGTTAGCATGTTGCTAAGCTAAAAGAATGATAGCCTACTAAGCATATTAAAGGGTTAGTTTACCCAATTTAGTCATTAATTCCTCACCCTCACGCCGTTCCAAACCCGTAAGACCTTTGTTCATCTTCAGAACACAAATGACAATCTTTTTAATGAAATGTGAGAGCTTTCTCTCCCTCCATTGACAGCCTACGCAAATACCACTTTCAAGCATTAAAGTAATCCATGTGAGTTTAGCCTCAATTTTATATATAAAGCAACGCAAGTGCTTTTTTGATGCAAAATACTTATACGTGAATGAGAAGAATCATTAATAAACCAGCCACTGTCAACAAAAGAGAAGCTTTAAGGACTTCCTGTGGTTTTCTGGCAAAATAAAAGCTCAATGACTTTTGAAAATGAAGACAGCAAGAAATATTAGTATTGTAATTTTAGATTAAAATAGTAAAATAAAAGTATTATTATTATTATTATATTTTTCTTAAATACTCAATTTATTTTATTGCTAAATATTACAGTCATTCAGTAATAGTTTTGTGATAATTTAAAAATAATAATTATTAGTATAGTCATATTGATACAAAACCATACAATTTTAGGCCCTACAAACAAGCACATCAAACCTGGAGCTTTCTTTAAAATCACATTTTAGTAATGACCATTTTTGTCAGAAAAATCACAATTTGATACTTTTCAGTATTGAAGGAATAATATGTATATTTTTGTTTGCATTCGTCATTTTTTATGTTTACATTTCTCTTGTGTGGGGTTAGGTTTGTCCTCCATCTTGGATTTCACTGAGCACATTGCATTTAAATGGATACATTTAGTGCTGCCTCCGAATTTGTTCAAATGAGGGATATTAGGAGGCGGCGTAATTAAGTCGCCTACCTTTTTGCACAGCGCTTCATGTTGTGAATGCCTATGATGCCTTAAAATACTGTCTCTGTAGGCACACGTAGGTTTTGGAACAAAAAAACTGATCTTTTAATTTTCTTATACAGTGGAGGATTCGTATATCGTGTTCTTGGTGCATCATTTCTTACTTTATGACTAACATTTGGCCAATGTTAGTCACAAAGCCTAAACGATCCAAAGCCTTAAACATTTATCAGTATGTGAACTGAACCCATGGCTTTGGTGTTCCTAGTGTCACGCTACAGGAACACGAGTGCAGCGACTCTTATAGATGATCTCATGATGATTTCATGAATCCATGCATATTTTAGTTCTCACGCCTCAGTGCTCAAGCTGTTATCGCTCAAGAAATCACAGCACAACCTACAGATTCACGTCAATGCTGACTGTTGCCTTTCATCCCCCAGAACCACCAGTATCACTGCCCTCGCTTTCCTGTGCAGTGCCCTAATCAATGCGGCACACCAAACATTGCACGCGAGGATCTGGCGAACCACGTGAAGGAGAGCTGTGGCAGCGCGCTGATCCTTTGCCCCTTCAAGGAGGCCGGCTGCAAACACAGAGTGAGTCCTGCGCTGTAACTTCACTGCATTCATGTGCTGCCCTATGCAGTTTTCCTTCCTCTACAACTCTCTGTGTCAGTAAAAAACTCTTTGAAGCCTTTAGTAGGTACCTGTTTTTAAGGATGGGCTGTCTGCTGTGAGATATCATATTTGCTAGTTTTTGAGATCAAGAGAGTTTGGGGAAATAAGTTTTTAATGCACTTTGCAGGCATCGCAACTTTTGTCAACTTTACTGTGGCATGTTCTCCTGTCTTTACCTGTCTTTTGACCTAAAAAAAGGGAGGACTAGCGTAGCTGCTAGTTAAAAAGTTAATTGTTAATTGAAAAAAAAGTATATACTTTTACAAATATAAATAAATCTATTTTTAAATGAAAAAAACACATATATATATATATATATATATATATATATATATATATATATATATATAAAATACATTTAAAACCTATTTGTTTAATTCATTATGCTTATAGATTTTTTAAACATAACAGTAAAATAATAAATTATTTATTTACATGTTTATTTTTTATAAATACTTTGAAAAGTAGTAAAAGTATAAAAAAAATAAATAAATAATCACATTTAAAATGTACAAATAAATAAACGTATTCCAAATGGTTTATTTAGTTAAAGTTTAAGTACTTGAATTAGTTTAAATGTAACAGGAAATAATTTTTTAATAAATCACTTTTCATATTGACAAATAATCAAAAAACGTAATTTGTAAATACTTTATATTCTTAAATGTTACATTAAAAATGATTAATTAATTAATTAATTAATTAATTAATTAATTAATTAAATAAATAAGTTTAAATGTGTCTGTTTATTTATCAGTTTGAAAAGGGGTATATTTTAATTTTTTGTTCATTAATACATTGAAAATTGTAGGTAAATGTAGATAATAATGAATAAATAAATGACTTTTAATGGACAAATTACATCTGTTTATATAGTTCATGTTCCAAATTTTACTTAGATGTAACATTTAAACAATCACATTTCAAATTGACAAATAAGTTGATATTTTAAACTGTTTATTCAATTAATCAGAAAGGTGTAAAATATTTTTAAATATTTTATATTTTTAAATGTTGCATTAATTATCCATTTATTTATTATTTAGCTACAGTTTTTTTAGACATCAATTATATAAGCATTTTGAAACATGTCAGTTTAGTTTTGTCAGCTTGAAAACATTATTTATTTACATTTTATATTTTTGAATTAATGCACTGTCAAATTAAACACGAGGTTCACAATGATGATCAAGGTCTATAGTGATGCTAATAGCATCGTGCAGATCAAAACAAGAACAGCACATTTTAGTCAGCACTCAAATTCACATTATGCTTATGCAAATGTTCTATGCTCTGGTTTATAGTGCCCAAAGATGGCAATTGGACGACACCTGGAGGAGAGCACGAAATCCCACCTGACCATGATGTGTAATCTGGTGGGGCGGCAGCGGCAGGAAATCATGGAGCTGAGACGCGAAATGGAGGAGCTGTCGGTGAGTCACGACGGCGTTCTCATCTGGAAACTGACCGACTACTCGCGCAAGCTGCAGGAGGCCAAACTCCGCAACAACCACGAGTTCTTCAGCCCGCCCTTCTACACGCACCGTTACGGCTACAAGCTGCAGGTGTCCGCGTTCTTGAACGGCAACGGCAGCGGAGAGGGCTCGCATCTGTCCATCTACATCCGCGTGCTGCCCGGCGAGTACGACAACCTGCTGGAATGGCCCTTCTCCTACAAGGTGACCTTCTCGATTTTGGACCAGAGTGACCCGTCGCTGTCCAAACCTCAGCATATCACGGAGACCTTCAACCCTGATCCCAACTGGAAGAACTTCCAGAAACCGTGCAGCACCCGGAACTCGCTGGACGAGAGCACGCTGGGTTTCGGCTACCCCAAGTTCATCTCGCACGACGAGATCAAGAAGAGAAACTACATCCGTGACAACTCCATCTTCCTCAAAGCTTCCATAGAGATCCCGCAAAAAATCATGGCCTGAGGACGTTTATTGGGGCGTATTGTCTTTATGGACCCTTCTTCCTCGCAGAAACTCTACCGAAAGACTCGGAGCTCGTCTATCTGGTTATTTGGCTGGTTTTGAGGTATCTACATGTAGAAGTGTTTCGCAAAATCATCACTTTAAAACGTTTTGGATTTGCTTTCGAACACTCTCTTCCTCAATTTACAGCAACGCCTTTGGACATTCAGTAGTGCCTAGAACATTTATTTTAAGTTAAATGTTATTTTTAAAGCGTGAATTATGTTGTTTCTCTCACAAATGTCAAGTGAACGATTGAAGAGGACTGTGAAAGGCTATTCGTAACCTTTGCACTTTGAGAATGTTCTTTCGGAGGCGAGGCGACGGAGCTCGTTGGCAGGCATTCGGCGTACACACACTAACCCTCTTTTTACCTTTATGTGTGCACGCTTTCGTCCAGCACCGGGTCCTTGATAAGAAACTCGACGGAAACGACTCATTTTACGTAAACTAACAACAGCTGTGAACTAAATGTAGCTTAACTCGCTCTAGCGGTTCGAGACTTGTTCGACGCAACGGTGCATAGTAGTACTTGATGATACGTTATGTTTTTCAATACTAGATGACATTTGGGACAGATTCCGAGGTGCTAAAGCATGGTGGCAAGCTTTTTTCTCCTTACTGTACGGTGAAAAACGACACATTTTTCAAGCTCACGCACTCCGTTTCGGATCGAAAGCCATGCGAGAGATTGTTTACATTCAGTCTGTAGGTGTTTGTGAGGGTTGCATTCACAGGTCACATGTTCTATGACGCGGACCAGTTTTTTTTGTACTGTATACCTGTATTCTTAACCAGCGTGTGAGGGCTTGCGGCGGACAGACGAGCAAAAGGAACCAAATTTTTTCTAATATGTGAAAAAAAAAGTAAATGTGAGCAACCTGTTGCGTTGGTGTCATAAACGGAGGGGGATTTCGAATGTGAACTCTGGTCTCACATGCTCAGTTGACTCTTTCTGTTCTTTGTCTTACTCTGTCGGTCGCTGGCAGATGATGAATAGAAAGGTGCGGGCACTCGCGACGGCCGCCCAAAAGCGCGTCGAGTGCGAGGGCGTCATATTCGAGTGGCGCTGGTAGCCATGGTTACCCGTGCCTGTTAAAGCAGCATGTGAACGAGAGGAGAGTTCTTCCATGTGCCTGAGGAAGATGAGCCTTGTGCAATATGGCTGCCATTGCTCCATACAGACCAGTGGGGGACTTTGTCGATAGTTATTATATATTATATGTGAATACTAATAAAAAAACATGCAAAAGCACATTCTTCTTCACATTTAATCTTGCTATGATACCAGCTAATATTTTGCAATGATTTTGAGAAAACCTGGAAAAAAACAAAACAAAAGACATTTTTGCAAAGATTCTGTATTTTACAAAGTATTCAGATGTTTTCTACAACTCTTTTTGACGATGAGTTCCGGGGGCTGTACGTTGACGTTTTATGGACCCTTTTTATGTTTCACCTCTGTGGCATTTGCTCGATCATTTTGTTTTGTCTGGTTTGGATTTTGCATACTATGTCTGTATTATTTCCTCTTGAGAAGTATTTATTTTAAAGCGCCATGACATAAGCTTGACAAAAAATGGTGCAGATGTTTTTATATGTTGATTTGATGATTGCTTGTCAAATATCACTTGAAATAAAACAATGTCTACAAGGTGTGCTCTGATCAGGTGTCGTCTCTTAAATGTTGCTGAGCTTTCGGTTTGTCTCACGTGACAGTCGACATCTCAAAGTTTACATGGCCCGCCAGTGTTGTAGTACTCGGACTCGGTCTCGAGACCATATTTTAATGGTCTTGGTCTTGTCATGGACTCGTGTCCATTTGGAATCGGTATTGATTCGTACTCAAACATATTAGGAGTTGGACTTATTCCCGAGTCCACTCGAGTCCCATTCAAAATATTTCATGATTATTACTGTACGGTAATATTTCTTTAAATTGATGTTTGATTGACACGTCCAATGATTGGTGATTTTCTTATGCGCAACTGTGCATGACTTGAGACGTTAGTGCAAAGACTCCCGCCAGGTTCTCTCCCACACCCATGACCTGCCCGCTCTCGATTCTATTTTACACTGTGTCCACCTGCCATCAACCTGTAGTGATCCCGCTTTCCAGAATGTCACATTGCTACATTATTTCTCTTCTATTGTCTTTTTATTGGTTTTGGTATTTAACATAGTATGAAAATAAAATAAAATAAATAAAAACAAAATAAAACAACAACACCATTAGATAAATAATAACTGTAGAAATTACATTGGGGGAAAAAAAAAAACATAGAGAGGAGTACAGTTCCAACTATGGTCAAAAGCATGGTGGTACACTACATTATTTCTCAACTGTGTTATTTTATATATTTTCTTTTTACAAAGTGGGACAAAAGTGTCACAGAGAAAACGATGACTACTGACAGTCTCAACACTGAACATCTTCCCCCAAAAATGTGAAACAGAAGGCCAACCGCCCCTCCTGCACATTCACCCTTTTGCATTAAAAAGACAGCAATTTTTCTGCAGTGCATGCCCTCAGTAACTAAAATGTTAATTAAATTGAGTTCTAATGTTGTTTGTGGATTTTCACTGGTCTCGTTCAAGACTCGTACTCAACCCTTTCTGAACTCGGTCTCGACTCGTACTCAACCCTCTCTGAACTCGGTCTCGACTCGGACTCAACCCTTTCTGAACTCAGTCTCGACTCAGACTCAACCCTCTCTGAACTCGGTCTCGACTCGGATTAAACCCTCTCTGAACTCGGTCTTGACTCGGACTCAACCCTTTCTGAACTCGGTCTCGACTCGGACTCAACCCTCTCTGAACTCGGTCTCGACTCAGACCCAACCCTCTCTGAACTCGGTCTTGACTCGGACTCAACCCTCTCTGAACTCGGTCTTGACTCGGACTCAACCCTCTCTGAACTCACTCTCGACTCGTACTCTACCCTTTCTGAACTCGGTCTCAACTCGTACTCAACCCTCTCTGAACTCAGTCTCGACTCAGACTCAACCCTCTCTGAACTCGGTCTCGACTCGGATTAAACCCTCTCTGAACTCGGTCTCGACTCGGATTAAACCCTCTCTGAACTCGGTCTTGACTCGGACTCAACCCTTTCTGAACTCGGTCTCGACTCGGACTCAACCCTCTCTGAACTCGGTCTCGACTCAGACCCAACCCTCTCTGAACTCGGTCTTGACTCGGACTCAACCCTCTCTGAACTCGGTCTTGACTCGGACTCAACCCTCTCTGAACTCGGTCTCGACTCAGACCCAACCCTCTCTGAACTCAGTCTCGACTCGGACTCAACCCTTTCTGAACTCGGTCTCGACTCGGACTCAACCCTCTCTGAACTCGGTCTCGACTCGGACCAAACCCTCTCTGAACTCAGTCTCGACTCGTACTCAACCCTTTCTGAACTCGGTCTCGACTCGGACTCAACCCTCTCTGAACTCGGTCTCGACTCGGACTCAACCCTTTCTGAACTCAGTCTCGACTCAGACTCAACCCTCTCTGAACTCGGTCTCGACTCGGATTAAACCCTCTCTGAACTCGGTCTCGACTCGGATTAAACCCTCTCTGAACTCGGTCTTGACTCGGACTCAACCCTTTCTGAACTCGGTCTCGACTCGGACTCAACCCTCTCTGAACTCGGTCTCGACTCAGACCCAACCCTCTCTGAACTCGGTCTTGACTCGGACTCAACCCTCTCTGAACTCGGTCTTGACTCGGACTCAACCCTCTCTGAACTCGGTCTCGACTCAGACCCAACCCTCTCTGAACTCAGTCTCGACTCGGACTCAACCCTTTCTGAACTCGGTCTCGACTCGGACTCAACCCTCTCTGAACTCGGTCTCGACTCGGATTAAACCCTCTCTGAACTCAGTCTCGACTCGTACTCAACCCTTTCTGAACTCGGTCTCGACTCGGACTCAACCCTTTCTGAACTCAGTCTCGACTCAGACTCAACCCTTTCTGAACTCGGTCTCGACTCGGACTCAACCCTTTCTGAACTCAGTCTCGACTCAGACTCAACCCTTTCTGAACTCAGTCTCGACTCGTACTCAACCCTTTCTGAACTCGGTCTCGACTCGGACTCAACCCTTTCTGAACTCAGTCTCGACTCGTACTCAACCCTTTCTGAACTCGGTCTCGACTCGGACTCAACCCTTTCTGAACTCAGTCTCGACTCAGACTCAACCCTCTCTGAACTCGGTCTCGACTCGGACTCAACCCTTTCTGAACTCGGTCTCGACTCGGACTCAACCCTTTCTGAACTCGTTCTCGACTCGGACTCAACCCTTTCTGAACTCGGTCTCGACTCTGACTCAACCCTTTCTGAACTCGGTCTCGACTCGGACTCAACCCTTTCTGAACTCGGTCTCGACTCGGACTCAACCCTTTCTGAACTCGGTCTCGACTCTGACTCAACCCTTTCTGAACTCGGTCTCGACTCGGACTCAACCCTTTCTGAACTCGGTCTCGACTCGGACTCAACCCTTTCTGAACTCAGTCTCGACTCAGACTCAACCCTCTCTGAACTCGGTCTCGACTCGGATTAAACCCTCTCTGAACTCGGTCTCGACTCAGACTCAACCCTCTCTGAACTCGGTCTCGACTCGGATTAAACCCTCTCTGAACTCAGTCTCGACTCAGACTCAACCCTTTCTGAACTCAGTCTCGACTCGGACTCAACCCTTTCTGAACTCAGTCTCGACTCGGACTCAACCCTTTCTGAACTCAGTCTCGACTCGTACTCAACCCTTTCTGAACTCGGTCTCGACTCGGACTCAACCCTTTCTGAACTCAGTCTCGACTCAGACTCAACCCTCTCTGAACTCGGTCTCGACTCGGACTAAACCCTCTCTGAACTCGTTCTCGACTCGGACTCAACCCTTTCTGAACTCGGTCTCGACTCGGACTCAACCCTTTCTGAACTCGTTCTCGACTCGGACTCAACCCTTTCTGAACTCGGTCTCGACTCTGACTCAACCCTTTCTGAACTCGGTCTCGACTCGGACTCAACCCTTTCTGAACTTGTTCTCGACTCGGACTCAACCCTTTCTGAACTCGGTCTCGACTCTGACTCAACCCTTTCTGAACTCGGTCTCGACTCGGACTCAACCCTTTCTGAACTCGGTCTCGACTCGGACTCAACCCTTTCTGAACTCGGTCTCGACTCGGACTCAACCCTTTCTGAACTCAGTCTCGACTCAGACTCAACCCTCTCTGAACTCGGTCTCGACTCGGATTAAACCCTCTCTGAACTCGGTCTCGACTCAGACTCAACCCTCTCTGAACTCGGTCTCGACTCGGATTAAACCCTCTCTGAACTCGGTCTCGACTCGGACTCAACCCTTTCTGAACTCGGTCTCGACTCGGACTCAACCCTTTCTGAACTCGGTCTCGACTCGTACTCAACCCTTTCTGAACTTGTTCTCGACTCGGACTCAACCCTTTCTGAACTCGGTCTCGACTCTGACTCAACCCTTTCTGAACTCGGTCTCGACTCGGACTCAACCCTTTCTGAACTCGGTCTCGACTCGGACTCAACCCTTTCTGAACTCGGTCTCGACTCGGACTCAACCCTTTCTGAACTCAGTCTCGACTCAGACTCAACCCTCTCTGAACTCGGTCTCGACTCGGATTAAACCCTCTCTGAACTCGGTCTCGACTCAGACTCAACCCTCTCTGAACTCGGTCTCGACTCGGATTAAACCCTCTCTGAACTCGGTCTCGACTCGGACTCAACCCTTTCTGAACTCGGTCTCGACTCGGACTCAACCCTTTCTGAACTCGGTCTCGACTCGTACTCAACCCTTTCTGAACTCGGTCTCGACTCAGACTCAACCCTTTCTGAACTCGTTCTCGACTCGGACTCAACCCTTTCTGAACTCGTTCTCGACTTCTACAACAACACAACCTTGTTTCTGCAGCAACTTTCAGCATGTTTCCTATAAGAACATCTGATGTTTATGTTTTACATGGAGTAAGAAAGTCCACGCAAAATCCACAAAAAACAGAACAGTCACACTGAAACATGTATACAGAAATGCGATTTGAATAGGATTTCAAACCACATATGAATGTAGCTAGAAATGAATTTGTAAAAATCCTAATTTTGGCCTTTCAGACTTGCTAAATCTAATCGGATTTCAATCGGATATGCACAAAAATCAGATTTGGACTGACAGTCTGAATGCCTAATTGGATTTTGTGTGATTTATGGCTACGTTCACACTGTCAGTCCAAATCTGATTATTTGTGTATCCGATTGGAGTCTGAGGGGTTTGTACACAGATATTGTCTTATTTACAACATGACGAGTCGTAGACACCGTGCTGCGTCTTCTGGACAAACTGTGAGAAACTGCGAGAAACTGTGAGAAAGTCACATAAACCATGCGAAATCCGAGCAGAGACGTTGGACTGAAACAAATTTCCAGAAATGCGATTTTGAATAGGATTTCAAACCACATTTGAATGTAGCTCGGTACGGATTTTGCATTTCATGTGATTTTTTTTGCCGTTCACACTTGATGTTGATGAATCCAATCAGATTTAGCTATTGTAAATGGCAAAAAAAAACAGCACAGAATAAGGCCCCGTTTTCGTTTTAAAACGCATAACTTTTGCTACGGTTACGCCTGTCGTCTACCATTCACCAGTGTTTTCGAACCTCAAAAACAAAGACGCTTTCCAAAACGCTGCAGACCTCGTTTTAGTGTGAAAACTCCAGGGTCGCGTTTCAGTGTAAACAGACCAAAACGGAGACTTTAAAAAAAAAGATGGTGTGGCTGCCCACATTGCGCTTTCGGACAATAACAGACCAGGGCTGCGTTTCCCAAAAACACTGAACATTGAAGTAGATCCTAGAAACCGTTGGTGGTTACAATGCATTTGGGAAACACAGCCCAGAGCCGTCTTTCTCAATGGCTCTGTAACACACCAGCCTTGAGTCGATGACCGTGTAAACAATAACACAGAGACAGAACAGCCTGCTTTGCTGACTTTGTGGTCCTTTTTTAGCAGCCGTTGTGCAGTTAAACGCTGTATTGTAGAATACTGCAACTGTCTACATGCGCAAATGGCAACTGTTTACACTTGTACGCGCATGCCCAGTGTGCATGAATGGTCATGTGACGTGTTTTCGGTCATGTAGCGTGGACAGAGATCGTTTCTGAAAGCATTTTAAATAGAAACCGTCATTGCCATAGAAACCAATGCAGATATTCCAAAAAAACAAAAAAGCACAGGACACACAAATTGGATCTGAACAGTTGTGATGCAGTGGGGACACAATAATTTAGATCAGATTGCAATCGGATACACAAATAATCTGATTTGAACTGACAGTGTTCACAATAAGATAAAATGATGTACAGCCAAAGTTCCCATGGTTGGGATTTGGGAATAACAGGGGGTCTAGAAAAGTTATAAAATGGAAACTTCTTTTGTGAATATACATTTTCTAGTTGCGCTTAGCTCTAAAAATATTGCATCAGCTGCTCTTGTGGAGTGCAATCTCTATGAAATGATTACAAAAAACTTTATTCAGTGATCACAAACCGCTGGAAAAGTTATGGAAATGCATTGCCGAAAAGGTGTGGAAACCCTCAAAGGTCTTTACAGCTACAGTTTGGTTGAAATGGCTTACAATGTCACAGCTTTTATTTCATTCACTCCATTTCCAAGCAGTCATGATGGGTGCCAAGTCTGCACAGTTTTTTTTTTTTATTGCTTTGTTTTAACAATAAGTGAAAGGGGGCTGTATCTCATTACACTCACATCGCCGCTCCATGTGCTGATCTCCTCCAGAGATGAAGGGGGAGGAAGTGAAGCAGACACGTGCTCAACTTTGATGTTGTGCCAGAGGTTTTCTCTGGACTCTGTACGGGTGTATGGGAGGGTTTTCCTTCATTCTTTTTTTGAGACTCGTAAGTCCCTCAGAGGAGAAAAGCTGTGCAGTTAAGACAGGCCAACCCTGAAACATCACTTTAAAACTTTATGTTGAGGCCTAAAAGTTAGTTTGAAATTTGTGGAAGGGGTCATGTACACTACCATTTAAAAGTTTGGCGTCAGTAAGATTTTATTAAAGATATTCATAACATAATAATATATTCTTTTTTTTTTTTTTAAATATATGACATGTAATACTATTTCAGAATATAACCGTTTTTACAGCATTTTTCTTCCAAATAAAAGATTTAAAATCTTTAAAAATCTTACTGAACCCAATCTTTTGAACCGTCCAGGTCATATTTTACCCCAGAATGTGAAACAATTAGAAATTACACTTTGTATAAAGAAATTAAATTACAGCATTACAGCAATTAGGATCAAATGAAAATCATTGAGAATGATGGGAATTATATATATGACAGATGAAGTTAATAACACTGATTATCTCTTCATCACGGCACCTGTTAATGGGTGGGATATATTAAGCAGCAAGTGAACATTTTGTTGTGTTAGAAGCAGGAAAAATGGGCGAGAGTAAGGATCTGAGCGAGTTTGACAAGGGCCAAATTGTAATGGCTAGACGACTGGGTCAGAGCATCTCCAAAACTGCAGCCCTTGTGGGATGCAGACCAGTCAGGGTGCCCATGCTGACCCCTGTCCACTAACGAAAGCGCCATCAGTAGGCATGTGAGCATCAGAACTGGACCACGGGGCAATGGATGAAGGTTGCCTGGTCAATCGAACATCTATGGGATGTGCTGAACAAACAAGTCCGATCCATAGGGGGCCCCACCTCGCAATTTACAGGACATAAAGGATCTGCTGCTAACATCTTGGTGCTAGATACCGCAGCATACCTTCTGGGGTACATGCCTCGACAGGTCAGGGCTTTGGCAGCAAAAGGGGGACCAACACAATATTAGGAAGGTGATCATAATGTTATGTCTGATCAGTGTATATATTTATGCTTATTTATATTTATAATTATTTTGTCTATTTATACTGTATATAAAAAATAAATGTATATTTATAATATAATTTAGGTGACTTGCACATGTTAAGAAACTGGAACTCTTTAAAAAAAAAAGTTTATGTTTTAGGAAAGCATATTTACATTTTTCATGACTTTATACTGACTGAAAGTGATTGTTCTGAGTAAATTCCTCCAGCCGTATCGTTTTCCACAGCCACGCTGAATACAGAGTTATTTAAAGTTAACTGCAATAACCCAAAGCCGTACTGATGGCCCCTATAAGTTTCCTGGCACAGGGAGTTCAAACAGCAGCCCTGCACTCATCTAGGGCAGAGTTCAGTGAAAATAGTAACGTCTAATTACACATTAGCTCATACATGTTTCCCATTCGGAGTGGAACAGTCACGTGTGGCACAGAGCCCAGCTACAGGCTGTTCAGCACTCTCTCTGTGTGTCTCAATAAAGCCTCTCTCTCATATTCAAGGACTAAACCCTGTTTATGTTTTCCTACCGTAGGTGAGGCTCTCAGCAAACTATCAGAAAATGTCAATGAGTGATCTGTGCTAGCTTGAGTCCCGTGAGCCCTGTGTGGAGAGGGATGGCATGTGTTTTCTGACTCACTGCTGATGGGTATTTATAATGACAAATATTCTAAAGAATATTAAATATATATATTTAGCATATAAGCTAATAGCTGAGTGTTCTGTGTTCAAATTTGTTGCAGTGAGAATCCTATATAAATAGTGTTTATTTAAGGCTACAGATCAAATATAAATGAAATATTGATTTGAGTAGCTAATTATTTTATTCGCTTATTTTGAGAGACACCATGAGAACATCTAGGAAAACCCAAATAACTTGTTTTTTTTTCCCACACAACGCAAATGTTCCAAATATATTCTTATTTATTGTCGGTTATATAACAAAAAGATTCATTGGCTGTTCAATCAACGGCTTGTGTGTCCATTATCTGCACATCATTCATAGAAGCCCTTTTTTATGTAAAAAGTGATTGTGAGATAAAGTTTAAAAGGAGAAATAGGCCTAAAGTCACATTGCAAGTTACCAATGTTAGGCTACTGTTGATATTGTGAACTAAAACTAGCAGTCTAAATCTAAGACTATTAAAAATGGTTTTCTCTAGCCTGGATGAAAAACTTTTTTTCTTTGACATTTTGAAAAACGTGACATTTTGTCTTAGTAACTGAAATATAACAAGTTAATCTATACACTAATATGTATTGCGTTTAAAATTATCAAAATTTAAATCATTTTGATATATGAATCATAAATCATTCTTTCAAAGCATGTTTTTGTCTTACCTTGATTATGGTAAGCCTGTTATAAGTAGGCTATTTATATTTTTGACGTGAAGGGATGGTTTTCGCGGGAAATTGCATACGCACGTCACTCGCACATGCGTGACGTGTCACTTCATAATCCGTAGATAGAGAACCGTTGCAAGGAGCGAGAAAGCTTAACATGGAGCAGCTCTAAATCGTGAACCTCCGCCTCCCGGCCTTCGGGGAATCACCATTTAAAAAAAAAAAAAAAAAAAAAAAAAAAAATCCGTCGAACAGAAGAGGACTGCTGGTAAAATAACACGACAGAGTTCGTAGTAAAACGGGAATCAACACTGTTTTAGCTTTTCGTCGGAGTCAAAACGACGCGGAGATGACGTTTATATAACTAAACAGGTGAGTAAAGGTATTTTAATGAACACATAAATTGCCATATGTAACAGAGTTCATTGTAAAGCATTGTAAAGGCTCATTTCATTATGGTTGTTGTAGCATATAGTGCTGTAAGTTACTTGAATTTATTTTTATTTATTTGGTCTATTAATGGGTATAGTGACCATAACATCTTCAGTTAGTCGCCTTGAGATAATTTCCATCTAAACGGGTTATATCTCTTAAGCCTAGTAATTTAGTGTATGTTTTATGAGATTATCTCTCTTTTTAGTTATGAGAAAGAACAATGTTCATCCGCACAGTCAGTCATGCAGAGCCGAAGCACAACCAAAACAATGTTCTTCAGAAAATATTTTCTTTTTTTTAAACTTTTTTTTTTGTTTAAAACTCATAAATGATGTTAACAGAACAAAATGACTTAAACAGAGTAAAATATAAAAATAAATGTGAATAAAATATGAATAAGTACTATAATAGTATATAAATGCATGCATTTGAAGTCAGTACAATTCTTTGAGGGAGAAACAGACTTCCTAACATTATTTATCACTCTGTTAATGTCGTCCTCCTGGCCATATGGTTGTGTATTATTTTGCTATGTTTAGGAAGCTGTCATATTGATATTTTTTCTCCTTTTCACAGAGCCAAATTACAGGCTCTTTTCACTTACCTACAATCACTGGAAAGCAAAAGATGCAACTACATTTTGACATTTTTGAAGGTGCATGGGTTCTGCATAGTTGCTGGGGCGTTGCAGTTGCTATAGGCTGTTCTGGGTTGTTGCTAAGGGGTTGCTAAGTGGTTCCAAGGGTGTTCTGTATGGTTGCTAGATGGTTGATGGGAGGTTGATCTGATGGCACTCCATTCATCTCTGTAACAGAAATGTTTTCATTGGGCCGACTGTGTAATATGTAAATTAAGCGTATAATTGGAGTTTCATCTGCTTCCAAAAAGACATGTTTTCAGAAGGGTCTGGGTTTGCCGCTGTCCTTGGATGCTAAAACGCTTTGAAATAGAAGTTCAAAGGATGTTCAAATCAAAGTTGACGTCCTGTAGTGTGACAGTAACAGGGGGTCAAGATCTCTTTCTGTTTCAGTTTCCCTTTCTCCATCTCTTTCTCTCTCCCTCGCCCAATTTATAATTTTTTTCTCTTACACCAAAGGTGCCAGTATTTAACGTTCATGTGAGAGTTTCCACTACCTCGCATATAAATGCGGTCTGGAGGTGTGTTTCTAGACAGAACAGTTCAACTCTCAATGTCTTTTGACGTCAAACAATTTCATATTATAGAATGTTGCTGATTTGTTAAATGCATTACAGTATGAATGATTGACGCTGTTACTATAATAGGATTGTTGTTTTGCTTTATTTATGCTGTTGTTGTTTTGTCATGTTAATTTGTTGTGTGTTGAAAGGGATAGTTCACCCAAAAATGAAAATTGTCATCATTTACTCACCCCCAAGTTGTTCCAAATCTGAGTTTCTTTCTTCTGTTGAACACAAAAGATGATATTTTGAAGAATGTTGGTAACCAGACAGATGACGGTAGCCATTGACTTCCATAGTAGGGAAAAAAAATACTATGGAAGTCAATGGCTACCGTTAACAGTCTGGTTATCAACATTCTTCAAAATATCATCTTTTGTGTTGAACAGAAGAAAGAAACTCGTACAGGTTTGGAACAACTTCAGGGTAAAAGATAGCCTGGATGCCAGCCAGGGCTTAAAAACGGAAAAAAAATATCAATCGGTTCACTCCGAGCAGAATTGATATTTTAACGTTTCCGTTTTTGCGTTCCTAATTAAACATTACTGTTCCGAAAACGGTTTGATTTGAAAAAATAACGGTTAATAACGTTATTTTAATTTAGCCTATACTTTAAACAAATATGTATAAATAAAGACTTATTTTCACTCAATAATAATATAACGCATGATAATTAAACTTGAATATTTATTTCATAACATTTTTAAAACCACAACAGAAATACATGCATTAATTACAAAGCATAAACAGCGGGACAAATATTGACCTGTTTTAATGGAGCGGAAAGTGGCCCTCTATATGCCTATTCTTTTCAGAAGCGTGATAACATTCTTTGTACATAACTTTTTTTTCAACACGACTTGTTTTAAAAATTGCATGAATAAAGAATAAATAAACTGGATAACCATTGCTCTTTTAATGCACCGTCAACTGGTAATTTCAAAGCAAACACTGCGCAACACGTCCTTGCATCACATAATCAAATTCAGTCAGCTAATAAAGCTTGATCATTTAATGCAATATAACATACCATTTAATACGAAGCATCAACTGTCTATATAGAAAACATTGACCTGTATTGGCAATCTGAAAGACTATAGAGACAGAGCGTATTTAGGCCACGCCCACACCGGGGGGGAAAACAATCCAACGCTCTCCATTGACTTTGCATTGCGGGAGGCTGCCTCATTGTCATTTCGGACTTATAACAAAAAACAGAACAATGTCTAAAAGCTGATATGTGACAAGGTGTACAGCAAACAAGCTAAAAAACACAGAAATACGTTTTTATAAGCTGTCGACCCAAAAAAACGAGCGTTTAAGAAGATAAAAGTGGATACAGGCAATACGAAGTGACGCTTCAGCAGGAAGAATGGGTCAATTTTGGGATCCTGACACTCAGTATGTCTCAGTATGTGTATGTGTGCAGTAAACATTTTGTCACTGTTAAGTCAAATATCCAAATGTCCGTTTTATATATTATATTTACTGTCGCTGATGACGTTCCCCTCTAGTCGCCGTAGTTCTCAGTGTAATATGGCCCGCACGCTCTGTCTCAATGGCCTGAATCCACTTTTTTGTCCTTAAACGCTCGTTTTTTGGGTCAACAGCTTATAAAAACGTCTGGGTTTTTGCTTCTGGGTTTTGTTTAGCTTGTTTGCAGTACACTTTGTCACATATCAGCTTTTATACATTGTTCAGTTTTTTGTAATAAGTCCGAAATGACAAGGAGGCAGCCTCCCGCAATGCAAAGTCAATGGAGACGGTTTGATTGTTTTCCCCCCCGGTGGGCGTGGCCTTCAGATTATGACGCGTGTTGCTCTGTCTCTATAGGAA
Source organism: Gobio gobio (assembly GCF_949357685.1). Lineage (NCBI taxonomy): Eukaryota > Metazoa > Chordata > Actinopteri > Cypriniformes > Gobionidae > Gobio > Gobio gobio. The sequence continues at coordinate 39,422,417 of NC_137114.1, forward strand.
AAATGTTTGATAGATGCTAGTAACCTACTTGGATAGGCTTAAACGAAATCCACAAACTAGCCTAAATCAGACTATTTGAGCTTAAAGTCCGTACTACTTATTTAAACGTACGAAAAGAATGTCCTCCAATACCTGCGCTTTCATTGTAGACCTCAGTGGGGAAAGAAATGTACTTGAGGCATGAAAATGCGCGATCTATACTGACTTGCGTTACCGATAGATTCATAGATGACTGGTGCGTGGTGCGCGGGCATTTCACTCACGCTTGATCCGTCAACGTCACATGCTGTACTGTATTCATTATTGGTCACTGCCAAATTAAAATATTAAAGAGAACGATAAAATAACGTTATTAACCGGTTAATGGTCATTTCAAATTAACGTTTCTGTACAGAACAATTCAAATTAATTTTGATTTCGTTTTCGTTCCTCTTAAAATTTCGTTCGTTTCCGGTTTTCGTTTTCGTTCCTTGAACCGGTTCAGAGCCCTGATGCCAGCCAAACTTAGGCCCACCCAGAACATTTGAGGTCGGGAAGTTCGGTCTGGACTTGATCCGTTGTGGAGCAACTATGCTCGAACCAGAGCTCTTCGGACCAATCAAATTGTCATGGCAGGCTTTATACGATGATGGACAGATGATCAACAGTAACGTAATCATGCACGTCACCAAAGAGCGCTTGGGTTGAATTCGTTCTAATCCTAAACGGAAAACTTGTTCGTATATGCATTCACCTTTACTATTTCTATAAAAAATGATGATCGTGTTGGTAAGTACTCTGTGTATCCTTAAATTCTTTTTACAACACCGGCAAAGATCGTTTACACTCATCTTCTTCTTCTACTACTTCTACTAGCGTGCGTGCAGTTGAGTTCTGTTTACAACGACGCGTCGCTCCATTGCTCTGATTGGTTGTAGGTCTATCCAATTGAGTGCAGAGGCATTTTCTTTCCTGGTTCGGTTGAAACGCCCCATAATCACAGCCCAATGGAGCAGGAGCAGACTCATATTCTGACTAGAATTGAGTATGACGACGTCAGGATAGATAAAAGAGCAAATGGTGGCAGAATTTTCATTTTTAGATGAACTATCCCTTTAAGTGCTTATCTTTTTACTTGATGATTGTCAGCTGTCGCCGTTGTTGAGGTCTATTTGCATCTGTTTAAAATGATGGCACTTAATGTCTTTGCTATGCAAGTTCCTAAAAAAAGATTCAGTAAATTAATTAATAACATAATTTTTGAGCATGAATTCTCAATGCCTTTTTATGCCATTCTGCAGCTCAAACAGTAGGGCACGGCGCTAGCATTGGCAAGGTTATGGGTTTGATTTCCAGGGAAAGCAAAAACTGATACAATACCTTGTCCTTGAATGCAATGTGGGACTATGTTCAGACTGCAGACAAATGTGGCCCAAATCCGATTTAGTTTTCTGCTCACAAGTGACTCAGATCTGTTTTTCTCATGACAGTGTGAACAGCACAAACCACATGGCAATCCGCCGGAAGTTAGTTATTTTAATGCGTCCGTTCATTCATTCTTGTCGAAGACGCTGACGTCAGACATACGTCCGTTTACAAACCAATCAATGTCCAGATGCCGCCCACATAGATGATGACAAGTGGACGCAAGTGTGTCATGTAAAGTTCTTTAGTCCGCTCGCATAATTGCAATGTGAAACCAAACCAAAACTAACCAAATCTATAAAATGTATCAAAACATGAACTTCGGTTCGGACCTTGGTGCGGACTTTCAGGTGTGAAAACGCCCTTAGTCTATAAAGTTTTAAATATGGATATTTGTCTTACACAAACGCGTCACTTTGCTTCAGAAGGCCTTTATTAACCCCCGGGAGCCGTGTGGAGCAGTTATATGATGGATAGATGCACTTTTATGGCCTTCATAAACAAGACAACAATTATAATGCCATTATAATGCTTGGATTAGCAGGACTTTTTTACTATAACTCTGTTCGTCTGAAAGAAGAATGTCATATACACCTAGGATGACTTGAGGGTGAGTAAAACATGGGCTAATTTTCATTTTTGGGTGAACTAACCCTTTAATCCTCGGATAACATGCCTACGTCTCCTTCGATCAAAATCAATGGCTAGTTGATGCGATAAACATAAGATAAACATCCATTGCCACGATTTTTGGAATGATTTATCGCAAGAGGGAAAAATTCAGTTTTTGTCGCATAACATAAAACGGCATCATTTTGCAATAGTTTATTATCGACATTTAGAAAATATCGCAAGTTTTGTGCAAATCTGTAATGGAAACGTGACGATTGTATGTTTTGAGGCAATATATTGTATGTTTTGAGTTTTCAATTTTTTCATTTCAATTTTATTTGATGTACTCTCTTAATAATGACATTTTGTTGGGTTTTACCAAACAGTGCAGAGAGGAGAGTCAACACTGTTCACCATGAGAGCATGCATAAATGTACCATTCTTACAACATGTTTGACGTAAAAGTCCTGACAAACGAGTAGAACTACAATATCCACTTATTCCCATGAGCATGACTCACTTTCTCTGTCTCTACCCCTCACTCAGATAAGAATAGACATAAACTTGACGTTTTATCCACAAACAACAGCACGATTACGCACTGGTTTACAGCGACGCAGCTTTTGTGATGCTGAATACATGCATAGGCTTTCTGAGAGCAGACATAATGTCTTTTTCAGTAAGTTTGCGTCAGTCATGCTCTCTGCTCTTAATGGAGGGCGCTTTATTTGGGTATGAGAGACAGGATGGCATTATCACAGCCTGTGGGCATGAGTTTCATCCTCACAAAAGCTGAATGCTGGAGATGGGTGAGATGCATCATTGAGCTCTCATTTTAGATTATGGAATAAATTGAATTGCAGTACTTCAGCTCATAATTTCTGAACTCCTCTCAGCTAAAGTGTGTATCCATCCTACCTTTTCTGTAAATGAACTGTAATTCATGGAAAATGTGCCTTACTGACTCACTGATGAATGTGTCTTTTCATGCTAAACTAGGAGCTGTTTCTCCTGAGCCAGGAAACTGTTGGTCAGATGCTGTGTAAGGTTAGTGTTGCTCTTAGAGTTTTAAGGAGATGGAAAGAGTTATGATGTGGAGGTGAGAGATGAAGGACAGGTTGTTCAAAGTGTTCAAAGAAAACTGAAGTCCCTGTTTGGGACTTACAACAGTATTTTATAACAGGTGTAACTCACACTGTCCCATTCACACACAAATTCTGTGCAAATTTGTGTGAATAATCCCTTTCACACATTAAACCCAGTATATTACTGTAAAATTACCAGATTTCTGGCAAATAGTAAAAATACCATTCACACATCAGTGTCAAAATATCAGCAAACCCTGTGATGTCAATCATCATACACTAACTCTAAACCCTGCACCGTTTTCTTCATCCACCTGGATGAGGAGTAGTGCATTAAAGGGATAGTTCACCCAAAAATGTAAATTACTCCATGATTTACTCACACTCAAGTCATCCTAGGTGTATATGACATTCTTCTTTCAGACGAATACAATCAGAGTTATATTAAAAATATGTCCAGGCTAATCCAAGCATTATAATTGCAGTGAATGGCAGCCCAAAATTTGAAGCCCAAAAAAGTGCGTCCATCCATTATAAAAGTACTCCACACGGCTCCAGGGGTTAATAAAGGCCTTCTGAAGTGAATCAATGGGTTTGTGGTCCGCCAGACCGCCTTTCGTATTCAACTGACGAAGAAAGCGCCTTGCGTAGTTCAAAATGCTTGCGCTACGTCCGGCATCATTGTCACGCCAATTACACTTTTTTCGTAAATTGAATACGGGAGGCCTTTATTTACCCCCGGAGCCGTGTGGATTACTTTTATAATGGATGGATGCACTTTTTTTGGACTTCAAATTTTGGGCTGCCATTCACTGCAATAATAAAGCTTGGATTAGCCTGGACATATTTTTAATATAACTCTTGATTGTATTCGTCTGATAAGAATGTCATATACACCTAGGATGACTTGAGGGTGAGAAAATTATGGGATAATTTTAATTTTGGATGAACTATTCAGCGGTTTGAATCGCCAAAGTCACGTGATTTCAGCAGTTTGGCGGTTTGACACGCGATCCGAATCATGATTTGACTCGCTGATTCATAACGCTTCGAAGCTTCATGATGCATTGTTTTGAAATCGGTCATCACTATTGAAGTCGTTATTTCGGTTTTTTTTTGGCGCACAAAAACTATTTTCGTCGCCTCATAAAGTTATTGTAGAACCACTGTAGTGAGATGGACTTTGCAACGACGTCTTTATGGGTCTTGAGAGTGTAAAGTGCATTGTGCCAATGGAGGCCTTTCTGAGCCATCGGATTTCAACTAAAATATCTTCATTTGTGTTCCGAAGATGAACAGAGGTCTTACAGGTGGCGAAAGACATGAGGGTGAGTTATTAATGACAGAATTATCATTTTTGGGTGAACTAACCCTTTAATAATGACAAATTTGGACGCTGTCACTTTCAGACGGACTGCACAGATCCATTATACTCGTGCATGGTATAATCGATACTTCCTGCAACGTTTTGCTCCAACCCTCGAACAACTGAACCAGCTGATAAGATCTTCAGGAGTACTTGGTAATTACAGACAGGTCTGTTGGATCAGGGTTGGATCTGAACTTTGCAGGTAGGTAGATCTCCAGCGCTGCGTCCGAAATTGAATACTAGTTTGCGAAAACAGTACACCAATATAGTATGTTTAAATATATTATAATAAGTCCCCGGATGACCTACTACTTCCGGCGAGAGTCTGAAGTGCGGATTCGATGGACACTTTACTATCCCATGAAGCCACAGGAGAGGATTTATGAATGGAACTGAAGCAGCGCAACTGATGCTGGTAGGTCACGTGACGATAACAACATGGTAGATATAATATGTCTGTATTTTATTCATACTATATAGAACATAATTTTTTAACGGTTGCGAAGTTCAAATTTAAATGTAGTACCTACTCAAACAACTAGTTGTTATTTACAGTGTTTACACCTCGGAATGTTGTCGAAACTGCAGTTTCCAGGCCATAACCCTCATACTACAGTATTCCATTTGACATTAAACTTCTTATAGTGGAATGTCCTGGAAGTTAATCGTGGGAATTTAGATTTCGAGTGCACTGTTGATGTGAATGAGAGGCTTTTAATCTAGCCCGACAGGAAAGGACATGCAAACTTGAGAGGATGGAAAACTTCAGAAAAAGATCCGCACATTTTAGCTCTGGACCGATAGAAAGCTTTATCTGTAGCTGCCTACCATGTGTGACGTTCGTGTAAATATTTTCAACATGTGTTACTTTCATAATGTGACATTTCTCAGGGAAATAGCCGCGTACAGTATTGAGAAAACTGTTGGAGTAGGAGTTTATTTATTTTCAGTCTCAGAAGAGATGATGCTGTTATTGACTAAATTAGATCAAGCAGGATTAATGAAACAGTTTCTCATTTGTCTGTCTAAATTCCACCAATGACTTCATAAATGCTGCCGTCAAGATTCTGAAGTCGGGTCAGGTGTCGCTGATGATCATTTTTGTTTTAAAGTGTTACTTATTTTCTCCCCATTTCATCTTGCTCAGTCAGATTCGACCATCATAATTTGTCAAGGTCAAAGGTCAAGCTCTGAAGCGCTCACTCCAGGACTGTGATTCGCTGTTGTAACCACATCATAGCTCGACTGCTAAGCTGTGCTAATCCTATTACACACACTTTCATCATAACCCAAACATCTCCATTAGATCTCTCTTTTATAGCACCTTTCCTCCCTGCCAACAAAAGAGATTTGCCCTCTCAAGCCGTCAGATGAGGGATATCCGTAAAACTTTTTTTTTGATGCTTGTGCAGATGTTGGGAACGTTTTCAGGTATTTCTTTAGACACTTGAAAACTCTTTACTTTGTTTTATTGTAGAAATATCTATTTAATTGTGAAGTGTCATTTCTGCGACATTAACGTAAAGATACATACTTTAAATATCTCTTGTAATTGTAAACAACATGGTTGAAAGAAATATATTTTCCAAACAGTATATTTTGTTTAAATCTTCAGATAAAAATATTATATTTTTTAAATATGTTTTAGACAATATTTTGAATTTAAATTTTTTTAAAATATTAATATATGGTAAAATAAATAACTAAAATATAAATATTTTACAATAAATATTAGCAATATATTTTCCTATTACATTTTTTGTCATCACAACAATGATTTGTTCAAATTATCTTGAAAAAAAAAAGGTTTCAAACAGGTTTCATCAAAATCATGCCATTGGTTTAGCCAAAGCTGGTTGGGTTATTCAAATCACACATCTATGAACTGTCTCTAAAATGGAAGTAGCTTACTTTAATTTGTCTCTGCATATTAAGCTGAGAAAGAAAGTATTTTAACATCCAAAAAAACGCCCAGAAACATCATTTTTAAGTACCAATATAATATAGTATAATATAATAAATATAATATAATATAATATAATCTATATTGGGTGGGGGTGGTGTTGGCACCTGGGGGTTTGTATGAATGCCATTTGTCTGTTCTCTCATAAAAGCTCACAGATTTGGTTATTAAAAGGAGGCAAAGCAAACAGTGAGAGTGGAAAATCTGCAGCAGATGGTCAGTGGAAGATTATGCATGAACACTTCACAGCTGACCTCTCCACGCCGCTCACACAACATATCGGAGAGTAGTTTTAACATGACAGTCAACACATTCTCTGAGTTTAGGGATTGAAATGGGTGAAACTGCTGAGCTTGCACTGTATTTTCTGTATGTTTATTACAGCACTGACGGTTTTTAACCCAGATGTCTGTGTGGGAATATTCAGCACCTCTCTCTGTTGTCAAATGATTGTCTGTGGAAAAAAAAATAAGGTCCGTAAAATATAGTAATATTTTTTATAAAACAATAAAAAGTGAATGCTACTATGTAAAAAAAACTATACAAATCCAGATAAATAAATAGGGGAATTCAGGGAGATTGGGACACTTTTTGCTATTGAGATGAATTGGAAAAAGTGTCCCAATCAACCTGAATTCACCCCTAAATAAAAGAAAGGTTAAGGAACAATGCAGTTAAAACAGAGGCAACTGCACAGGTAATCTATACCTGCTGTTAGCCTGCATACATTCTGAATTGAATACATGTGGAGATTGGGCTCATAAAGTTAGATAATGTCCTACTCAACAAATTAGCATGGTTTTACTTTGCCTGAAAAATCCATGGAAAATCTTTTCTTTCAGAGGCAGAGAAACCAGTTACCGCCTCATGTTAAAGAAATGACGAGTCACAGTTGAGAGCACGTGCTGTTATGACTGTCTGCCTGTGAGAGAACCTGCCAACAGGGAAAGGTAGAGAGAAGCGGTTGCCAGGGTGAGGAGACTCTTTTCCATCAAGCTTGCTTCTGATTGGCCGGCTCCCTGTCTGAGGGAAAGGAATCCTGCCAATTGGAAACAATCAATGTTTTGTTGCTGGGTCTAAGCCATTCCACAAAGCTGACATTTATTGGCAAAGGGTTTGCCCCATAGGTTTAAAACGAATACACTCAGACTCTTCAGCTTATTAGCTGAATTACTTTTCCAGTAGGAAACCTACAAGAGTCTAGGACACTTTTGGAATACAGCAGCTCTTTTACTGCAGAAAGTCATGTATTTAAATATCTGTTTGTTTGTTTTTGCCAAGTTTGGCCCTTTCTGACAGACTAGTTCTAAGTCTTCAGTTATACAGAGCTTGCAACTCTGAATATAAAGAGTTAATATGTTTCAGCTCCATATCTTGTCATATTAAATCTTTCTGAGGCCCTACTGTTCATATTACAGGATTTTAGTTGTTATTAATCATATTTTAACTTGGATATACAGTAGGCCTATATTAAATACAATAAAACTGGCATGAAATATTTATTGGGACATTCAGCTTCAGCACAATTAATGCTGTTTTATTAAAATCTAAATGTAGTTATTGCTTGTTAAAAGTTATACTTCAAACTTAAGTAAAGGGGTGAGTAAACCGCATGGTTACAAGTGAGGAATATTGGCTCTGTTTACATATTTTATTGAACTGGAGCCACATGACAGACAAACCCTTCCTCATTTAAAAAACCGAGCATGAATAATAGTCTCCTTTGGGTTAGTGTTTGATGTCACATGACTCTTTCTCTGGCTGCTATGTATTGCTTGTTGACAGACTCTTGTGCTGTCGTCTGGGCTGCTGTGGTTAGACAGCCATGCTGATGAAGAACAATGCGTTTTACAAGGCCTTTTGTTGGCTGACCCCCAACATCCCGTTTGCCATTTTTCTTAATCGTAGCACAACTTTTACCGTATTTCTTGAGGGAGACCACCAAACACTTCTATATATATATATATATAATGATATATTACAGTTTGTATATATTATTTAAATATAGTATATATCATATGATCATTGTACTTGTAGTATTTGCTATACATTTTTTAAATGATCATTGTGTTATAGGATAAGACGACTATCATGTCATGCAGTAATGAGAATCTAATGAGAACAATCCTTACATGGTTATATTTTGCATTAACCTCGGCCCTCCCCTGTTTCAGTGCCATATGTTGTCAATCCACGTAGACGACGTTGAAGTGTACAGCTATTTCATTGTGTCACTGTGCAGACGGATGATAGCAGACAGCATTGTAGCGTCAAAATAAACCAACACTGACTGCATTTGTCTGGCTGTCATTTTAGCCCCCTGGCCGCTCTCTCGCTCAGAGACAACGACAACTAAGATTACATGATGTTGAGATAAAGCACCCACAACTATGCAGCACGTCTCGAATCAAACGTAAACCGTGGTCTATGCGGATCACTCAATGGAAAAGAAACCTTCCAGGAACTAAAATTGACAATCGGTAAACAAGCATTCATATTGTAATGAATTAATAAACAGTAATCTTGGTCTAATGTGACATGACAGTGTATCTAAATGTCACCCACACACATGCCTAGGGCTACCAGACAGAAGCTGCCAGTTGGGCATGAGTAATTGAATGGGGGAAAAATTTGAAACAATAGATTTTAATTGCATTAATCCGTTGCCTGTGACAACAATGAATGGGGGGACGGGGAGATGGAAATGGGATTCCCCACATTTATAATTACACCTAAATCAGAAACGTTGGCCTATAATTAGGCAGCAGAATTAAAGTTATAAAGGCAGACCTCCAATTAATCCAATCTGCAGGCAGCGTGTCATATTCAGTAATAGGGAAGGTCTTATCAAGGCAGGTCATCAGCGTTTGAACCAATATGCTGTCATATATCAGCTCATTCTTGGAGGGTCTGATGGTTTTATGAGACTCTGCTGTTGTAAATTCAGTCATCTGAATGAGCTGCTCGTGTGCACGAGTCACGTGGAGGCTGGGTGGCGTTTGTGGATTGAGTTAGCAGGCCAGCCTCTGTTTTGGGACCATTGTCTGTGTGTGTGTTTTTGTGTGGGTGGGATCGGTAGATCCAAAGACGGAGTACATCTGGAGTTGTGGCCACATAGCGGAGCCAGGCGCCAGAGCTCCTATCCATCTGCCCTTCCCTCTGTCTGTTTCCTTGCCTCACATATGCTTGCACATGCAGGGCTGCCTGTGACACGCGTGCTGTTTCCATGCAATAACCCAAATCCCTCATGAGGCTTGAAATGAGTGTGTGAAACATATTTCAGGTTATGCCGTTTGATATGGTAATGTCACTTTTGAAAGGGCTGGGAATGTCCACAGAGAACTATAGGGCCCTATCAGACACGACGCAAGTGTTTTTTGCTAATTTCAGCCAGACGCAGGTATAATTTTCTCGTCCAGTGCCACATTGTTTAAATAGCAAATGCACTCGCGCCCATGGGCGTGCTGGTCTGCAAATGAGGTGTGTTCAGGCGCATTGTTGGCGCGTTGCTATTTTGAGGCAACTGAAATAAACTGCACCATTGACCAACAACAACCTGGTCTAAAGTCAATGGCAAAATATTTTTTTTTTGAGAGCGATTTAGTAATATGCGCCTATAGGTGGGTCCACAACGCGCGTACACTCTGCTTATTACACACACAGCAGCACACAAACATTTTTAAAAATGAAAAAATGCCATGGCGCGAGTGAAACTGGCTTTTAAAGGGAATGGGAGATGAGACTCTGATTGGTTTATTGCACATTAAGCCCAAAACACACCCATGACTCATTAAGAGAATAGGCACAACCCTTTTAGACCATGCGCCGGGCGCGCCGACCATTTTCCCCATAGTTAAACTAGGGAATATAGAATATAGTAAACAGACACGCCCTAAGTGCACTTGCGCCGTGTGCTTTAGACCATGCACATAGATCGTTAAAATAGGGCCCATAGTCTTAGTCAGTTCCTACAATCTTTTATTTTTAGACAGGTTATACAATTGTTCTGTATTGAAGCCTATTTCCACTACGTAAAAAAACGACAACTTTGCTTTGGTGAATCATAATTATGACATAAAATGTCAAAATTATGACATACTAAGGCCCCGATCACACAGAACGCGTTTTTGCAGCGAGAGGCGACTCTTTTGAATAGATTTCTGTTGGCAGAGAGCGTTATGCGCGCTGCTCCTCGTGTTTTAACCGCCTGCTGCGCCTTGCATTTTAGAAGGAGCGCTCTGAGCGCATGAAGTTTAACAAAAATCAACTCGGAGCGGAAAAGTCGCGTTTTTTTTTTTTTTGTCCAATCGAATGAATAGAGAGGTCTTCCGTTGTGGCAACTGTTACCTTGATTAGACTGACAGGACAGCTGATTCGGGGGTTTCCTTGCAACATTAAAAAAACCACAGTGCACTGCTATTTTCTAAATGAAAAAACATCAACCAAAAAAGGCAGTGCGGTGCGCCTCGCGTTTTCGAACCTGAAAAACGCGTTCTGTGTGATCGGGGCCTAAGTTATATTTATGACACTGACATAATTATGGCATTCAATTTTTTTTTCATAATTATGACTTTTTCATAAGTCTTATTTCGACTTTGTCAATTTTAACCATTATAATTATGACTTGGTATGTCACAATTTTCACTTTTATGTAAATTGTTCTCCTTATGTGGCAACAACAGGCTTCCATAAGGCTGCATAAGGAAAGCAAGGGCTGCATAACTCACTAAAAGAATGTTGTTACTGAAAATAAAACTTTACTAAATAGTTTGGCATAACATTTTATTATTATTTATTTCTTAAAACAAAAGTTTTCACAAAACTGCTTATACATATTTTTTCTGATGTCATATGGTGCGACCATGTTTTTACCCTAAAAAATATATTATGTTTTGAAATAATTAAATAGATGTGTACATGCACATGTATTCAAGTTTTAAAGGAAAATATGTGTTTACATTTTGCTTCATGGTTTCACCATGTGACATTGTTAGAGTCATTAAATGTAAACTTATCTTGAAAATAATGTTTTTTCAGAGCAACCTGAAACCAATATAAATACAGTTTTCATATCAAACATGGAAAGAAAGTAAACCATTTCTCTAATATTTGACAAAGCTCAAACATTTACTTTCAGGCAGGCGCACATGCCTGCTAATTGTTCACAACTTTGTAAACCAATTCTGACTGAGTTTTGGGAACAGATCCAGTCTGTCTGTTTCTAATTAAAACCCATCCACGTGTTTCAGACGAATTAGTTGGATCTGCAAGAAATCCAAGGACGGCCAAGCCCACACTATTGTCTTGAGTTGAAACCTCCTCCTTTTGCTTTGGGAGCTATGATTACAGTTAGTTTGCCTTGCTGCACAGACATAATGCTATCATGTGAGGAACTGTAATCATTGATATGAAAAACTTGGCCAAGATTTCCATGTAGAGAAGAAATGATGAAAAGTTAAAAAGTATTTCTGCATTGGTATGACACACATTCTTCTTATAGCTCACACATATTCTCCGTGCCAGCAACTGGGCTCATATTTGTCTCTGCTTTGAGTCAGCAAAACCAAAACAGAGGAGGTTACTGAATGCTCAGTGGGGCAAAGAGGAAATAGTCGGAATGTGAAGAAGAAAAACCCACAAGGGGAGAGTAAATTACATTGTGGAGCCATCCTGAACTTTCAGCCATCTCTCAGGATGAGCAAATTTAAGAGGCAACTGGGAATGCCACGATGAAGGGGAATACCATCGTGCTATACTAAGCTGCCTGCTCCTTGGCTCAACTCCGACAGGCAGCTCTAAATTACTGGCCTTTAGTGCTTCTCAGGTCCAGTTATAGCGATTTTTGGAGGGAGGCGGGTTGCAGTTAAGTAAGCTAGGGTGGAGGAGAGGGGTTTACGCCACGTTTTGTCTCAGGAGGAAGCCCTCCATCACCAGTGTGCCTCTCCATACTGCTGTGCCTCAATGCACAGTGTCGGATTTCAACACATGGAGCACATTATCCCCTGCGCTGACACAAACGTCCATGCCCAGTTATGCCCCACCAACCCTTTTTGTGTCATATGGGGCTTTTCATTGTTTTCTGTGCAAACAAAGAGTAAATTGAATGTTTTGAGTGGAAGGAAAGGGCAAAGGTTTACTGGTGACAGACAGTAGTTGTAGACAGTGAAGTTGGTCAACAGACTGGCCGAGACGATAATTTGCAATAATGGGAATTCCAACTGCTAAAAGGGAGTATCTTGTTTCAAGTGTCACAGCACTGGGACTCTCTCAAAATGTGCGCAAGCAAAAACTAAATGTCTTAATACAGTGGTTCTCCTTTTTGAGTCCTAGACTCCCCCCTTTGTTCAATACAATATTTAATTAAAAAAAGTTATTTATTCTGATACTTCTGCTGTAATCATTACAACTTCTTGTTTTTGATTTAATAATTAAACATAATTACTTTTTTATGATTCAAGAAGTTTTTGAAAAATTTCGTGTTCTTCAAATACATAAAATAGCGTGTATAAAATACATTTTATTTTATCATATATTAGTCTACATGCGGTACATCTGTATTTTTATGTTTTTTTTATATATGAATTAAAGTTTTATATTAGTTAAAATAAAATTATTTGAATAATCTTGCAGCCCTCTCGGAAGTGGTGTGAGGACCCCCTAAGCATCAGACCATTTAGTCTTAAAGAATGTAAGCAAAGAAATATTAATGTAACAATAAAGCTGAAAACTAGCACAAATGTGTTGCATATGATACAGTTCTAACAATCTCAATCTCAGGACACTTGTCCATAGCAATGTATACAGTATATTATAACAGTAACAGGATGACAGTAATAGGAACCTATGGGTTAACTCAAAACTCAACAGAAGAGGTTTGGGATCTCAGTAACTCTACACCTTTGTTACTCCCACTAGAGATTCAAATGTAAAACTTTGTGTAACCCGGATTCTTTAAAGGGGATGTGTGTAATTTCTGTGCCCCTAGTGTCAGCAAAACAGAATTACAAAAATAATGTTTTCAAACCAGTTTTTTTCTGAGCAGACCTCATCTACTACTGGTTGGATAGTCCCATTCCCAAATGAGGAAGTTTTAATGTATCAGTTTTTATGCTACAACTTGCAGAACAATGTTTACATGGATAGACAGAAAAATTAGATAGATAGATAGACAGACAGACAGACAGACAGACAGACAGATAGATAGATAGATAGATAGATAGATAGATCACTGCAAGGGGAATATGTGCTGATCAAGCGGCAACCTCCCGCAGTTTCTCTTGAAGCCAATACGGAAGTGACATAAACTGCAATTCATCGACTGGCCACTAGGGACAGGCTCCAGAAGGGAGCAGAATCTCATTGAGCCCCATGTTAAAATGCCCAACTTTACAGCAGATTAAAACATGTTTACAGCCTAGTACAAATTGTGGTTTTGGTCTATACGGCTAATTTTGCCCTTCATGACAACTGTGAGGGGGGTGAATTTTTTTATAACTCATTCGTTTACATTATATAAAGCATTAAAGTTCTGCATAATTAAGGGCATGACCACTTTGAGTGACAGGTGGATAGCCATTTATCTGCTGTCCGTTAGTCATCGCGTCACTTCAGCTCCAACCACGTCCCGCCTTTTTGCCCAATTTTCTGTTATCCGCGAGTGACGCGCTGCCAAGATGGCAACAGCCATCTCTTCCATACTTTGCGCTTCAAAACTGCTCATCAGAATCCTATGGGTGACGTCACGGACACTACGTCCATATATTTTGACAGTCTATGGTGCTGATGGAAAGGAAAATAAGACAGACAGACAGACAGACAGACACCACAACACCTGTATGTGGGCTGAGGGTCACGCAGGCCCTGTGGGAACATTTTTCTCCTTCACCTCTCTCTGTGTAATAAGCGGTGTCGTGTTTCATGATGTAATCAGTGCAGCACAGAACCCAGTCTACTGTAGGTGACACAGTGGGAGTGAACAGCACGGTGAATGCTGCCAGGACTCTCACTCTTGAGTGAAGTGCAAAACAATCCGGGTGCCATCTTTAATGAAGGCAGGGGGTGGCCGGAACGCAGAGACAAAATGATGAGGATACAAAAGTGATGGACGTCATCTGCTCATGAAGCGTGTAATTATACCAGCAGCCTGCTCATGCCAAACTCCTGCAATTACTGCCATTGACAAAAACAATCATTTAGAGAAAAAGCGGAAAGACACTCACCTGTGAGTGAAGGATTTTTTTTTTTTTTCAAGCTGTTTCCTTCTGCTATACATCTAAGCCCTGTATCCTGTTTTCTATAGTTCCCCACCTCCGGAAGACTCAGAGGGAATACGCTTTGATCATATATGATGTACTGACACAAGGAAGGAGTCATGCATATGTTAACATCCATAAAATCCAGCAACATATGAAATGCATGAATAATATGCAGAGAGACTATTTATGTTAAAAGCCATTATTTGAAGTTTTAAGACTCAGTTTTAAGAATTCGGTTAAATATGCCCGTTATCAGAGTATTAAAGTAATTTTTTTGATTGTAATATTTATAATTTATAATTTCATTACTTTTCATGGACCATAAAAAAAAAACCTCTTAATTTATTTTACCACAGACAGACAGTAGGTAGGTAGATGGATAGATTTTTGTACAAATTTATATATGTAATAATTTATAATTTTATATATGTATATAATTAAAATGGCTAATCACTATTTCACTTTTACCCTCTTAGGCAAGGTTAACAATTGCATCTATATATAAAATGCATTTGAAAAGTAGCAAAATAAATTATTGTTTCATATAGATATTATGTGCAGATCACCTGTTTACATAACATTATATGGACGACGTTGCTCTATACATCACCCCTCCACCCAGTTTAAAAAGGGACATTTTCTTTTCCACTGTGAAACTTATATGGCCTTTTCACTATAGAGTTTAAATGCATGGGCGTAAGTGTGTTTAGACTGGCTACCATTGACAGTGGAGCTCACTGAAAAATAAGCTAGCATGACCAATTTTACTAAGTTGTTTTACTGCCGTTATGTGTTGTTGGAGAGAAATCCACTGTAAACGATATGATGGTGTGCAGTAATGGGGATCACCTTACTATGTGTAAGGACTTGCAGATTTTACGATCTTCTTTTTGATATTTAATGACCACCCCCACATAGCAATATACTGGGATCAGAAAGGTCACTGTGCTTGCAGAACAACAATATTAAACAAATTGCTAACAACGAGCTGTCCTTTTTTTTATTACTGTTCCTTCTTAACCTTTGCAATGCAAATGAAAATGATTCAATATTTATTGTAATATTTATGGTTAATTTGCATTCACAGCTAAATTCTATTGTCGATGTATGAGCTCAGCTCAGACGTCACTTTCTTTCAAAGAAAGCAGCTTTGGCAAAGTCGTGTGACCAACTTGAACTTGTTGCGAAATTTGCTTGGGAAAGTCTTTCACCCACACACAAAATTCTCACAAATACTGTTCAAGTGTAAAAATGGCAAGTAGCATATGATGTTTTATTTTTGCAATCATGTACAGTGAAAGAAAGAAAAAATCAAGAGTTTGGAATATTCCTGAGGGAGGATAACACTGAATTTGGAATAATAGCTGCTTTAGCCAGAGGCGTTATGCCCATTCAAACTGAGGATTTTGAGCCAGATGGATTTTAATGCAGCTTCCAAAAGAAAATGTCACATTTGATAATTAACCATTGAAAGCGCACGATCACACCTGTGTGATTAGAACATTCAATGAGTCACGTTATCAACTGCTAAATTCAAATCTGCTGTTTGGCTGGCGCCTGTAAAATATAGGCTACATTGATGTCTATTGTCTATGGAAGCGGCAATAATCCTTTCACATATATATGGAAGGACGTGTTTTTATCCAAAAGCCTAGTCTACACATTGCGTAGGTACAAAATGGTGACTTTTGATGAATTTCTTCGTTTTGAAGCTAAAGTTTGTCACATGGCCTAGGTGATTCGTGCAGAACCATCTAGTTTTCACGTTCGGGTGGTTGGAGGAATCCATCCAAAATTTTACGAAATATACATTTTTTGCCTTCTGTTAAATTGACTTTTACCGAACGACCTGAATTTCAAAGAACAGCTTCTGATTCACAAAATGCACTGTCAAACCCTGAGATAAGGTGTAGTTTGCCTTGCGGTGTAAGTGCTTAAATGCTTTTTAAAATGTTAAAGCATTTAAGCACTTACACCGCAAGGCAAACTGCACCTTATCTCGGCGTTCGACACTTGGAGGACTGAATCGATAGTAATCGAGTAGGCTATTGTAGAATAGTGACAGTGCATTAATAATGTATATAATAATTCATAAGTAGGCTATCGAATAAGATGATGATTACAGTAATTATTGCAGTGAAAGCTTAAGTAAAGTTGTATTATAAATGATCCCTATTAAAAACTATTTCACTATAAAAACTATTAACATTATAAGAAGTAATAGTTTTATAGTGAAACCCAACCAACCCCCCTCCTCCTCCTCAAGCCAGTGGAGTGCATGACACCACTGGCTTTAGCAACTGGAGAATTAATATCTTTATTTTATAAATAAATAAACACAAGCTCTCGGTCTTGATAATCATAAGCATTTTCTACTGGGTAAATAAGAAGATCCAATAAACGGATAATTTCTAAAATGTTCAAGCCCATTTACTGTACATTAAGCAACAAAAAAAAGCAATGTACATAAAAAAGCTGTAATGAGTTTGTTTTATGCCTAATATTATGTGACACAACCCGTATAATCTGATTATAAAAGAAAGTGGTTGCAGTAAATGCGGCTTGTTTTTCTGCCGAACAAGCATGAACAGTTGTGCTGCTTTATGAAAAGTTAAAAAGAACAGCATTTTTTCGAAATGGAAATCTTTTGTAACATTTATAAATGTCTTTACTGTCACTTTTGATCAATTGTTTTTGCAAAATAAAAGTATTAACTTCTTTAAAAAAAATAAAAAAAAATGTTTGAATGTGAGTGTACATTTGACAGAGGAACACAAACGAAGCACAACTCTTCTGATATCACGTTTCAAAGCAAGAAAAGAGTGAAACAAAAGAAATGTGCCTGATTGCCGTTCATTGCATCTCTGCTTACATGACCTGTGTCAGCTGATCTTATCTGTGAGATACTTGATGCACCCAATAAGTGATATGTCAAGGACCAGTGAGAAATGGCACCATAAGACTCTAATGGCCCTGAGGGGGTGTAAATTTCAGCTTGATGGAAAGGGGGGTCTGGGCTTGTAATGAGCTGCTGAGGTTGTAGTTTGGTTTGCTCTATGTAGAAATTGAATGATTTGAGAATAAGGGTGGTAGAGGTGACAAACCTCTCCCTTTAATCAGCCATTACCCATATTCCTCTCGGAGGGGTCGAAGGTGACATATTTACATGACCCCAGAGACAAATAGGCCCATCCAACAGCAGGCCTTGAGCACACGAGCTCCACAATACCGTCCTCTTCTTCCGGGCCAATAAAGTTTGTCTGCTCAAACAGAACTGTTTACAGATTCGACCCAGTTCCAGTAGTTCTCGCCACCCACAGAGCTCTCACAATAAGCAGAAGGTGTTGGGAGCCACAGGGCAGGAGAGTGTGACGTAACCTGATCTGCTGTTCGCCAGCATGCAGGCAGATTGATTTCAGCCTGCAGATGGACAAAGTGCTCCATCAATGAAAGGCCTTCCATCCAGCTGGCTGCCGCTGACCCCTCACCCCCAGCAAGGACACTCTTCCTGGGGGGCACATGCACCCTGCCTTTGCCTTAGAGAAGGGGCACACATACACACAAACTTAAAAAAGGCTATCTCTTTATTAGAAATAAATAAAGCCTTATTGTCTGGCTAAATTTCTAAGTTCTGATTAACTTATTAGGTCTGCTACGAACTTCCTAACCCAGCTGGAATGGATGTGGGGGTGTATCTCTGAAGAATAGTAGGCTACCCTGTTGCAGTGGTTTTCAAACTATTGCCAAGGACCCCCAAATATGATGATTCTCTTTCAAAGGGACCCTCTTTTTAAAATATTAAGGCAACAATTGATCTTATGACTAAAATAGTAAGTGTGCTATTGTAAAGAAAACCGAAATGAGGTTCGTTGTTATGGGAAGAAGGAGGCGGGAACCGGCGAACATTCAAAAAGACTTTAATAAATAAACAAATAAACTGAAAGTCTCACAGACGACTGCCACGCATACACATAACAAAACGAAAATAAAACACAACATAAAATCCAGGCCTGGGGTCCGTTTCAATAAGGAGGTTCAACCAACTCTGAGTTTAAACTTGAACTCAGAGTTGACTTACCCTGGGATGGGAAACTGTGAGTTTTGGGTTTCAGAACAGCTGAATTGAGGTAGTTCAATCAACTCTGAGTAGACTGACTCCGAGTTAAGCACATGCACTCCAACTATGAAAGCCATGATCAATGGAGCTCCGAAATTATGATTCACCATGGCAACAGGACCCAACAAAAGACGTTTGCATAATTCCGGGTCAATACACAAGTTTAATTCTTAATTAGTTTAATTAAGTTTAATTTTCATTGTATCCAAAAGGCAAAAAAAGATTGTGGCAGCAGTTAAAAATGAAAAATAAAAACATAATCCAATCAGGTAAAGCTTTAAGCATAAAAGGTTCATGGGTGTAGGTTTAATGACTTTACAAACATTTGACATATTAAACCACTACATTTAGACCTAACATGGTCCAACATTGTGTGTGTGTGTGTGTGTGTGTGTGTGTATATATAGGCTGATAGATAGTAAATAGAGAAAAGTTGCTCCGGCAACTTTGACACATGTATGGTGTGGGATTGGGTTAGTTATCACAACGAGTGAGAAAGGTTGACATGGAGCACACTAAGGCTGTGTGTCCACCAAAGCGTTTTTTCACGCAGCTGACTGGCATATCCAATTGTTTTCAATGGGAGCGCCACGTTTTTAGAACGCCATGAGCGTAACGAGGCACTGAGTGTCTATTTCACACTCAAGCACTGAGCGCTCTCACTGCAAAAAATGCTTTTCTTACTTAGTATTTATGTCTTATTTTCAGTCCAAATATCTAAAAAATCTTACATTAAAGGGTTGGTTCACCCAAAAATGAAAATTCTGTCATTAATTACTCACCCTCATGTCGTTCGAGACTCGTAAGACCTCCGTTCATATTCGGAACACAAATGAAGATATTTTTGTTGAAAGCTGATGGCTGAGAAAGGCTTCAGATAGGCCTCCATTGGCATTCAGTACACTTATACTCCCAAGACCGATAAAAGGCACTTAAAACGTCGTTACAAAGTCCATCTCACCACAGTGACTCTACAATAATCTTACGATGCGACGACTAGTTTTTGTGCGCAAAAAAAAATCAAAATAACACCTTTATCCAACTTGTTACTGCCTTCCGTGTGTGCCTCCACGACGCATGCGCGAGAATATGACGCAGATCCGGCGTTCGGACAGATGACCCAGAAGCGATTTGTTTACAATCAGAGGAAGACGCGCGTGTCTAAGCTGTTGGATTCTACATTGATCGTGCTTTAGGTCTCGGCGTAGTTCTCAAAATGGGGCTTAAGTGTGCATTTCATGGATTCCCGAACCCCCGCACTACGTCATATTCTCGCGCATGCGTCGTGGAGGCACACACGGAAGGCAATAACAAGCTGGATAAAGGTGTTATTTTGATTTTTTTTTTGCGGACAAAAACTATTGTCGTCGCATCGTAAGATTATTGTAGAGTCACTGTGGTGAGATGGACTTTGTAACGACGTTTTAAGTGCCTTTTATCGGTCTTGGGAGTATAAGTGTACTGAATGCCAATGGAGGCCTATCTGAAGCCTTTCTCAGCCATCAGCTTTCAACAAAAATATCTTCATTTGTGTTCCGAATATGAACGGAGGTCTTACGGGTGTCGAACGACATAAGGGTGAGTAATTAATGACAGAATTTTCATTTTTGGGTGAACTAACCCTTTAAAGGTCCCATGGCATGGCATTTTTCTATTATTTTATAATGTTTCCTGAGGTGTACTTATATTGTTAGTATGACTTTTACATCATAAAATGTCATAATTTAGAAATAAAAGGCATTTTTTCAATACTGCTGTTTGCCCTGTGGCTGAATGCCCTGCTTCAAGAGGCGTGTCTGCTGTGAGACTTCAGTAAAAACGCCCACTGTTGTGATTGGCTGACATCTTTGTATTTTAAATGAGCGGAGGGGGCGTGGTTTAACTTGGTCTACGAGGCACGAGCAGGCACGAGCTGCTGCCAGAGAGACAGATGGACCTGAGTTCACTTCACATCAGTTCTCAGCATGTCTGAACTGTTTTAGTTACAGCATATACTTCAGGTTATTAGTCTATTTCTTGTCGGAGGGACTGTCACTCATGTCAGAAAGTTAGTAACTTTAGTAAATTATGGATCAGCGCTGACTGGAGACGCGAACCGTTTAGAACGATTCAGTCCGATTTGGTGAACTGATTCGGTTCACTAAAAAGAACAGGTTCAAAAGAAAGATCGTTCGCGAACCGGACATCACTAACGTACCAGAGACGGAGCTCAGCGATCGCTAACAAAGTTATTTATAGTACCTACTGAGTTATGAGAGTGCTGTCAGTCAGCGCAAGTTTATTGTGTTTGTATCTGAGAGTTCTGAATAAACACGAGTCCCAGTCACACCGAGTCCGTCTTCATCATTATTACCAACTTTGTAACACATGCAAAGTACCATTACAGCTGTCGAGATGAACGAGTTAAAAGTAAGTGTTGATAATAGCATTATTTTTAAAATAAAATAAAAGCGTCAGTGACGCGCGTTGAGTAAGTTACACAGCGCAAACAAAGACACAACAGCAGTAATCAAATGTAATCCAGTTTATTGTGGGGCTAGGCTGGCTAGCCCGAATATGCTCACGCTTACCCCCCTTCTGCTTAATCTCACGCCGCGTTTGGTGCCTCCGCTGTGGGCCAGATGCAGTACTGGGGGTCGGGGATGTTGAAGGCCAACGGCCAGTGCAGCCCGAGCTTCGGCGTGTGTGAGGCCGATGTTGAGCAGAAACTCATGACTGTATGCACATTTTAGAACCGATAGACGTGACGAGGACGTACAAAAACACTGACTCACAAGATAGAAAACACGAAAACACCGTTCTGTCTGGAGAGAGAGAAGCCGCATTGTGTGCACGAATAATAAATAATTAGCTACACATCAGAAATTACTGATCACAGATCAGAAGGAACTGAAAAAAGACTTCTGTTTTCATTTGTACATCCAAACACTGAGAAACTGCCAGCATTCACTCGTTCACAAGGAATGATCTCTCGAGCGTTTGCATGGGCGTGCCAGATTCTCTGGGCGGAGGAAAGGGAGGTAACCGTTCCTGCTTGGACGTCAAACCAGGAGACTTCAGGATTGGCTCGTCTGGCCTGTCATTTTCTCAAAGGCAGAGAAAGACAGCCAGAACTCGGGTTTACACCGATCAACATTTCTATCCACTTGGGGACAATATTCAGGCTAGGGGAACTCATATTAATGTTGAAAAACCTCATAAAATGAAAATTTCATGCCATGGGACCTTTAAGAAGCATTTACTAGACAAGCAAAAGTTTTTTTCTTGTTTTGGGGGAAAATAACTCAAAATTAAGAGAGTTTTTGCTTAAAATAAGCAAAATAATCTTGTTTTCTGTTTGAATTAAGATTATTTTGCTCACCCCATTGGCAGATTATTTAGCTTATTCTTAATTTTGAGTTATTTTCTAAAGTTATTAAACTTTTGCTTGTCTAGTAAATGCTTCTTAATGTAAGATTTTTTAGATATTTGGACTGAAAACAAGACAAAAATACTAAGTAAGAAAAGCATTTTTTGCAGTGCTGCGGTTTTTACCAGTTGCCGAGAGTTGAAGAATGTTCAACTTTGAATAAAAAGCAGCGCTCATCACTGTCACTTTTTGCCCAGCCGACCAATCACAGTGGAGGAGGGTCGGGAAAATACAATACCGACAACCCGCCACATTTTGCTTGTGCAATGTCAACAGATGACAACAAGCTATAATAACTGAACACAATTATTTAAAACAAGACCCAGAGCACTGTATCTGCACTTTTATATAGAAGCAATACAAAAAACAACTATCTGAAATGAGATACTAGTAACAGTGCCGCGGATATTCCAGACATAGCAAGCAAAGAGTCTCAACTGAAAAAAAAACTCTGCTCGCAAGCGCCCACAGCTAGGCGTTTTCAGCAGAGTGCCTAGCGTTTTCAGCTGGCTAAAATGCTTTGGTGGACACATGGCCTAAGGGTACGTTTACACGACAACGATGTACTAAAAATGGAAAAGATAGCAGTTACATAGTGTACCTTTTAATCAATTTTAATTTGAATTCAATTGAGTGTGATTTATTTACATGGGGAAAAAACTGCACATTTAAATTGCCAAAGTGTTTGCAGCATAGCTGTGTGGTACATACAATGAGACTTTTTTAAATATGGGATAAATACAAAATTATGCTATTGTTTTTGTTTTCTCTGTGTGCTTACTTATCTTATGCATTGTGCAGTCTGCAGAGAATATTTTGCCTTGTCAAAAGAATATTCTCACAGGGTTATTGAGTTCAGTTGACTGAGTGTTGCATTTTCCAAAACACTTTTGAATGGCCTCAGTGTGGGATGTTGACTGTTTTGCTGAGCTGAGACAATACATTCTCTCCCTTGCAGTGGCCTGTATGGAACCCCGGACACTAGTTGCCCGCAGAGTGACGGAAGTAGCTCAGTCCACT
Source organism: Gobio gobio (assembly GCF_949357685.1). Classification (NCBI taxonomy): domain Eukaryota; kingdom Metazoa; phylum Chordata; class Actinopteri; order Cypriniformes; family Gobionidae; genus Gobio; species Gobio gobio. Next base: position 39,445,651 of record NC_137114.1, read on the forward strand.
CTCGATATGGTCTCCACCGCAGTGGACTACCCTCTCTGTGAGTGTTACCATTACACATTGTGTCTGAAATTACACAAGTGAAATTGCTTCTGCATTGTTGTGTGTTCGAGGTGCCAAACAATAGGGGTGTGTGAGATATATCGTCTACGTTAATATTGCGAATGTTGTTTTAACGATGTGCTATCTGACATTATCGAGTCCCTCACTTTACAAAAACACACCTAGAGAGTGGACATTTAGGGCCAGATTTACTAAACAGAGCAAGTTGGCGTGAGAGCGCAATTCCAAAAAAGCGAGATGGGAGTGGAAACTTCTGTGTGTGATCTACTGACGACGCTCAAATTAAAGAACTCAGATGCAGCTGGATCATTTCCATAATGACCAACGCAACCAAGAGCAAAATAGCGTCACAATTTGCCCTTGTCAAACTTGCTCAAATCCTTACACATGCCCATTTTTCCTAGCCTGGTCTTACCAGACTCTCGTACATTTCATTTGTACATAGAGTCTGGCCATTCTCCATTGACAAGCATTTACTTTCTTGATGGCGGGAACTCAGTTGAAGTTTAAAACTATTGGAACTGCCAAGAGTCACTCTGGATCTGCCATAACCAATCGCTAACGTTTGGTCGTGACGTATGTCGTGCGCCGTTCGCCTTTGATTCTCACATTAACTGTGCACACCACCTCAGTGTCAGTGATAAAACCTTGTGCATTCGGATTGTGATTTATTCACGGTGGAGAGGAGAGTTTTGTGATCGGAACCAGTCTATGATCAGAACGCGCTGCTCTCGTGGTCCATAACATACTGTAAATAAAATATCATATGCTTGGTATGATAAGAATAAATGCTGCCGTAAATATCAGCCCAATTCACATGTTTACATGCTTTTCTTTTATTTTTTGAGCGGTGATGAAATATTTTGCTCTTGTAAACACTTGCCAGCATTTAAAGAAATACAAGTCTAGAAATGCATCCAAATTACAGCTCACGCAACCGCACGGTGCTCTGCAGGGGTCTAAAAAGGATATAAACAGTGAATTTTTTAATTATATATTCTTGAAAACTTGATTGATTCGGAGAGCAATTACATTACCACACGACCTTGGTGTTTGTCAAAAGCAGTCGGTAATTCAGCCTGGGGGGTTTTCGCGGGTGGTGGGAGACGGACGGCTTCAGTAACGGAGCGAGCTGAAAAATACTTTACCTGGACCACAACATCATGGCCACCAACAAAACTCAGCCGTGATTGTTCTTGCTCCGTGTAACAGGAGTTTGTTTGTTCAGGGAAGAAGGAGGCGGGACCGGCAAACGTTGAACAACTTTTAATCAAATAATAAACACAAAATGAAAGTACAAGCGGCAGCCCCTTACGGACAACTGCTGCGCACATACATAACAAAACGTAAACAAAACACAACTTAAAATCCAGGCCTGGTCCTCTCTCGTCCTTCACCAGTGTCGCTCGTCCTTATATGCCTCCGTGCTCCCTCATGAGAGGACTCGAGACTGGTGTGTCTCATTCTCAATCACGCACACCGATCTCGCTCGCTCGTCCACCTCGCCACACTCCGGCTTTAACTTCTGGACATTCGTCAGCGGTGCCACACACTCGCATCTTTCTCCGCCGCCATTACTGAACTACAACTCAACAACCTGTTCGGGAGAAAACCTAAGCATATACAGCAGTCCCAGACGTAGTACTGTAGGAAAATGAAAATTGAGCGGAAGTACGTAGGAGGGCGGAGCCAGGCTACATTTTTTCCTGCTTCTAACACATTAACTTTGAAGAAAAAAATTTCACTTGCTGCCTAATATATCTCACCCACTAACAGGTGCCGTGATGAAGAGATAATCAGTGTTATTCACTTTACCTGTCACTGGTCATATTGTTATGCCTGATCGGTGTATATCAAAAATGTATTACTAGTAGTAATATGCATTGCTAAGGACTTCATTTGGACTTTTGAGATTTTCTCAATATTTAGTTTTTTTGCACCCTCAGATTTCAGATTTGTAAATACTTGTGTCTCAGCCAAAAACATGCATCAATGGAAAGCTTATTTATTCAACTTTCAGATGATGTATAAATCTCAATTAAAAAAAAATACCCTTATGGCTGGTTTTGTGGTCCAGGGTCACATATGCAAGTGCAATGACGTCACCGTTTTCTCAAATTCTTGCGTTCTTGTAGTTTATACGGAGACAATAATGGTATAATTTTCAGAATGTGCACTTTGAATCCCGTTTTCAAATGTTCGAGTTTTCAGGCCATCAAAACACTGTTCTCAGTACATTTAAGTGTATATGTATGTGTGTGTCCGACTCCCAAATAGAAGGAAATGACAGAGAAATGGGATGATGGACAGTAAGTGACAGTTGGAGATTTACCTGTCCCTCTCTAGTCAACTGATGAGTAAATCTACTTATTGAAAGTGAAATGAGCCACTGTGGTGAACTGATTGATGCTGAAGAGAGGCTGGACATTTACCGGCATATTTATATCAGTGGCGAAGCCTGGGCCCACCCACTTTGAATTGTGGCTACCCAATAAATAGTGGGTCATTTTCCAGAAAGATGTATGAAATCATTTAATTTAATAAGTGATAATGTCTTATTACACTATGGGCCCTATCTTGCACCCAGCGCAATTGACTTTGTACACCGACGCATGTGTCATTCCTATTTTGCACCCGCGCAAAGCACGCTTTTCCCTCCACAGAAGCACGTCGCTAAACTAGTGAATGAACTTGCGCTCCCTGGGCGGTTCAGCGCAAAAAAGGAGGCGTGTTCCGGCGCAAACAATCCCTGGTGCTATTTTGCTGTTCCATTAAACAATTGCGCCACTGACCAGAAAAAACCTAGTCTAAAGTCAGTGGCGCGTTGCGCGTTGTTCATTATGCTATTTTAAGGGCGCATGCTTGACCATAATGTATAGCGTGCACAACGCGCATACACTTTGCTCATGTAATCTACACAGATGCAACAGTTATTTTTGCAAATCATAAATTGTTACACTAAAAAAATATTAACACATGAGATGACGGAAATCATTGTGGTGTGCCACGAAGATGTGAAAAAATAGGCATAAATCTAGCTTACAAATGATTCAGGCTAATTGTAATAATTAAGGATAAGACCTGTTTGCCCAATAGTGGCAAGACATATATGTATATAAGGACATCTGATAAATTGGTTTGTCCGTCAAGAACCAGGAAAAAAAATCGACTGAAAAACTGAAAGACTGAAAAAAAAAAGACTGTGAAATCACCTTTACCATAATGTACAACATTACAACTTCACTTCTCTGTCTTTCACTGCTCTTACAAGCACATCAGTCTCCTCGGCTGTGAACCGCTCCTGGCGTGCGCCTGGTAAATACGCCATAATAATAGCAATCCATAATGGAACTTGCGCACCTGCTTTTAAAGGGAATGTTGGATGACGCTCGGATTGGTTTATTCACGTTACGCCCAAACCACACCTATGAATAATGAAGCTACTTCAGACCAACCCATTTTAGATTTGCGCCGGGCGCAAGAGCCATTTATCCCGCCGGGAAAATAGCAACAGCGCCGAGACCCGCCCACAAAGTTACTTGCGCTTCGCGCTTTGACACTTGCGTTTCAGATCGTTAAAATAGGGCCCTATAACTTTATTTATTTCGTTAAAAGAATGATCAAATGCAGTTTTTCATGGTTAAATGAAGGTGGTTTTGTAGTTTCCCTTCTTCCTCCTATTAGTGCATTTCACTCGCTTCTCAAAATGAAAAGTTTGATTCGTCAGTTTCTGTTAGTCCAACGCTATCTCACGACCAATTCGTACATATTTTACGAGGTGGCTAATTCGTACGAATTTGTACGACCTCACTCGTACGAATTTGTACGTTTTGTCTAAACCCCAGTGACGGGTAGGTTTAGGGGCGGGGTTTGAGGTAGGTCATTCGTAAGAATTCATACGAATTTGTCAACTCGTCAAATATGTACGAATTAGCAAAAATCGTACACATTCGTACGAGTGAGGTCGTACAAATTCGTACGAATTAGCCACCTCGTAAAATATGTACGAATTGCCGTGAGATCGGGTTGGTTAGTCCCGCCCAGGCTGTAATGGTAAGATGTGCTCATTTGTGGAATGTGGAGTTGAATTTGAAAATTGTGAAGCAAATATCAATCAGTCGATATACTTTAATTTACTCTATTTTGAGCCGAATTTGGATATAAATTTGGATATGTACTGCTGCAAGAAACCAAGCCATGAAACTGCGCAATTCCCATAACATACCCCAGTGATTAAACCAGAAGCCCTGTTGTCTCAGAGTATTCCAGAAGGACATGCAAAGGTAAGTACAAACATTTATACTATTATTATATTATATTATCCTTTATAGTGTATAGTTATAGTTTAGAATTCATTCTAAACAATAATTCATATCATCACTGCCGTGCACCTTGTATCTCCAAAATCATTTTTATTTATTTCATAAATCATTACTATTGGTCACCCGTTACGTCTTTCTGTGGGTTTTGAAATATTTAACCAATGAAAAGTATTACAAAGAGCTTGTGTCTAAACCTCGTAACCCCATTGGCTCTTCAAACTGTCAGTCAAAGCTCATAACTCCAAACGCCTCTATCGTGAATGAAGTGCCACACGTAAAGTGATCCCTGCTCATTTACAATATTAAGGTTAATAAAGAACTGTTTGTTTAAGTACAGAGCTTTCTTTACACTATATAGAGAAATTAATGCTTTATGTGTTTGAGGAGCAGAGAAGAGTGTCTTTAGTGTAGCATTTGTCAAAGTCATAGCCAATACTCTCTTAAAGGGATATAACCCCCCCCCCCCCCCCCCCCCCTAAATGTAAAGCACTTCATCTTTAGTAACATGAGATTTTGGCCAAATGTCAGAAAAAAACCTGCACAGCTACAGTAAACTTTATATCCTGTGAGTTGATGAAAACGTAATGACGGACAACACATCTCTGACATTCTCCGAAATTTGCTGGTCAAAAACTCAATTTCTGCTTGATTTTGGTCAAATGTTATTAATATAGTGACATGTGCAAGTGTCTGGCCATATATAAATTCATTCATTCGTGTCGTTTTTTTCTTATTTTCTGTTTTTAACTTTGAACTTGTAATGCGTTTTTTTTTTCTTCTGATAATTTGGTTTTCGATTCGATTATACTATTTGCCCACCCGGTTTAATGAAGGCCTACCCGTTTGAACGTTTCTGTCCTCTCCTCACATTTACATGCATCTTCACACCCTGCAAGTCTATGACTCAGCATTTGAATGCTTTGAGATTTATCTTGCACTCAGAATGAATAGCCTACATGTAGAAGATTAATTGATGATAGTGAATCTCTCCATCACACCACTTCATGTAAAGCCATGTACATTTGAATAACAGTAGTAGAAATGATATTCACACCGTACAGTGTTGTTTTTCTACTGCAGTTTCTGACATCTGCTGTATTTAGTCAAGCATTCATCAATCAGTTGTGTAGCGCACTCGATAAGTGCTGGGGGTGAGATGAAGATTTGTCTTTGAACTGCTTCATGAATAAAATACAGAAACATTAAAGCCCCCAAAGGCATTGACTTCAATATACCAAACACCCATTTTTTGGCAGTTCTGTTTTTCAAGCTTCAGGCCAATTTCTCTAAAATAAATCTGCAATCCACCAAAAACTACATCATTTATTACTCTTAATAATGGCCATACATCCCAGAGCCTATTGGAAACATTCATGTCAACTGCAATCTCAGCACTAAACCCCCTCCCTCCCCCATGTATAGCAATTTTCCACACATTATTTTTCTTTCTTTCCCCGTGCTTCTTCTGAAAAACTAAAATACAGATAAAAAATGATGTGTAGTGAAGCTTGCAACAGCATTACCCGAAGGACTTGGCTGTGCTCCAGAGACAATGCTGATGAATTAGAGTGCTGTGAGAGAGACTGCATGGGGGGAGAGGAGTTGCATTTAGAGATGGAACTGCACAGATATTGCTCTCCAGTGTTGATAATTCTTATCAGTGCTGTATTTTCCTATGGCGGGGGGGAATTTAAAAAAAATAAAATGGTTGCTTTGCATTTTAATCCATATAGTCTAGGGATCTATGCATTGATGATGTGATGAGACGCTCTATCCGTCTCTTGGCTCTCTTGGCCCTTGGCTCTCTGCCTCATGAGCATTTGGTATGTGCTCAAGGAGGTGGCCTTTGCTGCCAGTCGGGCCAGTGCATTCAGTCAGATCCTTCAGGTCTGCGCCAACAGCACTTGGCAAAAACTCATAGTCTGCTTGCAAAACTTTCTGCCATAGATAATTGATTAAGGCTTAGACTTTCAGGGCTCTGCACTATAAACTGTTTCTAAAAGGGATTTTAGTGGTGGATATATTCATGTATATACATATACACCAATCAGGCATAACATTATGACCACCTTCCTAATATTGTGTTGGTCCCCCAAGGCGTCTTGCTGCTAAAACACCCCTGACCTGTCGAGGCATAGACTCCACTAGAACCATGAAGGTGTGCTGTGGTATCTGGCACCAAGATGTTAGCAGCAGATCCTTTAAGTCCTGTAAGTTGCGAGGTGGGGCTTGTTTATTTAGCACATCCCACATATCCTCGATTGGATTGAGATCTGGGGAAATTGGAGGCCATGTCAACACCTCAAACTCGTTGTGCTCCTCAAACTATTCCTGAACCGTTTTTGCTTTGTGGCAGGGCACATTATCCTGCTGACAAGAGGCCACAGCCACCAGGAAATACCGTTTCTATGAAAGGGTGTACATGGTCTGTAACAATGCTTAGGTAGGTGGTACATGTCAAAGTAAGGTTATTTTCACGATAAAACATGGCTATGACCGTTTCACCCAATGGTTATGTATTTCACTGCAAAAAACCCTTAGCAACGTAAACACGTTTGTTCTCATTGATATTGTTTATTGAAGCTTACTGTATTATGTAGAAGAGTATTGTGTGAGAGAGAGATATTGAGTGACCAAGTGCATTACCTGCATTCAGATTTAGCATTTTCCTTCAGGTCAGCCCTATGTTCATAATAAAAAACCTGAATGTCCGTTGCGATATCTTGTCCTTTGACCAGTAAAAGGGTTTTTCCGTGCCCCGACACTGACAGCGCTAGTCAAAGCATTTGTCAGTTGCTTCTTGTTCCCGTGTTCACAAGTTTCAGTCATTTCAATATAAAAGTGTCCTCTACTGACTGACTCACTCATAAAGACTTGCTGTTCACGGTCAGGGCTAATTTTTTCCACTGGAAGGAAGGCTTTTAGTGATTTTACTTCATGAAAGTTGCATTGATACATATTTTTTGGCTTTAATATTTGTATTGATGCAGGTCAAGTGGAATGGGGAAAAAAAGTGCAAGTTTTAACTTTTTGAGCGGCATGATTTTAGAATGCTGTCATGCGTAAGACACTGCAAAAGACGCGAGCACAATGGTCAAACATGTCCATCTTGCCTGTGTTTAATAGAACAAGTTTTTCCATAAATTTTCTGTGTTAACGACCCCTTAGTCCAGTCTTCAGTGTTTCATGATCCAAATGAACTCTGATTTCTTTCAACCCTGTTACTTCTTAATTGATGTCTATTTAATTTTGTTGCTTATGTAATATTTAATTTAAGAAAATAAAATTTTAGCAAAAAGTGCAGACCGTATAAAAATAAATGTAAAATAAATCTGATGACCTCCTGATGATCAACATTTTCTGAAGGTTGAGAACCTCCCTCGTTGAAAATACAAGTTAGAAATGCAGCGAGAGATAGGTTTGCGTGCTTGAAACTGATTTGAGTTTAAGCATTGTGATCTCAACTGTTCAGACGCCCCTCAGGGTCAGTGAGGCTGGAGTGTGAATGTTGCATGTTACTCACTCATTACTAGGCAGAAAATCTGTGCGCCTTAATATTAGATTAGATTCAACTTTATTGTCATTACACAAGTACAAGTACAAGGCAACGAAATGCAGTTTAGGTCTAACCAGAAGTGCAATAGCAGCAAGTGCAGGATATACAATGGATGCGTAAGTGCAGGACATGGATATGTACTGAATATGTATAAATATGTATAAATAGAGAGACGTTATTACTATAAACAGAACTGAATTTACAGGTGAATATGTACAGTGAATAAATATACAGATGGCTATTACTATAAAAAGAATTTACAGGTGAATATGTACTATGAATACAATATACAGATGGCTATTACTATAATCAGAATTTTACAGATAGAGGTATACAATAATATGTTAGGCTAATATGAGGAATAGCAGTGGATTAGGGTAGTGCAATAAATTATGGACAGAGCTATCCGGAAAAAAAAGTGTAAAGTGCAGTGGAAAGTGGTTGCATATTACATTTTTAGAAGTACAGTGCAAAAATGCAAATGTAAACATTGGTACTATAAATACAGTCAGCAGTGCAAATGAGCATAATCCAGTTAAGATATGGCAGTGTAAGATGCATATGTAAACAGTTGTTACTGTGATAAACAGTCGGTAGTGCAAATAACAAAGTGAAGGTGGATGTGAGGTAGGAGAGTTATCATGAGCTGACAAGTGAGTCATAGTGTGTGTGTGTGAGTGTGTATATTGTGTGTGTGTGTTTGTATGTTCCCTATAGTCTTTGTCCACTCAGAGAGAAAGTGAACTTGATCACCCTTTAATCCTATAAACGTTATAATGGCCCATTAGAATGGAGGTGAAGACACATGATCGTTATTGTCATTTGAGACCAAGGAGGTCCATAATACATGTCTGTTAGCATTTTTAATGCACTGTAAACCCTAAAACGTTTTAGTTTGTAGTAACACTTAAAATTTTCTTTTCGTCAGCATGTTTTACTAATTAGTTCCCTCGCTTTACTAAATTGCAGCCATGTTGTAATAATTTGTTCCCCGTATTTTAGTTAAATAAAAACAAGGAATAAGTTAGTTTAAATGGCCATGATTTACAAAACAAGGGAACAGATTAATAAATTGTGGGAACAAATTCTTAATTCGTGGCCAAGATTTAACTAAAACGAGTAGATAAATTAGTAACTCATGGCCATCATTTACTAAAATGAGATGACACATTCTTAATTCATGGAAAATGGGAATGAATTCGTAAAGGCACAATATGTATGATTTTTGGATTAAAATGTCCAAAAAAAACACTATAACAATGTTATGTATGTTGTTGACTTGTGTACTTGCATTATCCCCAATGTTTCCAAGATGTTTAAATCCAGAGTAATAAGCAATTTTTACCAGGACACGGACCGTGTCCGTGCGGCGCCTATCAATGACACGTCTCGATCGCCCCCAGGTGACTGGAAGCAGGATAGGTCATAAACCCCGCCTTCTCCATGTATTCTAATGGGACATAGACAAACTAAACAATCAAATTACATTTCAAATAGTTTTTTTCCAAAGGTGGTTTCTGTCATTTTAGGCTTTTTAAATCATGCTGATGTTAGTTCAAGTGTTCGTTCTTTAAATAAGTTTTAAGTTTTAGTATGTTATTTGATGCTATAAAAATGGGAGTGTGACGTTATGATTGACAGCTGAGATTGACAGCTTCTTTGAGCGAAGTAGAACTTTAATCTATACACTTTCATAACTGTTTATTTCACAAAAAGTTGTTGATTAGGCAAGAGTGTGGGCGGGACCTTGATATCGCCGCTCAACTTCGCGCTCACTACTGCACAGACTCGAGACCCAAGATGTCAGCGGCATATTTGAACACTGGCAGCTTCACTTACGTCAACGGAAGAAAGTGAAGGTAGGCCTGTCGCGATAGTCAATAAATAAATTAATCGCACAATTTTAAAAAAAGAGCTATAATTTCCAGCGTCCGTTTTTATATCAATTTTTGCAGAACGTTACATTATATGATCACGCTCTTATACATGTAAATGCTTCTAACAAGAGAATGCGCTGTATGTCAATGTCCTGTCTGTGTGGCTGCGTCTCATGTCAGCTAATCGAGGGACACTCTGACACACACACACACACACACCCACACACGACACACAGACAGACTCACGTCAGTCTCCTGCTCACATCGAGTTCTCTTTTGCTCATGAACAAACAACAACACTGATAATTTTGAGTATTCTCATATTAGGAGTATTAAATTAATTAAATAACATCTTAAATTAACTTAGAGTTGTGAGGAAATGAGATGCGCGGGACAGCGCGTGAGATCCGCATCATGTTCGTAGTTAATTTTTTTTAATCAATTCCCAGCACTACCTAAAACACAATTATCCGCTGCAGTTTCCCAGCTGTTTATTCAAGTGCATTTTTTTGTTAACAGACTGAGAGTCCTTTTTTTGTTTTGGTTGTTCATTTATTGTGGATATTTAAAATGCTTTCCGTTTTCAGTGTTAAATAGTCTTTAGAAATAAAAGTTTATTTATCTTTGAAAAGGTGTACCTGCATTATTATGCCATTATCATTATTTTAGATGAAAATGGTCTCAGAACGACAATATTATCGTTTATCGCAATAATTTCTTGGCCAATTTATTGTCCAGCAAAATTTGTTATCATTACAGGCCTAAGTGAAGGCGCGTCTTCCATCTTTTTTTACAGTCTAAGGTTTTACCAGCCCCACCCTGCTTCATACTACTGTAACGTTAATGAATCTTTAATACATTAGTTCATCCATGAATATGATTTCTGCCCGAGTCCCGTCAGATTGATCAAGCTACGCCTTAGTTTTGAATAAGCGACCTCTAGCTGCGAAAATTACATATTGTGCGCTTAATTCATGGCCATGATATATATATATATATATTTTTGGTCCACATTTTGTTAATTTCACTGTTCGGTTTTACAGTCTGGCCAACAATGGAGAAAGATGCCTTGTTCCCCCATAACAGTGTAGTTACAGTTTCTACCCACAGGGGCGAACTTGTTTGAGACAATATGAAGTATTGTTTCGTATTCCAATATGAATTATCAGATACACATCTGAGTATATCCTCACATTACATCTGTATGTGCTGAGTGAAGTTAATGCGCCTTCCTGCAATCAGGACCATTCAGGAAGTCTCTCGAGGTCCGGTGGGGCTGCAGAAACTGAGCACAGGAAGTGAGTGATTGATGAAGTGCGCTTTAACGTGGAGAGAATCTAATAAACACTCATTCGCCGCGGCACACATCCTGCACTTCAGAGAACTGTGGGGGCCACTGTGAATACACAGGAAAGCTGAGTGGACAACTTTTGAAGCTTTATTACCCATGTCAGTAAGAAGTGCCTAAGTAAGACGAAGCTTAAGCAATCCTTCTCCTCTCTGAAGATCAGATTGGATGGACTTGCTTTGGTGTAATGGAATGACACTGAGTCAGTGAAATCTCAGAGATCAGTGCGGTTTCCCAGCTCATGGTGGTCTGTAGATCACAGGCACTTGTGTAGCTCAGCAAAGACAGGTGCTGTTAGCGATAGCTCAGGACTCTGCATCTGCTGCTGACAGGGAAACTGTCCCGCTCGGCTGTAAACCTGCAGCAGGTTTGGGGGCCAGGAGACTCTTTCCGCTCCACTAGCAGGATATGAATAGGGCAGGAAGTTGTAATCCTAGATCACAAAATTGCCAGAGTAGAATCTGAATGGTGAACTGACAGACAGAGGGTTAAATGACAAATGGAGAGTAACAGAGTGAGTGACATCAATGGAATGGTTGTTCATTACACTATCTAGCATCCAGCACATAAGTCAATTATGGACAATTGTATGTAACTGGTTGTTTCTTAACAACAGGCACTTTCATAGAGATTTTTTTTTTTGCAGTATGAAGGTCATATTAAAACATTTTATCATGCACTCGTATTTTTTTTGCAATACTTTTTCAAATGCCTTTTATGCTACCTTTTGTGCCAGACTTAAATAGCCATTGTATTACCATTATAATAAATATGATTTTTATAATAAATGTGATTTTATATTTTAACTATAATAAATAGAAAGATTGAAATAAATATAAACCATTAAAACATTTTTTTTTGCTTATGCTCACCAAAGCTGCATGGGTCAATGACATGACATGCATATTTTTGTGTCCAAGTGCATTATTTCCTTTCAAATCAAATAATTTGATAAATTCATGACATAAACATATTCTATAAAACCTAGTTTGAATACATTTTTTGTACATTCAAATAATACATGTTATTTTGTGCTTTGTTATCTTAAACCCCAAAAATGTCAGGTGTTGTAACCGTACTGAACAAATGAACAGACTTAAGAAAATTGTGAAATGGTTTAAAATGGTGTCTTAATAATAATAAAAATAAATAAAAAATACAAAGGCATCATTTAGGTTTGAAACCTTTAATATAAACTAGGGCTGTCAAAAGATTAATCGCGATTAATCGCATCCAAAATAAAAGTTTGTGTTTGCATAATATATATGTGTGTGTACTCTGTTAATTATTATTTATATATAAATACACACACATTCATGTATATATTTAAGAAATATTTGCATGTATATACTGTATATACATTTATATAATATATAATATATATATATATATAAATGTTTTATATATAAAAATAATATTTTTTTCTTAAATATATACATGCTTGTGTGTGTATTTATATATAAATAATAATTAACAGAGTACACACACATATATTATGTAAACACAAACTTTTATTTTGGATGCGATTAATCGCAATTAATCTTTTGTCAGCCCTAATATAAACAAATGTTATAAATATCAGTAGTTTTAAAGATGTTGAATACATTTTTTTTTTATGTCAGGGTGGTACAACTTTTCAAACATGGCTCTTTTATTATGAATTGATAATAACAGTAAACATTATAATGCATCATCCTGAGGAACAGGTTTGTATATCTCTCTCAAATACTAGTAAAAACTGCTAATTTCAAGTATTGTGGTACACTTTCCATGTCAGGTGGTACAACTACTGTATACATACAACTATTTGGTTGTGCCGCCTGACATAAAAACAGTCAAAAATGAATTTAAAAACATTGAAATGTTATTTAACATCTGAAACTTGTTAAAACACATTATTCATGACTCAACAATATGCAATACGTCAGTTTTGAAAACTTTTTTTTAATTATTTGTCAATGACCCGTTTATTTGATCAGATACAGTAAAAACTAAGATGTGAAATTTTATTACAATTTAAAATAAGCGTTTCCTATTTGAATATATTTTAAAAGCTGAATTTTCAGCATCATTACTTCAGTCTTCAGTGTAACATGATCCTTCAGAAATCATTCTAATATACAGATTTGCTGCTCAAGAAACTCTTATCATCAATATTGAAAAGATTGTGCTGCTTTTTTATTTTATGTGCAAACCATGATGCAATTTTTTCAGGATTAGTTAAAGAATAGAAAGTTCAAAAGAACAGCATTTATTTGAAAAAACACTTTTGATCAATTTGATGCATCCTACTACTAAAAAGTAATTATTTTCTTTCCAAAAAAAAAAACCAGTACACCAGTAGTGTACATTTTTGTGCAAGTTCTGAAATAGAAAACAGGAAGTTGTAATCCTGACATAAATAAACATATTCTATAATTTAGTTTGAGTTAATTTTTAGTACATTTAAATAGTACATGGTATTTTGTGCTTTGTGTATCTTAAACCCCCAAAATGTCAAGTGGTGTAACTACTGAACAAATGAACAGACTTAAGAAAACGATTTAAAAAATGGTGTCTTAGTAAATAATACTATGGCATCATTTAGGGTTGAAACCTTTAATATAATCAAATTGTATATCAGTAGTTTTAAAGCTGTTGAGATAATTGATTTGTGGTGGTACAACTTCAATCATCCAATCTGGATGGTACAACTTCAAACACTTCAAACAAAGTTCTGAAATAGTTTCCAACACAACCAACTATTGTCCCACTAATAAAGTTTTATGAAAAGTAAATTGTGTTACCAAGGAGACAGCATTTTCAATGAAGAGCTTAAGATGAAATATGAGATGTGAAAGAATAAAAGAATAAAAAATAATAAAAAAATACCAAGCTGTAATTTGTCAAATTGTGCAAAAAGTGCGAAAATATTATTTAATTTGGTTTATTTAGGATACTTAAACATCTAGCTATGAAATAAGCCTTAGCAAGACAAAGTTGTTCATTTGACCCCAAAGATGTTAAAAATGTCATTTCCATCACCATCATTTCCACCACAATCAATGACTTGGGATGTGGTATAAATAACAGCTGTTTGATGATGCATAGAAAGAAATGAATATTCATGCATTTTCTTCATGAATTTAATTCTATAGCGCCAATATTAAAGAAACCATATGACTCATGTTTTAAGGAAAGACATTTCTGGGTCATAAATGTATTAGAAAATCATGTAAAGACTTAAGTAATGCATGGTTTAGCACCTCCACAGACAGCATGCCACGTCTTAGACAAGCTCATTACAGCCACTGATCTGACTGACGACCATACGCTAAGCTCATTTAACCAGTGACTTCGACTAGCTTTATCCTTCGTGTCAGCCAGAAAACAGGCCTCACTAAACACACGCACACAGCCAATCCGCTGCTGCTGCTGATGTGTTGCATCGTGGCAGAGTGTGCAGAAGCATTCATAATTACTTCAGGAGTTAATTAATTTACATAAGGGTCAGTCTAGTGGGCGGAGGTGGCACTCTGCCTGTCACGGCGCTGAGGCGAATGCTAGCAACTGCAGCATGCTGGTAATGAGCTCTCTGCTACAGAGAGATAAGCCAGTTACAATTCACCCAATTAAACACTGGAAGAGCATGCGGAGGGTCTGGGCTGTCGCTCTAACACCTCATGTGCAAGCGCGCAGGCTACTGGTGTCCTTTGCACCCGTCTTTGGGGCGTGCGGAGCACATGGGCCACTGCTGCCATCTCTGATCCCCTCATTAACCATGTTAGCATTCACCTTAGGCGCAGCTTCGAAATGGACTGCAGCTTTTGGCCTGTTGGTTGCGGTGGATGTGCCCTGTCACGACGATGATGTCACAGCTGAGGTGGTATTTATAGACTTAGAGAAACCAGAATGTCAAGCAACATTATTAGGATGAGTGAGTCACTGGCAGAAGAGACGAGAAGAGCACGTGTCCCTGGACATTTTCAAAAGATAAACTATTTTACTTTTGGATTCACTCTTACTTTGTGGATTAAGTATTACCCAGAATGCTTTACTGACTAAAGATCTCATTACTACTCCCATAACAAGATAGTTTCAAATTTGACTTTTCAGAGAAATAAAATAGACACAAATGAGATATATTATAGATGTGTTCATATGTAAAGCATGGTTCTAGAGCACATACTGACAACATTTAACATATGAACAGCTTTAGAGATGATTACTGATTCCGTTTTATTTAATCAGTGACATTAAATACATTTGTTCAAAGCCTTTCCATGTATCTATCACATGTACCTAATTTTTGTGTGTCATATTCAACTCGTTTCGAAGGCTTGTAATCGTGAAAGTGCCCTTTTCGATCGTCCCGCAGTGCCCCAGAACGCGATTTCTGATTTCTACCGAGGGGGACCCCCAACAAATCCCCTCCACAGACAAAAGAATTATATTTTTCATTCACATCTGACACAGCTCGGAATTTGCACACGTGTAAACACAAAAATCTGCACAAGATCCGATTTTTTTTTTGCGTCTGATCTGAGCCACTTACAAATATGGTTTTAAATCAGATATATATCCGAGATCTGAACATCCAACCTACATCTAAACACGATTATCCGATTCACCTTTGAATTCCAAGCGACACGTTTGCCCACAAAGATAGCTTTTGTTGTATTATGAAGCATATGCATATGCGCTCGCTCACAGCTTTTTATCTCTGCCCAGTGAGTTTTTTTAAATGAAACCGCTTCACTGAAAGCTACATTACATTTCTCAGCAATGAGGTGATAACTTCGCTGTAATTAAACAAACAAGCTTCACTAGGCTACATGTTTTCTCTCTCTCTCTCTCTCTCTCTCTCTCTCTCTCTCTCTCTCTCTCTCTCTCTCTCTCTCTCTCTCTCTCATTAATTCATTCGAATTCATATCTAAAGCTACTTTATTTCACTTCAGAATTCTAGATCTAGAAAGGAAAATTACTGTAATTTTCCGGTCTATATGCGTTTGGTCAGATTTTGCACTGCGAAACATCCATGACCGCTCTTATCTTGTCCATGGTGGCAAATAATCATGGCCACCCGACATGAATTATATAAAATAATTTAATAGCACGGCCATTCAAAACCAGAGGGTCTGCCATGTGCATAGTTGTCGGGATCGAAGCCTGTGTTTCCCTGTCTTGTGAGGACTTTTGTTATTTCCTGTCTTGTGTCATGTTTTGTAGTTCTTTGTAGTTTTTCATGTTGATTAGTTTCCCCATGTGTCTCTCATTTAGCCACTCCCTCTTGTTATCTTGTTAACCTTGTTTCTTTGTGTATATATACCCCAGTGGTTCAGTTGTTGTTTGTTGGTTGTTGTTCCTGTATAGGTGTTCCTGTCGTTGCACTCCTGCCTGTTTTTATACCCTCGTTCTTGGATTTACTGTAAGTTGTTTGTTATTAAATCATTCATGCTGCATTTGGATTCACACTCAGCTTCATCCCTGCTCACACATGACAATAGTTAAGCGATCTTCGACAATCATTTTGGGCGGGAATAAATGTGAACAGATTTTGGATACCAGTCGTGTCTACAGTGAATGTAAACACACGGGTCAAAAAATCGGATATGGTCAAAAGATCGGATCTGTACATTAAGACTTGCAGTGTAAACGCATGACAATGACAAGAACAAAATAGTTTAAAATATAATAGTAGAATGTTACTAAACAAATATATTTGTAATTTAAACATAATGGATTGCTGTGGTATATGCCACCGAAATAAATTTATTTAGCAAGGATGCATTAATTTAATCAAAAGTGACAGATATATAATTACACAAGATAATAGTTATCTTTGTTACACAAGATTTCTGTTTCAAATAAATGTTGTTCATTTGAACTGTCTATTTACTAAGAATCCTGAAAAAAAATAAAGTTTTCAACATTGATAATCAGAAATGTTTTTTTTCTAAATCAGCAAATTAGAATGATTTCTGGAGGATCATGTGACACTGACTGGTAATGATGCTGAAAATTCAGCTTTGCATCACCGGAATAAATTCTATTTCAAAATATATTCAAATAAGTGTTGTATTTTTGATTAAATAAATGCAGCTTTGATGAGCAGACTTCTTTCAGAAACATTAAAAAATCAAAAGTTTTTAATTGTAGTGAATGTATATAATGCTGAATGTTTAAAATGCTGTCAACATGTCCATGTTTGTACGTTTTAGACATTGAAATGCTATTAAATCAATCAGGAAGCTTATATGTGAAATTACAAAGAAACTAATTTTCTCATTTGAGATTTTTCTTTCATACAGGACAGCACAGTTTGAGACATTAATAAGACCTCTACTGAAACTCTAGAGGAGGCTCATTTGAGATTTACCTTTTTCTCAGGAGACACATCTAAGCAGAAGACTTTTCTCTCATTTAATATAATTTCGGACTAGGAGAACGAACAAGATATTAAGATATATCATTTGAGGGTTTTTCCCTCCTATAAGTAGGACTTTTATTAAACTTTTCTGTCTATTGTATCATGTTCCCACTTGTAGCATTGGATTAAAGAGTACTTACAGCCCAGACAAGTGCGGGATTTGCTGTCTAGCCACTCAGTGGGACACACACACACACACTCACACACACACACGTGGACACACAGCTGCAGCAGTGCTGATATAGCTGGCCTCTTCTCTGCATGTGATTCAGTGCCATGGTGAAAATGTTCTGGCTGATTAAACGGTCTAGATTTTGTTTCATTGTCACGACGCGTGAAACACAACTCTACAACCACACACAACTTGTGTTTTCATTACTGTATTGCGGACACGGTTAAGTCCCAATGGGGACTTGGCTTATATGAATCATTTACTTGAAATTCAACAGGTTAGCCCTTTCAGGCGACAGCTCTTAATTTAGAGAAAACTGCAACGTGAGGCTCATGGACATGCACAATGATATTTCCGGATGGTCATTTATTCTTTAGGCATCAAACGGATCGCATTTCAGTGACTTTGTAAAGCCTGCGAATTAACATTAAAACCACTGCAATATATCATTCCAAAATAACCTTATAGATTCAACATGTGTGTGTAGGAGGGACCTCCTCCCTTCAGTCAACATCAGTCTAGGCCCCTTTACCTTCAGCGCTTGGTTATGAAATATAGGCAGAGAGACTCATAAATGGAAAATTGCTGGCTGCATGTTACACAGCACACCTGCTGCCTGTTGGACCTTGTCACCATTGCCATAAATTAACTATTGTGTTTTCCAGTTTCCATGATTGCATGCATCATGTGTCCGAGAGTTTCAGTAGCCTATGAGGTAACACAGCTGGCTCACCTCATAACTGATGAGCACCTAGACTCACTCAATTCACATTCACACTTACAAATGATTAGAGTAAAAGAGTATGCGTATTTAGCTTGCTGTTCAGGGGTGAAGTGCCTCTATCCATCATAAAAGATATCCATACGACTCCGGGGGGGGGGGTTAATAAAGGCCTTCTGAAGCGAAGCGATGGATTTGTGAGAAAAAAATCCATATTTAAAACTTTATAAACTCAAATGTCTAGCTTCCAACAGACGGCCGTACGTATGGATTTACGGCGGAAACCCTTGACCTGACGCACGACATATTGACGAACGCAGAAGCGCAGAGGATGGAGCAAAACAAAACACCGGTCACGAATTAGAAGTCTAAAACAAGAATATTTAAAGAGTTGCCAAGCCATATTTGTTTGAACCGTGAGAGGCGTCAAAGCTTACGCTACTCCTACATCCTACATAATACATTGCGTCAGGGGTTACTCTTTTAGCGCAAGTCGACTTGCAAAGGCCGTCTGCCAGAAGCTAGTTATATTTAGTTTCTCATTTGTTTTCTGGTGTCCTAGTTTTTAATTTGTGTTTTGTTTACTTTCGTTATCTTGAGTGTTGTCTCGTGTTGGTTCCTGCTGGTTTCTTCTGCCTGGCAGCCAGACTGGTTCTGAGTCTGTGAGCAGCAAGTACCTGATCTCTGCTTCATTGCGCCCTGCCCTGTCTTCACCACTACCATCTACCTGCCCTGGTTAAGTCCTCAGCGGTTCTTCGACCTGCTGTATCCTGGAGCTGGTTCCAGCAGTCACCCTCATCTGTCCTGTCCTTGTTCCCTGTTGGCCCTTCTATTTGGACTGTCACTCCTCCACTGCCTTCTTGTGCCTTGTTAAACTGTCCTATCAATAAGTTGTCCTCGTTCACTCAGCATCTGGGTCCTCCATTTCAGAATACCTAACATTACCGGGTTGTCATGACAGAAATGTTGTTTCACTATTCAAATTCGTAGGTTCAGCAAAGTTGAGGAACACAAAACTTTTTTGTGTGTTCTCCTGCGTTTGAATGCAAATGAATGAAGCACGAGGCTAGACTATGTCACTCAACGTCTACACCATGATCTATTTTGTTGCACCGCCACTTAACATCTTATTTCCTGGATACTTTTATTCCATTCAACACCTTTATTTGCAGTTATTTCGACATATAAAAGCTTGAGGCACATAATGTGTGTCTGTCCTCACTGTGTTGTGACATAAAGTTCAAATCAATTTCCAGTCTACAGCTTCCTAATCCAACACACTCTCTTTTATTCCCCTCAAAGGACATCACAACAAACCTTTTCAACACACACACACACACACACACAAACCTGCAATCAGAAATGGCCCTGATCAATCACTATTAGCTACTAATTTCCACAGAAGAACACTGGATGACAAATCGCTATCATGCAGTCAGCTCAGTTCACCTCTACCAGAAGACAATTTTAGGTTACACTTTATTTCGATGGTCCACTTTAGACATTCTACTAACTATAAGTACCTTTGCAAGTACATGTCAACTAACTCTCATTAGAGTATTAGTAGACTGTTAGGTTAGGGTTAGGTATCAGGGTTTTGGTAAGTAGTAGATAATTTGACATGTAGTTGCAAAGTTACTTAGTCAGTATAATGTCTGTTGGGGGAACCATCAAAATAAAGTGTTATCAGATATAAGTCTGTTGACATGTAGTTGCAAAGCTACTTATAGTTGGTAGAATGTCTACAGTGGACCATCGAAATAAAGTATTGCTCTTTAATATCTCAGGAGACTTAATGTTCTCACATATAATATCAACTTTATTTTAGATGTTTCTCCTAAAATTCCTTATGAGAAATAAAACTAGACACAAAACAAGACAATTGTTGACATTTCGAGTAGCGTTAAGAAAGTGAATAGCATGTCAGGTTGTTGTGGCAGTATTTGAGTAATGCTTGAGTTTATATTGAGAAAATGGCATTTAATTGCAGAATTTGGTATCTGAGTACAGTTTGAGAATTTGTTGAGATTAAGAAATGATTCTGAAGTTAAATATATTATTCGTATTAAGTCGGCCAAAAAAGCACTTTAAAGTGCATTTAACATAAACTAGAATAAATTTTTATTTAATTGCAATTAACATGCAATTTAGTGTCTGAAAAAATATACATTTAGTACACACACAAAAGTACTAAAGTGTACTTTTTTGTGTGACAGAGGAACACAGATTAATTAAAAGAACCTTGAAACTTAAAGGGGTGGTTGATTACCCCTTTTTACAACAAGTCTCTGATGTCCCCAGAGTGTGTATGTGAAGTTTTAGCTCAAAATACCCCACAGATCATTTTAATGGCATGTTAAAATGTTCACTTTATAAGAGTGAGCAAAAACCTGATGTTTTTGTGTGTCCCTTTAAATGCAAATGAGCTTCTGCACACAGCGCGGAGCTTCAAGAACTCTAGTTAGCAGCTCTGATTACCTCATGCAGATAGGCAATGAAACTGTTCAGCCTTTTATGTTCAAACCGGAGTCGGACAATGATGGAGAGACTCAAGAAGAAGTGACAACATGTAGAATGCAAGATGTTCCTGAATGGTTAGTTGATGAATTTATGTAGCTGATGTGGCGTTAACTATATCGTCAAGTCATTTATTAGCATGACATTCTTCTTTAAGACGAATAAAATCAGAGTTATATTAAAAATGCCCTGGCTCTTCCAAGCTTTATAATGGCAGTGAGTGTTGCTCAATAAAAGTGCGTCTATCCATCCTATAACTGCTCCACACGGCTCTGAGGGGTTAATAAAGGTCTTCAGAAGGGAATCGATATCTAAAACTTTATAAAATAAATCATCTAGCTCCCGGCGAATCACCTTCTGTATTCAACATGCATTCAACTGTATTCAACTTATGGATGCACTTTTATGGATGCACTGTTCAAAAACAGTCACTGCCATTACAAAGCTTGGAAGAGCCAGGACGTTTTTAATATAACTCCAATTGTGTTCGTCTTAAAGAAGAATGTCATATACACCTAGGATGACTTGAGGGTGAGTAAATCATGGGCTAATTTTCATTTTGGGGTGAACTAACCCTTTAAGGTCTGAAGAGACTTTGGGCCCTATCTTGCACCCAGCGCAATTGACTTTGTACACCGACGCATGTGTCATTCCTATTTTGCACCCGCGCAAAGCGCGCTTTTCCCTCCACAGAAGCACGTCGCTAAACTAGTGAATGAACTTGCGCTACATGGGCGGTTCAGCGCAAAAAAGGAGGCGTGTTCCGGCGCAAACAATCCCTGGTGCTATTTTGCTGTTCCATTAAACAATTGCGCCACTGACCAGAAAAAACCTAGTCTAAAGTCAGTGGCGCGTTGCGCGTTGTTCATTATGCTATTTTAAGGGCGCATGCTTGACCATAATGTATAGCGTGCACAACGCGCATACACTTTGCTCATGTAATCTACACAGATGCAACAGTTATTTTTGCAAATCATAAATTGTTACACTAAAAAATATTAACACATGAGATGACGGAAATCATTGTGGTGTGCCACGAAGATGTGAAAAAATAGGCATAAATCTAGCTTACAAATGATTCAGGCTAATTGTAGTCTAATAATTAAGGATAAGACCTGTTTGCCCAATAGTGGCAACTTCTGGCAAGACATATATGTATATAAGGACATCTAACAAATTGGTTTGTCCGTCAAGAACCAGGAAAAAAAATCGGTGAGGGTGGACGCAGCGATGTCCTCTGCTGGCGTCAGGTCCTGAGTAGAGGCAGATCCACCTCCCGTTACACGGCGTGCCTGATTGATGCTGGCAAGCTTGGACTTTCCCCGTCTTCTGATGTCATTGTAGCGCTTGCGGCACTGGTGCGACGTCCTGGGGATGCCAGCTGATGAAACAATTGTGGCTATTTCCTCCCACGCCTGTTTAACCGACGCTATTTTGGGTGGGTTTCTCCCATCCCCATACAACACAACTTCTCTGTCTTTCACTGCTCTTACAAGCAGTCTCCTCGGCTGTGAACCGCTCCTGGCATGCGCCTGGTAAATACGCCATAATAATAGCAATCCATAATGGAACTTGCGCACCTGCTTTTAAAGGGAATGTTGGATGACGCTCGGATTGGTTTATTCACGTTACACCCAAACCACACCTATGAATAATGAAGCTACTTCAGACCAACCCATTTTAGATTTGCGCCGGGCGCAAGAGCCATTTATCCCGCCGGGAAAATAGCAACAGCGCCGAGACCCGCCCACAAAGTTACTTGCGCTTCGCGCTTTGACACTTGCGTTTCAGATCGTTAAAATAGGGCCCTTTGACTTTGAAGAGAGTGAAATCATACCGGAGAGAAGCCAGTCAGTTGAGTTTGTTTGTTACAGTGCTTGTATATTGTTGTCTTTCAATGCATTTGATAATTAATGCTCAGAAAGTAGAACTGCATTGACATTCATTACAAGATGATTAGTGAAAGCATTTCAAAATGCACCTGCAGACTATTGTATTTTTCATGAAGTTTGTCATTGTGGATTTCTTAAAAATACTGTGCAAAAATCTTGTCTCGTCTCGTGAGCTAAGTGTCTCGTCACACCCCTACTGTCAAACTTTTTCCATGAATTAAATATTGGTGTAAATTTCTTTTGGCTGTCCTTGAGAATCAACAAATAGTAAAGAAAGTAAAAAAAACTTTAACTTTGCAGAGTAAAAATAGCACACCTGAGGCTAAAATGATCCATAGGTTTGAAATGATTTTTAATACATAGCAGAAAATTGGACTCTGATAAACCAACTGCATTCAGTGCTACACAAACCTCAGTGCTGAACATCCCCAAGCTCCTCCATCAACATTACACACACCCACAGGAGTGATGTAATTCTCAGTTTGGTCCCTGCTGCAGCAGCTCTACGTCAGATACCGAATCAAATCTGGATGCTTGGAGGCATTATCTAAAGTACTTTTCAGTAACAATGGGTGTCAATCATTCCTCATCATGTAAATGTTGTCGTGGGTTGTTAGAAGTATTAAACCAGCATGAGAGAAGTAATTTCAGTGATTGTACTGGATGCTAAGCTTCTTTTCAGTACTACATGAGGAACATTTATTTATTTATTTTTTATAGGTAGCTGAGGCCATTATGTGCTCACATTTGGCCTATTCTGTAGTTTCCCTCTTGGCGAAGTGATAAACATAAATCTGTCAAAAATCATATTGTGTTTTTCACCATTAAGGCCAAAGGCTGTATATTACAAAAGCTTGGCTGTGGGTTCAAGAGCGAGGGCCATGTGTTCACTGTGTTGCATCAGCCACGTAAAGCGTTTACTTTAGCGCAAACTATAAAATGACTGTTTAGGGTGTCTGTAATGTTCTCAGCCCTCTCACAGTACATACAAATACAGAGTCAACTGACTGCAACATGTGGTTCTGATCAGCATATGGTTATAGCCCATAAAAGCATCAATACACTGTGATTGTTTTCTGCTATTAATTCTAGACGGCACAATAAACCCAATTGCCTACACAATCCTTGACTATGAGCCGAAACTAAGAAATCTATCCATATTTCTTGTAGTCTAATGCTAATAATTATAATTGAATAATTATTTTATAATGAATCATTTAATAATCATTTAAAAACATACATGACAAAATAAAATAAAACTAACTGAAAATAAAAAACAATTCAAAATGTTAATAAATACTGTAATCACATAAATAATACTGAAAATATCTATACCACACCGATCAGGCATAACATTATGACCGGTGAAGTGAATAACACTGATTATCTCTTCATCACGGCACCTGTTAGTGGGTGGGATATATTAGGCAGCAAGTGAACATTTTCTCCTCAAAGTTGATGTGTTAGCAGGAAAAATGGGCAAGTGTGTAAGGATTTGAGTGAG
Organism: Gobio gobio; assembly: GCF_949357685.1. NCBI lineage: Eukaryota > Metazoa > Chordata > Actinopteri > Cypriniformes > Gobionidae > Gobio > Gobio gobio. Next base: position 39,470,029 of record NC_137114.1, read on the forward strand.
TTTGACAAGGGCCAAATTGTGATGGCTAGACGACTGGGTATGAGCATCTCCAAAACTGCAGCTCTTGTGTGGTGTTCCCGGTCTGCAGTGGTCAGTATCTATCAAAAGTGGTCCAAGGCAGGAACAGTGGTGAACGGGCGGTCAAGGCTTATTAATGCACGTGGGAGCGAAGGCTGGTCCATGTGGTCTGATCAAACAGACGAGCTACTGTAGCTCAAATTGCTTAAGAAGTTAATGCTGGTTCTCAATTGCACATTTTGATATACTAAAAATAAATATTTAAGGAAATTACTATTATAATTTAAAATGTACAAACTGTTAAACTGCTTTGGACTACTTGAAGGCAGAATCATCAGAGTACAATACTTTCTCCAGAGTAGATCTGAATGATTATGCCCATAGCACTTTCATTACATTTCATGCTTCGTATTTGCACTTATATTCACAATGCTGGCACCCTGCTGTCACCAGCAAAATTAATTATTTTTACAGAAAAATCATGAGATGATGTTATCTGTGTTTGTGGCATCCAAAATGAGAAGGTATAAGAAGAAAATATATGAGTTGGAACTGGTGCATTCTGGGAAATGTCATCCACAAGTTTCCCGTTACTGTCAGAGAATATCTCATCCTAGGTGTCACCCGAATTTACCTCTCATGCATCTGACTCCACTGTCTACAGCGTAATGACCGAGACTGTGAATCCATTAGGGCTGCCAATACTGATAGGCTGCCCTGACAAATGAGCAAATGCTCGATATGAGCGTTTGGATGCCAGAATCTGTTGAAGTGAAACACTACAGCTCATCTGTTACATTTACATCCAGCATCATTAACTGTGGCAGTTTGATTCTACATTCAACATTCCCTTAAAAGAATGTTCTAGGCAGGGCTTGACATTAAAACCCTCCAATATTTAATACATTTTTGTCTAAAGTCAAAAATATCGATTTATGTCAATACCTATCAATACTTAAATAACACTTCTAATTTCCCACAGAAAAGACAAACGATACCAGCTGCGCTTTCTCGCTCTGTCATCTCTTCGACTGCGAGTTGACAGACAAACCTGCCTCCCCTCACTAATTTGTTTCATTTGCTCCGGATGAATATTGTTGGTGTTACGGGGCTTGAATTTCAACATAGGATTGTGTATATTGCGGAGAATTCTACTCATTTACTCACACCCAAATTCTGCGCACGCAAAGCCGTCTCTCAGTTCTAAATGTAGTTCTTTTTCGCTGCTTATTGCGCTTAAACAGTCAAATACACACACAATATTGTCAACTCACTTGATGAGTATTAATGTAAACACAGTTCAGTCAGGTCCACTTAAGTCAAAAACACCTTAGACTGAGGGTGAGTAAATCATGGGCTAATTTTCATTTTTGGGTGAACTAACCCTTTAAGGTCTGAAGAGACTTTGACTTTGAAGAGAGTGAAATCATACAGGAGAGATAAAATTTACATTTAGCGGTATGGCTCTGTTCTAAATTCCCCATCCTTTTCATGAGCTCCATGAAAAGCCAAGACAGGGAACAGCAGCAGATTCTGGGGACAACCTCCCATTTTAATCTGGGAGGGCAGAGCAAATCCCCCATTTAGAACAGAGTATGCATCGATGACAACAGAATGAAATTGATTAAGTTAAACAAAGTTTAAGGAGGAGCTGGGGAGGAGGTGGGTTGCAAAAGCAGCGTGCAGCAGAAGCATCCAAGCAGAAAGATTGAAGTGAAGCTATGCTTAAGTAAGGCGCCCTGTTTGAGAGTTGCCAATTGAGTGCATAGGAATTGGATCAGCTGATAGGGGCGGAGTTAGAATATTTCCAATCAGCTGATAGCGGAGCTTGACTACGTGGCCTGCCTGAACTAACGCAGTATGCTCGATTTATGTTTTAAGTGAAATTAGAGCTGAGAAATAAAACGCATGTGTGACAGTATAATGGATCTGTGCTTAACTCTTTTCCTGCCAAACCGAATTTTCTGTTATTTGTGAGAAAACGCTTCCCTGTTTTTTGTTTGTTTAAACACAGAGTGTCTGCTCTTTCTTTTGATATATTGCATGCTCAGATATTCATACATCAAAATATTCTATGGGCCATTACATTTTTGTGAATTTGTGATGAGTTAAAGTGACAACAACCTAATATACCTGCTGCCAGAAAATATTAAAAATGATCTATATGGCAGTTTTTCCCCATGGTATCAATGTCAAATTGTGGCCAGTGAAAATGCTGAATGGCTAGTAACTTTGGAAAACCACTATAGCCACTGTGGCTGGTGAGCAAAAAAAAAAAAAACCTTGTCAAGCCCCTCAATTGGTAAAAACGAGCACTAAACCTCTGTTTGCAAACTTCATGGCATCATATGGTAATAACAGTTTAATAACAGGTTTGAAAGAATCACAAATGACCAGACCTGTCTCTTAAAGTTGGCCGATTTATCAAGCATGAATCAAGGCCGTTTCTGACCATTTCGGTGCAAAAAATGACGCCTTTTTTTATGGTCCTTTCCTTTGTTCCATTTAAGATTTATACAAATGTTTTATTAAACTCTATTTTTTGTACTCATTTAAAATTCTTAATTCATAATATGAATGATTTGTAAGGATTATTCAATTCAATTTGATTGAATTGTACTATTAATTGAAATGCTAAATCTTGAAAAAAGTTTAATAGCAACCTTTCTAAACAGTGATTTGATAAATACGCTGTCTCTTAATAAGCACTGAAATTGTTTACCAACTTGTTCAGTGGTTCAGCACACCCAAGTTAGTTATAGCAATGAAAGTTTTGTGAATTTCGAGTGCACAGTTTCCAAATCTAAACTACAACCCCAAATCAGAAAAAGTTGGGACAGTATGGAAATCGCAAATAAAAAAAAAGAAGTGATTTCTAAATTTACTTTGACTTGTATTTCATTGCAGACAATATGAACAAAAAATATTTCATGTTTTGTCTGGTCAACTTCATGTCATTTGTAAATATGCATCCTTTCCTGTCATTCAGACCTGCAACAGATTTAAAAAAAAAGTTGATTTTCCTGTTTACTTGCTATAGACACTTGTAGTTGAGTATTTCTTTCTCCCTACCACTCGGTGTCCAATGGTGAACACTAATAAAAAAAAAATCTTGGTCCATATTGCTTTTAAATAATACCAATCTCTAGACATACAATGTATTAAATGAAAAATAAATGGACAATGCAACAGTAGCATATAATTTTTTTCAGTAAAACTTAAACATGCTTTATTAAAATGCTTTAAGTAGTCCATTACATTTTTGTATAGGAATTTAATTTCTTCATTCTAAGGAAATTAAAATGAACGAAAACAAAAATTTCACTTGAATGCCTTTTTGAAAGAAGTCACCAAGGTTGCAAAAGTACAGTAAAATAATAACCAAATTGTGAAATATTATTATAATTTAAAATAACTGCTTTCTAAGTATTTTTTTTATTCCTGTGATCATCTCTCCAGTCTTTAGTGTCACTTGATCAATCCGAAATCAATGTAATATGCTGATTTACTGCTTAAGAACATCTCTTATTAACATCAATGTTGAAAACCTATTAATTTCCTACTGACCCCAAACTTTTGAACAGCAGTGTAAATAATATTCTAAAATTAATGAAGAGCATTAAATACTAATTGTAAAAATGACTGTAAAAATGGAAAAAAAAAAAAATTGTGGCACAGGGTGTTACTTGGTAAAATGTGCTGTTTAGATGCAGTTCTTGCTATAGAGCCGCTAACAACTCAGTTATTTACATCATATTGTCTTGCATGTTTATAATGTAAATATGTGTAAATGTCAACACTGAGGTCAAAAATAATAAACTGGCCCCTGGCATTATGATTTCAAGATAAAGATGTCCCAAACCTGTTGCTCTCTTGTTCGCTTCTAAAAATAAGCAGTGAGTTCAGTGTTTTCCAACATTGATATGGTTGCTGTTTACATTGTGAAGTCTTGAAGTATAATGTTTCTACTTGAGTCTCCATTAGCCTCTCTGCTCAATTTAGAAGTTGGGAAATCATCATTGCAAAAAGACGTCTGAAGAGATGGCGACACCCAGTCCGATCTTCTGGGCCAACCGGGGCATTGATCTTTGTGTATGCTTGGACCATTGACCGCCAGCAGTTTGCTAACAGATATATCACACAGGGACAGGCGACCCCAGACAGCTGTCTCATCCGTCTTCAACACTGTTCCAGTGCACATCACTGAGGTCGGATCTCCCTTTCCCAGGACACATGCCTATAACTGAGGGAACTGCTTGTTAGACCGGTGTCTGAGGCAATCTGCTGTGTGGTAGAAAGTGAGAGGGTCAAAGGGTCAAGACCTTGTGGCTGACCAGCAAGTGAATGATGAGTTTCACTTGGCACAGTTGGACTCTCAGCAGGTTTCATCTCTTATCTTCTGCACTTTCTCTGACACATTCATTTTTAGGGACCAGGTGGCTGCCAGAAATATTGTCCACTGTCCCACTGTGGCATTTACATTTGTCATTGAGCGCAAGGGTTCAGTTTTCTCGCATATTGCTGTCTTCATAGCTATTAGGGGATTTTATTAGGAATAAACTACAAACGAAGGATACAAAAGAGCCAAGCAGATCTCACATTTACATTTTGTGGCAGATTAGTATGAATTTTATGAAAATATAAATTTCTTTAACGTATAAATTAATATGAATGAGAAACTTTTGGAAACATTTAAAATAAAGTATGTTGAAAATAGATTAGCTGCATCACGTGTTTTTGCATATTTACTGAATATATATTCAGCAGTAAAAATCTGTTTTAAAATGTAAACGTTTTGCTTATGTCTAGGGCTGGGCGATAAATCGATTTTATCAATTAACTTGAATGTGTAGTTTACGTTAACTTGTTTGACTGAAAATCGGTTTTCTCTTTAACATCCACCGACGCTCCTCTCTGCGCTCCCGTACTTCCGAATGGGCTCAGCCCTCCCCCCACGCATTTGCCATAGAGATACACAAACAACAACATCTTACAACATACAGTGTCATTCGTAATTGGTTCGGGTTTTGGCTAAGTGTGTTTGAAGTCTGAACGGAACTGCGCTACTTGTTTGAGCTCGCTGCATGGACCGTTTATCAGCTCAGAGCAGTAATAGACAGCGCAGCGCAAGCTCATACACGGGCCGATCCCGTGACACCGATACACAGCGCTGGGAGATCCAGTGAGAAAGAGCTTGAATTCACCACAGAATAAATAACTTCTTTGAGATCTAGTGGAAGCGTTCGTCCCAGAATTCTCTGTTATAAACCACAGATATCGGATCAAACAGAGCTGACGTGGAGACCAGGAGAAACCATTGAGCCATGAGCCAAGATCAGGGGTTTCAGTCCACTAATCATAAACAAACATTCACCTTGGATTTAATGTAGTAACACCACATGGTATTGTGGAAGAAAGTTTTGGACCCCATGTGCTACCAAGCCACAAATATTTTACAAAAACAAAATAAAGTTAAAACTTGTTTTGGACAATTTATTTGTCATCTGCAGAAATCGTAAATTGGATTTTTTTGTGAAAAAAATCGGGGATTTTTGTTTTAGGCCATATCGCCCAGCCCTACTTATGACTAACATAACGAATTAAAAAAGTTCCCTAGCTTTGTATTTTAAATGGCTATACTTCATGAGTTTTTAATTCATAAGCCTACACTTTTTTCCTCCCAGTAAAATATAAAAAAAATGTAATGAAGAAGCAACACTGCATAAGACATATTAATATGATAATTAATTCCTATTGATCAGATGAGGTGAGTAATGAAAATAAATGGTGTATGATTTACTTTGAAACACACAGAAACTGCTAGTAAATTTCACAAATAAATGCCAAGAAATGGCAAACACATCAAAGTAAACATGAAAATTTGAAATAGATAAACTGAAATAGTATTTTCTTGTAAAACTTACTCCAAAAATGTTGTTTTATTTACTAAAACTGTGAAAAAAGTCACATTTTACTGTGCAAGTGTATTTATTACTGCACTGGAAGAATTTTTCACTTGTTTTTAGCTTGATCGATTATATGTAAAACAAGCGTGTGTCAGTATTAAAGATATATTCTCTGAAAACAAGTCTTATTCATATAAATGCCTTTTTAAAAAAGTCCATGAAGAACCCTCTTTTGGAACCTTTAGTGTAGATTTTTAACTGAAAAATAAGACAAAAATACTTGGACTAGGATTTTATTTGACATTGCATATTGTGTAGAGTGTATAGTAGAGTTAATGGGAACACAACCTCTTACAAAGACAACACTGTACATCATCAGATGTTCCCCTGATGAGGGTATGGAGATGGTATCTAATCAGTGTACTCTGTTTTGAGAAATGAGACCGTGATGTCTGGGCAAATACAACAACTCGGTCTGTCTATCCCAGTCTTCCAGCGTGTGTGTGGGAATACGGGTATGTGCGAACGATCACAGACGTGGTCGCTGATATGCCTTGACAGTGTTTTGGCAGAACAGTTCTGCCATGAGCAAACACATTGAGCTTCAAATGCGGGGTCTTTGTGCTCTCCGCAGGGCCGTTCCTCGCTTTTTTTGTGTTCGCAGCTACAGGCTGTTCAGGTCCGTCTAGATGTGCTCTCATCAGCAGATCAGGCTCATCAGTCCAGCTCCTTTCAATTCTGTCTCTGTTTTTCTCATCCGTCTCAGGCCTCCAGCTGATTCACAGAACTCCCACCCACCAGTCCCAGCTTCGCCAGCACGAGCGGCCCAATAGCCAAAGGCCCAGCGGACCTGCGGTATTTCCGCCCCCTTTAGTGAGGTATGACACATGTTTTTACATACTGCATGAGAAAGTGCTCACCCAGTGTGGGAAACGCACATTCCACACCCTGTTGTTGACCTGCATGAACTAACACACATATACACGTCTCAGCACTGACTTCAGCCAAAGGAAGAGGAAGTCTGACCTGCTCAGCTGACAGGGTCAAACATACACACACACACGTGTATAAAGACACACACACACGCATTTATGTGCTGGGAACACAGATGCAAAAGCCCCAGGACACATATGAGACCGACCATGTGTTCAGTGTGGAACATGATACACGAAGCTTGAGAAGATTGAGACCTAAACATCACAGAGGCTTATGAGACAACGGATTTCTGAAAAGTCTTTTTTTGTTTTGTTTTTATTGTCCATTTAAATAGTTCTCTGAGTGACAAAATATATAAAAAAAACTTTTATTTTATAATAAAAAATCTGTCTTTGAAAGAAGTTTCTGCTCACCACGGCAGCATTTATTTGATCAAAAATACAGTAAAACAGTAATACAATTAAAATAACTCTTTTCTATTTAAATATACAGTATTTTAAAATATAATATATTCCTGTGATGCAAAGCTGAATTTTCAGCATCATTACTCCAGTGTCACATGATCCTTTAAAAAGCAACCCCACACCATAATCCCCCTCCACCAAACTTAACAATTGGCACAATGCAGTCAGGCAAGTACCGTTCTCCTGGCAACCACCAAACCCAGACTCGCCCATTGAATTGCCAGACAGAGAAGCGTGATTCGTCACTCCAGAGAACACGTCTCCATTGCTGCCTGTGGCGGCGTGCTTTACACCACTGCATCCAACACTTTGCATTGCACTTGAATGAGCTGCTCGGCCATGGAAACCCATTCCATGAAGCTCTCTACACACTGTTCTTGAGCTAATCTGAAGGCCACATGAAGTTTGGAGGTCTGTAGCTATTGACTCTGCAGAAAGTTGGTGATTTCTGCGCACTGTGCACCTCAGCCTGCGCTGACCCCGCTCTGTGATTTTACGTGGCACCATGCACACTCTTCATGATTTTAGGTATCATTCATATCTGTAGCACAAACAATATGGAATTATTTAAATGCAAAAGTTTGTTCAAAGCTAAGTCAAGCAACAGCAGGTAAATAGTGCATATAACAAGCACCACTAAAACAGTTTAACCGACTAGGAAAATCATGAAAGTTCAATTTCTTATGAAAAGAAATAAAATGATTGCAGAATGTCTGCTGTTAATAGTAGCGCATTAAAGCGCTCAGTCTCGTCATCATTTTGGCTACTGAAGGCAGGCAGATGGACTCTGAATGACTGTAGGTGATGATGCACTGAGATGAATCTCACCCTCAGCAATTCTGGAAATGAACAATTGGCCAAGACGCTCTCATATTTTCCCTTCTGTGACAGTATATCAGTATGCCACTTATAATCAGCAGCAAAAGGTGTCAATAGATAATTTAAGAAGTGTTTTTATTGTGGCTTTCAAAAGCTCCAGTAAGAAGAAAAAGCTTTGTGACACTGTTATGTAACATACAATGATGAATTAAACATTGAATCAAATGAATCAAAAGTGTATTAAATACTGACAGCCTCAGACAGAGCAGTGTGCATTATAATGAGGCACTAATTCAGATATGTTCAGTTGTGTGATGGGTGGAGAGAAAAAGCTTGAACTGCACGTACAGAACTTTACACATACAGAAACAGTCTCTCTGTTTCTCCTTGACTCACACGGTTTATTAACCAGCATCTGGACTTTAATTAGACCCATCGGCCAGATGGATCCAGGTAGATTCATTAATAAACGGCGAAACGTGCCTTTATGTGTGCTTAATGCAATTATAACTGACATAAGCACTTAATCGCAAATGTAAGAATGATAGTGGCTGATGCAATATCTGTAAACATTTAAAGGAACAGTACACCCAAAAATCAAACCCTTTGACAGATGCTTTCAATATATGGAAAAGAACAGTATTAGCATTCTTCCCCTTGTGGAAAAAAAGAACACTTCTTCAGCATACTTAAAAAAAACAAGAGTATATATTTAACACTAGAACTACCAAGGCAGTCATTTTGACCATTTTTACGTTTTGCAATGTAATAATTTTGTTGAAATTAAACCCATATAGGTAAACCTGACTTTTCCTAAATGTGTGTATATTGTGTTCTAATATTGTTATTTTATTAAAATTACAAAAGACAAACCTTTGAAATGTCAGCAAGAAAGAGATTGTCTGGCGCAGAGGTTTTAGTCTTGCTTTTGACCATTTTTACATTTTGCAATGTAATAATTTTGTTGAAATTAAACCCATATAGCTATAGTACCCTGACTTTTCCTAAATGTGTGTATATTGTGTTCTAATATTGTTATTTTATTAAAATTACAAAAGACAAACCTTTGAAATGTCAGCAAGAAAGAGATTGTCTGGCGCAGAGGTTTTAGTCTTGCTTCAGAGCCTTGATGATGCTATGTAGTTGCATAGGATTGTTTCCGATTTGTGTGATCCAAACATTTCCAATAATAATAACAGAGCGTTGTAAAGTCCAAAAGTCAAAATGTATTGAAAAAAGATAGATCTAATCATTTCCATAATTCACAACATGTTTTTATCTAACAAAATATTCTTCTTCTGTCCATATTTGTTGGCATTTAGACTTTCAAAAACGCACAAAGCGAGTCACGCACTTGTCTAGTAGCTCTTACACAATTACATATTATAAAAAAGATCGTAATATGTACCAATCAGCGTCCGTTTGGCGCTCAGTGCTCAATTTAATCAATGTTGTTCGATTTTATTCAAATTGAGGATTTTGACACTTTTTACGGTGATGCCATCATAAAATATGATGATAGACATATAAAGCTTAACTCTAAAACCTAAAGGCTTCAAATGTAAATATGATATTCGGTGCAGTCTAGTACGAACGGTCAAAATGACCGCTATGGCCATTCTAGTTTTCATAATTAAATGAAAATGTATTATGTTTGTAATGATGAAGTTGCAATTTATATATTTACTTTAAATTTAATATCAAATTACACATTACAGTTAACATTTAAATCAAGTATTATAGTCAACAACACATCAGAAAAATTACGTCTTTAAAGCATGATTTAAAATGTACTTTAATTACAAAGTGCAGTTTTTAATTGTATACTGTAGGCCATTTACACGACACCACTTTCAACTAAAAAAAACGTTTTATGCATTATGGCCCATTTGGGGGCCTGGAATCGCAAACTTGAAAACAGATTTCAAAGTGCAAGCTTTTGAAAATATTTTTTTTTATTATCATTATCTCTGTGTAAACTACAAAAACGTGAATTTGTAAAAACGTATTACATTCAGTCTATAGGCGCGTAGTTTTCCGTTATAAAGTGATATCGCCAACAACTGGCATCATAATACAGCATTTTTAGTTGTTCTCGCGGAAGGAGGATTGTTTTGACAACGTTGTATGCGAAAAACGCAAAGGAAAAACGTTTCTGTTTGTAGTACATCATTAGCCCCTTTCACAAATACAGTCTCTTTACTGGTAAATTACCTGTAACAGATCATGTGTGAACAGGACAAGAGGTCTGCTTTGGGCCAATCATAAAGGCTTATGGAGATTACATGATTACTCTGCGCTGTTTACAGTAAGGTTTTTAATAGTTTTTCTATTTAAATATACTTCGTCTCGCAGCTTTTTCAACGTGTCGTGCTCGAGACCCAGCCTTCTTTTCCATTCATCAGCGCTGTGGCTCTTCAGTTGGATACTATTACGTGCATATCGTGTTTTTAAGAGCAAAAACACGTTCTGTTTGATCATCTGTTATGCGGAAAAAGTGTAGCGCCTGCACCCCTCGCAGTTCAAAACGCTTACACTACGTCTGACGAGCGTAACTGGAGTGGAATTTCATCAGCCGTAGCGTAAGCATTTTTAACTGCGAGAGACGCGGCCGTTACACTTTTTCCAGTAGTTGTATACGGAAGGCGATTCGCCGGAAGCTAGATATTTTACTTTATAAAGTTTTAAATATGGATACTTTTCTTACACAAATGCATCGATTCGCTTCAGAAGGCCTTTATACATTTTATTTGTGTATTTACCGGTAAAGTCATTCTGGTAATTGTACGGTAATTTACCAGTATTGTTGTGTGAAAGGGGCTATTGTCGTGTAAAGGTACCCTTAATAGCTATACATGAATTATATGAATTGGAATAAAATGTAAATTATATTATTATTATTATTAATTACATTTATATAGCGCTTTTCTAGGCACTCACTCAAAGCGCTTTTACATAGAAGGGGGGAATCTCCTCAACCACCACCAATGTGCAGCATCCACCTGGATGATGCGACGGCAGCCATATTGCGCCAGTACGCCCACCACACACCAGCTGATTGGTGGAGAGGAGACTGAGGGATGATACCAATCGTATATATATATGGGGATGATTAGGAGGCCATGATGGACAGGGGCCAATGGGCACATTTTTTTGGCCAGGATGCCGGGGTTACACCCCTACTCTTTATCGAAGGACATCCAGATTAGTCAGAATAAGAATAAAAAACACTAGGTAATAAGTAATATACATCCAAATGGAGTAAGCAGAATACGTACTGTTAAGAAACAGTCATGAAATTATGCATAAGTGACCTTTTATTTCAATATTATATTATCTGCAAGTAGTTGAATGTCATTAAAAGAATGACATTAGAGTAAACACTGACCAAATGTTCATTTTTGGGAAAATATTCCTTTAACGGAAATGACTGTTTATGAAACTATCTCTATATTCACATTAGAGATTGTATATTGCCAGCAAAATGTTTAAGTTATCTGCTCTGAATGTCATTACATCAGCACTTTTTAGGTTTTAGTTTGAGTGAGAGGCTCTTGTCGTTTCATAATTTTGCAGGTAAATAGGGAAAGCTTTCATATTAATCTGCCAAAATAGATAAACCTTTACATAAATACATCTGGAAGGCCTCCGGGCAGAGAGAGTGCATATGCGAGTTTGGCAGCAGGCCCTGATGCCTCCAACTGACCTCATTCATCAGCGCAGGCAGGCGGCCGAATGCATTAATGATGTCATAGTGGTATTACGCATCATTGCTGCAGGGAACCAATGAGGCAAAGAAGTGAGAGGAATGAGATCATAATCAGGGATAATATATGATCAGCCCTCTTTCTTTATTCCATACTGTGCTCTTTGACACTGAATGTGGTGCATGATGCATATCAACCAGCTGTGGAATCATTCCTTGACGTATGGCTCCACCTGATGTGCCTAATGATGCAGGACTGCTAAATTAGCCCTAATGTAAAAAAAAAAAGAGAAAAAAAAAGGTTTTATTATTATTATTATTATTATTATTCATGGAGTCTTTAGGCAGTGTGTGAAGAAAAATTGTGATTTGCATTGTTCGGAATTCATTTTCTTCAATATTTGAAGAAATTATACATACTGTGCATTATATTTTTTTAATACATGAAATTCCTAGGTGACCTAATACAAATGGCAAAACTATGCCGTATACAACAGCGCAAACAGTACTGTATACCACAATGCATTGGTATCGCATTTTTCAGTAACACAATATACTTGATATTTAATATTTTATATATAAAATTTCAGATCTTTTGAACTTTCTATTCATCAAGGAATCCTGAAAAGTTTTTTTTTAATGACGATATTAAGCAGCACAACTGTTTTCAACATTGATAATAATAATAAGTGTTTTTTGAGCAGCAAATCAGCATATTAGAATGATTTCTGAAGGATCATCTGACACTGAAGACTGGAGTAATGCCATCACAGGAATAAATTACATTTTAAAATATATTAAAATGCAAAACAAATGTAAATATTAAAAATAAATATTAAATGTAAGTATTAAAACAGTTCTTATGTTCATAATATTAGTTTTACTATATTTTTAATCAAATAAATCAAGCTTTTGTGAGCATTAACTTTAATTAATTTTAATTTAAAAAAATATATATTATTGACCCCAACATTATAATTAAATTCTAACAATATTTAAAATACAGAAATAAATAAAATAAGTTGTAAACATTTATAATAATAACAGTATATTTGCTGAATTAAATGTAAGGTAGCATTATATTTATATATATATATATATATATATATATATATATATATATATATATATATATATATATATATATATATATTGCTGTCAATCGATTAAATATTATATTTTTATAATATTTTTATATTGTAATAATTTCAGTTACTTAAAGACTGTATATTGTAAATATTTGTTTGATAGCTCATTTGTATGAATGAAGGCTAGTATCATAATGATATTATTAGTACTGATTTCTCTATGAATTAGACTTTTTTTACTTTAATGATAGACATTCAACATTGCAGTATAACCGAAAGCTATCAACATTTATTGGGTTTAAAAAAACATATACTTTTAATTTAAGCAAACTTAAAACAATCTTCATACTAACCCATTATAATAAACGTCATATTTACCTGTACCCTTCTGTCTAACAGGTAGGAAATATACAAATAGCATATATATATATATAAAATCATTCATGCAATATACTGCATAGTATTCAGTAAGCAGCAATCTAGTATCGATTTAGAACACAGCCTCTGTTTTTAAAAGAGCAACCACAGAGACATATAGCAGATGCTCTCTTTTCTTCTTTGGGGCCCCGTATTCAGGGGGGGGGGGGGGGTGTCAGGATGGAGGGGGAGAGTGTGAAACAAAGCAGTAGGAGGGGGAATGTATTGTGACATGGGGTGATGGTTGCGGGGGTACGACATATTTTCATGATAATGTGGCACACTTCTTTCTTGTATGGAGCGACCCCAGTCTTAGATCAGTACAAAAGGGGCCCAAACCCCACCGGTCTGTGTCTATAAGACCCTTTACAGGCAGAGGGCGGGTCACAAGCCAGCCGGACCAGAGCCCAAAGGCACGGATCCCACCGCTCTGCCGTATGGGCCTCCACGTGTCTCTCTGTATGCGTGTTGCATCATTGCTTTCGTTTGTTGCTCCCCCGTGTATAATTTGTGCTGCCATTATTCAGCGTCTAGATTTTGGTAATTCTAGCACACAAGACTGTTAGTGTAGCGGACAATCCTGTTTAAAATCAGCTGACACGTGCACAAGTTTCACTAAAGCAAATTTATAACACATCTGGGTGCAGTGTGGTTTGTGGAGATACACTAAAAAAAAATAAAACTTCCAAAAGGGAGTTTACACAGTGATCCCAGAACCATTTTTTTTTCTTCTTAGAATGAAGTACGTTTTTATTGAGCTAAAGAAGCTTTTTCCACAGTATTTCTACTTTTGTGCAATAAAAACATTCCATGTATTTTACATGGGACATGGAACATTCAATGTTTTAACATTCCATGGATGTTGTTCTTCATGGAACCATAGTTGCTAATAAAGAACCTTTATATTTAAAAGTGTATAGTGAACGCAAATATGCATCTGACTACTGTTAAAACTGATGCTGGGTATACGTCAATCAGTGATGTCATTAGTGGGTATGTTAACACACCAGAGACAAGTCAATGGTTTTAACTAGCATATGCTAACAATGGCAAAACTAGGACTAAAACTTAAACCGCACACAGTGCAAACAGCAATTTGCATAAAAGTTATTAAACTCCATATATTAGGAACCGTTCTTTGCTTGGAATTCAATAGTACGGCTCTAAGATCATACTAGGTAGCAGCTGGCAAAAGTGTGATTAAACCCACTGGGACTGTCTGTAGCCAACCGCCCTCTGTTGCCCTCTTGTGGCGGGAGGAGATGGGGACCACAGAACAGAGTCCAGGGCTGCATTTAGCCCCGGCAAAACGTTGCAAAACGTTTTTTAAACGTAAACAGTGCTGTGTTGAACACCCTTTTCCGATAACGCAAGAGTTGCAACTATGGCAGCTGAGAAGGCCATTCTTTGTGTTCTTAAAAGAGTAATAAATAGAATAAAAGAGAACATCCCCATCCCATTTAATTAACTTTTTTATCTCCTGGTAATCAATTATAATTTAAAGCTGCACTATGTAACTTTTCCGTCCCCTAGAGGTCGCCCATTCAAAACAAAGGTGTAGTTTGATGATGCCAAGTTTGTGCGCAGAATCTTGGGACATGTGGTCTTTACCTCACAGCCGGTGGAAAAGAGTCAGGATAGGACTTGGGCAGAAATCATGTTCATGGATGTGATTATTAACGTTACTGTAGTATGACGCAGAAGCAGGAGCAATTGTTAATAAGAAGACCGCAACACAAGCTTCGCGAGCAGCGGGACCTTTATTATGGCATAGTCGCCGGTGAGACTTTTATTATAACACAGTCTTCAGCGCCATTTCAGCTTTTCCGGTCATGAGTATGTTGTAACGCAGCTCTGTTTATCATATTAGATACACCTGAGTGTGTTGAAAATGATGTTATGACGTTACTCTGTGCGTTCGCTCGGCGGCTTTTATGACACTTGTTCACACTGCAGTGAGAGTAAAGCGTTTCTGCAAAATAAAACTGTAAATCGAGGGTAACGCAGATATGATGTCATCGACAGGCGACTCCCTCACACGTCCCGGTTCCTCGGTTAAAATAGCAATTTCTCACGATTTACAAATAGTTGGAAACATTTGGGATATTGTAAGTACTCAACTGAACAAAATATATAACACTGGCCTGGTGGTTTTTGGATATTTTACTGAAAATGTTTTACATAGTGCACCTTTAAATCATTTTTATTTCTAGTTCTTACTTTTTTTAATACCTTGCATTTTCTTTCTCATTTTTATGTAAAGCACTTAATTACCATTGTGTATAAAATTTGGTATATAAATAAACTTGCCTTGCAATGAAGCAAATAAATATAAACAACTACATGATGCTTATCTATATTTTTACTATAAAACTCTTGCGACAAACACCTACAATCACTACGTCTTCTAATATCTTCAATTGTTGCGTATACTGAGCTGCAGCGGACACATTTGTAAACAACTTCACTTGGACCCATTGTGCGAGCTGTCTCTTTAATACCGTGTGGTTTATATACATGTTGCTGCTGATTGGGCTGACATATTTGACACACCCACCAAACAAGAGAAAATGCATCTCAAACCCGTTGCACACCGTTTCCAGGAAACATAACGTTCAACCGGAAAGCACCGTAGCAAACCGGTTTGAGCTTTGAACGTGCCCCAGTTCTTTGTGTGCCTTTATTATTTATTATTATAATGGGATTGTGTCTTTTCCATGAAGGTAACCATAGCCACATCCCTCTCTATGTGCTCTTGTGTACGTCTACGGTGGACAAACAAAGCTGCATATTTGTTGTGGACCTACTTTCTCATTGTGTAGTGCAAGAACATCACCTAGTGGTGAGACATGGAAAGTTCAAGCATACATCACAGTATCTTTCTGATGAAAGATTTCCAATTCCCTTTGGGGAAAAGAAGTATGCTTCATTGTATTCAATGTGCAAATGCAGTGTCCTTCAAATCTTAATAGTATATATAGATGAAATTTGTATACAGATGATATAATAATAATAATAATAATGAAGGACACTACTTAAAGTAGACTGTTTCTTAGCACAGTGTATATGTATCATCTGTATATAAGTTTCTGCTTACTCTGTGTAGATGTATAATACTTATTAACTATTGTTTTTAACTCTTTTCCTTAGGTTTGTATGTTCTTTGTGCTACGCTTGTCAATAAATGAGTGAAACTATGACTGTTATGAGTCAGCATTAAGTGAAAGCACTCTATGGTGTCCACCGGAAACACGTCAACTGAGTTCAGAGGTAAAGGCTCAGCCATGATGCGTGGAAAACAAAGGGTATTTTATATGGAATTTTACACTCACAAAATACAAAATAAGAATATATTTTCTAAAGTTGAATCCTACAGTATTATGAAGATGAACTTTATATAGTGGAAGGGTGTCGTTGGTGGATGTTTGAAAGCGTGCTAGCGTTAACCTCTGTTGTATTGTGGGGAGGCCACAAGTTTGTTTTGGAAAAACATGTTATCATCAAGTGCGGAAGACAGAATCAATGTTTATTCACTAGTTAGTTTAAGAGGAAGTTTCTGTTGAAGTCATTTGCATGTCAAATATGTGGGATGGAGAACCGAAGATGAAACGTAACGAAAGTACAGTCTGATCTGCACAGACTCACCGGGGGCTTCTGGATAGTTTAGCATGAATTTTGGAATGCTAAGGTCATTCTTAAGAACTGTTTTCGTTATTGGAATAATTACTGATTCTAAGCAGATTTTGCTTATCAGTTCGACATAGGAATTTCTTGATTTATCTCTATTTTTTTCTTTTCAGGTCCCTGTCCAATGTGAAGACATTGATAAAGTACGTACATTTGTTATGGTTTATTAAAATGGAGAACTATTAAATATTTGCTATAGATAATGTGTTGTAACTGCAGATTTCAGTTCAGTGCCAGGATGACCAATTCGGCTTGAATGCTGAAGTGGTTTTTGGAAAAAAATCCTTTCTCTTATGGAGGTGCACTCCATTTGTGACGGAGTCATATCATGGGTAAAAATTGTAACATTTACCTAACACAGATACACATGTTGTAGTAGACGTTCAGTTTTAAGCCTTTTGATTTTGTATGATATATTATATTCAAGTGTAATTAGTTATTCCCCCCACAATATTTTTTAGGGTAAGAGTAACTGGGCAGAATCACACTGGTAAGTAAACTACTAAATATTTAATATTTTACACATACAGTATGTATGTATATATATATGTGTGTGTGTGTGTGTGTGTGTGTGTGTGTGTGTGTGTGTGTGTGTGTGTGTGTGTGTGTGTGTGTGTGTGTGTGTGTGTGTGTGTGTGTGTGTGTGTGTGTGTGTGTGTGTGTGTGTGTGTGTGTGTGTGTGTGTGTGTGTGTGTGTGTGTGTGTGTGTGTGTAAGTAATCAAACTGGTAAGTAAATTATATATTTAATATGCAATATTATATTATATATATATAGTATATTACGGTGATGCATTGCTGCCACATACATATTCTTTTTTTCACTCAATTATGTCGTAATAACGAGATGTTATGTCGTTAAAATTACAAATTTTTCACGTAATGACGACATATTTTCTCCTAATACGGACATGTGTTGTAAACTTATGTGTACAAAATATGCCTGTATCCACATTAGAGAATTGAGATACAGGCAGCGGAAGAGCCTATTTTACACTGAGCTTGCTTCTGCTTTTCAAATATGGAAGTGTGACAAAGGCACATAGGCTATATCAAATAAAAAATTTCGTTTTAACGAGAAAAATGTCATTTTAACGACATATCTCGTTATTATGAAAAAAGATGTCGTTAAAACGACATATCTCGTTATTACGACATAATTGAGTGGAAAAAATATGTATGTGGCAGCAATGCGTCACAGTAGTGTATATATATAATATAGTTGTAAAATAATATATTTAATATATTACTATTTAAGTTAGTGATATTGATTTAAAAGGGAATTTATAAATATATTGTTCATTGTTAATTCAATTTAATTCATGATCATTTATATTTGAAATATTTAAATATATTAGTAATTGATATTAACTTAATAATATACAGCTATAGTATATAACTATTTTTCATAGTTACCATAGTAACAAATTATACCAACATCTTTGTGTCCTATACAACATGTATACATACAACTGTTATGTTGTAGCAATGGAAAGGCGCTATTTAAACAAAAAATTATTATTATTATTTATTGTATATTTTTATGTACTATAAGTGTTCTTGTGGTATGCATTGTTTCCATTTGTTTCACTTTCCTCAGCTGCTGGTCAAGTGCAGGATTCATTTGCTGTGAATGGACAAATCAGTGCAACTGCAGACTTCTCCACAAACACAGATGTTGTGGGTGCCGACAGCCTAATGTTCACAGATGGTGAGACATTTCTAAAGTCCAAGATGCAACATAAAACACTTTATATTGATATGATTTGTTTCAAGGCTCAATAACAAAAAGGCTTGATGTACCTTGATGTAGGGATCTCTCCAGGATTCATGGTACCTGATGGCATGGGAGACAACGGCCATGAGCTGATGAACAGAGATGGACGCTATGAAAAAGAGAAGCGTGTGCATCCGAAGAAAAAGAAGAAAAGGCCTAAGAGAGGGGGGAAGAGCATCTTAAATTCACAATTACAGTGATAAATTACAGTCTGATTTAATGCAGAATACAGTAGGCTACCTCTATTTTTGTAAGCTTAAGTAGTGTTAAAAAGCTAAACAATGTATACATATATATAACTTTATACTAGGGGTGTGACGAGATTTAAATGAGCCTGATAGAGTGTCTGATAAATGTCTTAGGGTTACTTCAGTGATTTAGCATTAAGCTTTGTATTTAAACTGGGTCATTTATGCAGTAGAAATGTGAAATTATTTTAGAATTTGGTGCCTTCTAGACTGAGAAAAGACAAGCAAAGACATTTTTGTCTCATGTGGATGAAAGACAACAACTCCCAGAATGCACCTGCTTCGCTGCCCTACGAGGCCACTCCGTAGCTACACCGTCGTTTTGATTTTCATAATAATACAATAATTTCGTTCAGTTAGAGAATAAACACTACAATTAAAAACTGAACGTGTCTTTTCAATAAAGTGTGAGTGAGCCGAACGAAAGTCACGACACAGACACAGCAGTGTCAGATTTCCTTAGCAGTGTCAGATTTCATTCATCACGAAGAGCTGAGCAGAACCTTAAGCGCCAGTCTGGCACGTTTTCTGATCGCATGTGGAAGCTAAACTATCACAGGAATTCATTGAAAAGTTGAAACACTCACTTTACTCTGCATTACTCCATTATGAAAGTCTGTGTGGCTGTCTGTCTTGCATTCAGTGGGTGAGATCTCTCCCCTATGGGCGGGTTGATAACAAGCGGAACAGCTCCATCTAGTGGCTGTAGTCTTTAGCCTCTGGCCAAAAAATCCTCCGATGACGCAAAATGACGATATTTGCGTCATCGGAGGATTTTTTTCCAGAAATAAAATGCATAATTCTCTCGTCTCAGGGGGATATGAGGGGGGGAAAGTACCATAATTTGAATATACTACTGGGTTTCTACTGATACAAAGCCTAATGCTAAATCACTGAAGTTACCCTTTAAGAATTTTTTTTTTATATATTAAGCAGGTCTTATTAAAGCATTTCAAAATGCACCTGCAGGCTATTTTTCCAGTCATGAATTTTGTCATTGAGTATTTCTTAAAAATACTGTGCAAAAATCTTGTCTCGTCACGTGTGCTAATGTCTCGCCACACCCCTGCTTTATACTTTAAATAAATGATTAAAAAGTGACAATACATGCTGTCATTCATTATTGTAAAAGCATCTTCGTTAAGAACTGATACATAGTCAAAGACTATAGATGAACAAAGTCGATGTGCTCCTGTTACTTATGAATGGTCTAGCCTGAAAAATGTGTTTTTTAATGCTATTTAAGCATAAGAAACAACATTTATAGGACAGTTCATGTCAGATTTTGTTGCTGATTTGAAACATGTTATTTAATTGTGAGTTTGGCAAGCAGTTTTTATGATTTCAGGATTCCCCCTTTAAAATAGATAGGGCTAGGTCTTATATGACCTAATTAGAAAGGGATTTTGATACAGTTCAGAATGCGGCAAAATAAACTGTCTGCAATTCAACTTAAAAACATAAACAGGAAGTTGAGTGAAGGTGAAGTAATGATCAGTCCCTCCAGAAAAATGCGGCTTTTTTTTGTGATTGTTGCGGGCAAAAATCCTTGATTATGCGGCACGTTTTCTTAAAAAATGCGATGAAAAATGCGGGATATTTATGCAATTTTATGCGATAAAATTGCGGGAACTTGCAAAAACTGCGGTTTGATGAGAAAGAGAAAAAAAGCACTACATCACAGAAAGTGCTGGAATATTTAAGTTCTCATCTTGTTTTATTGAAGACCTTAATAATGGCTCAAATTTACAAAACATTTAGTCAATCAAGTTCTGTAGCTTTACAAAAGGAATATGCTACAACTTCTGAAAAAATTAATAAATAACTTCCTGTTTTACAGATGTCGCTATACAAAACAGACATTTGAGTGCTTCCAATGCACAAAGTGCAATCTCTTAAAGGGTTAGTTCACCTAAAAATGAAAATTCTGTCATTAATGACTTCCCTTTATGTTGTTGGACACAAATTAAGATATTTTAGTTGAATTCCGATGGCTCAGAAAGGCCTCCATTGGCACAATGTACACTCTCAAGACCCATAAAAGGTAGCCTACTAAAGACGTCGTTACAAAGTCCATCTCACTACAGTGGTTCTACAATAACTTTATGAAGCGACGATAATAGTTATTGTGTGCAAAAAAAACTAAATAACGACTTATATAGTGATGACTGATTTCAAAACACAGCATCATGATGCTATGAATCATCGAGTCGATTCATGATTCGGATCGCGTGTCAAACTGCTGAAATACGTGACTTTGGCGATCCAACCCGCTGAATCGACTCATTGATTCATAACGCTTCAAACCGCTGAATCAACTCATTGATTCATAACGCTTCAAACCGCTGAATCGACTCATTGATTCATAACGCTTCAAAGCTTCATGATGCTGTGTTTTGAAATCAGTCAGCACACAGGGAAACTGGTTTGCTCTTTTGCTGTTATTTTTGTTGGCCAATGGGAGTTTGTGCTTCATCATGGTTTCACCGGTATCTATGGTTTCTCCACGGGGTTTGAAGCTTTTCGATGACGTTCGCGTCGGGTAAACACGTCACTTCAAAACGTTCCCATGGCAATAGGCGGAAATGGCGGCTCTTGTGTGAAGTAAACGAAAAATTTTCAACTTTCTGCTAATATATATGACTTTTTTTGCAACGAAAATGCGGGGATTATGAAATCATGATAGCCCCGCATATTTTGCACGCGGAAATAGACAATTTATGCGGCGAAAGTGCGGCGTATTTGAAAAAATGCGGCCCCCGCATGAATATGCGGACTTTGGCTGATTATGCGTTAAATCACGCGATCGCATAATCGCGTTTTTCTGGAGGGACTGAATGATGAGTAGACAGAGTCAGAATTCATGGATAGTGACCTCTAGTGGTTGGATAATGGAATGACAGGCTTAGATGTTGAAAACAATGAATGCACTACTACATGGATCAAGCATTACAGGTTTTTGCAAATATATTTGCAGTCCTACAATATGATTTGCTCAAGATTACTTTCATTGGCTTCTAAAGGGTTTTTCAAAATATCAACAGTCATGCTATTTTTGGTATGTGGTGGATTTGAGTTGCATAGATATATAAACATAGATGCCTAATTAGCGGCTGTTTCTATGGGCCTCTATACGCAGTGTTTAGTAACTAGTTACATGTAACGGCATTGCGTAATTTAATTACAAAATAAATGTAACTGTAATCTGTTAATGTTAAAGACTACAACAGGGTTTTTTTCTGAATATTTTCTGTTAAAAGCTAGGATATGTTGAATAATATGAATTTGTTTCTTTGCCTGTTTTTGATGTGCACGATGCCTCCTCCGGACCGCTTAGTAAAGCGATGCTATTCTGCTGCTTTTGATTGGCTCTGGTTGTTTGAATTTGCAGCATACCACATCAGTCAATCACATCAATCCGCATTGCCGCTGAAAGCTTTAGGATACAATCTGTCTGAGAGTTGCCACCATGGCAAGTGATAATGCGTTCCAGTGCTGGAAATTCGATTGACTAGATCAGATTGTGGTAACACGATATTTCGATGGTCCACTAACTTTGTAACTTTGCAACTGCATGTCAACTAACTCTCATTAGAGCATTAGTAGGCTGTGCTTAAAATCTGATAACACTTTATTTTGATGCTCCCCAACAGACATTCTACTTAACTAGAAGTAAATTAGCAACTACACGAGTTAAGAAATAACTCCGCAACATAGAGCTTCCATCAATTTAAATGAACGCTGACCTGAAAAGATCTGCAGGTGGTTTACTGATCATAAGAAGTCAGCAGGAATGTCTCGCTTTATTTGTCAGTTAGTTTTTTACGATTGCTTGCACACTAAAATTAAAATGAACACACAGTTAATGAAACCTGACACTCGAGGAGCAAAGCCTCAGCCCAGATTTGCACAACTATAAGCTTTACACTAAACGCACTTCTTTACATTAGGCACAGAAATCTAACCTGATGTCACTTCTATGCTATGTCAAGGCACTGCTTTCCAAAATACCACACCTATGAACCAGTTGATCAAACACGGCCGTCAGGTGTGTAGACACTTAGGTGCTTAACTGTAAACTCAACAATCAGGTGTAAGCACTATAAAAAGGCCACAGGCGAGTTTACAACAAAAATGGAAGACAATGTTACAGTAAGAGGAAGAGTGAGAAACATCATTGGCCACAGAGCTGTTTTGAATATTGTGCGCTGGAATCAATGAGGTCCCTAGGAGCTTAGGTCCTTACAACACGGATCACATACTCTAATCTTTAGACTGACTACACAACATTGTCATAGCAGAAGATCAAATGGATGCAGAGCAGATGAGATACATTATCATCATCTGGGACAATATATCTTTCCACTGATCTGCTCTGGCCCAAAACTCTGCTCTGCTCTGGTTTCATGAGCATCCACTCCAATACCTCCCATCATACTCTCCCTTCCTTAGCCTTATTGAGGGAGGTTTGTTTGGGGCATTGCGGTGGAAGGCTTACGATCTCCAGCCCTATGTCAGAATATCCCTCTATTGTGACCATGTGACCTAACTTATGCAGGGTCTGTAAAAAGGATGGAGTCGCCATTCAAGAAGATTCTTCCCTTGCTGTCTTGCGAGAGACGACATCGCCTGTGATGTAGATGAAGTGGTATGGCCAGATGCAGATTTTTTTTTTTTTTGCTTTCTTTTTGTCTCTACAATTGTTTTTATTCATATACTATATTGTATTTAGATGCAACTTTTGGAAATGCTTGGCTGTATTTTACACTGTGGAGAGAAATATTTTTAATCATTGTACAGTACAGGGACCTGTACCATGATGGTAGTTTAACAAACTCAGGGTTACAGGATTAGTTTCGAGTTGACAAAACCAAACCAATCTATTCAGGCTTTGTTGGTCCCATGATGCTGATCATCAGCTTTCTCTGTCAACTCAGGCTTTGATCCTGAGTTTAGGAGTTTAGCTGTGACATCAGTAGTGAACAGCCAATCACATGCTGTGGATCAGTGAAACTGAGATACACTCACGAGAGAAGCAGTGAGATTAATTTCTCTCTTCTGCTGAATATTAGCCTGACGAGCCAGACCCACAACAAGATGTTGGGTCTGGGAACACACCATTGGCAGGGCTCAATCCAAGGGGCGGGATAAACGGTTGTCTTTCAAATTCCCTCTGCACGCAATAGGATAGCGCTACAACCAACAAGAGCAACGAAGAAGATGAAGCGGAGCTAGTTAAACTTTTGCCGGTCGGCAAAACTCCGATCACATCTTTCTTTCTTAAAGGAAATGTATGTAAGATTGTGGCCAAAACTGGTACTGCAATCACTTTCAAATGACTGTAGAGCAGTGTATCCCCTCTCCCCCTCTCCTTACTTGAGGTTGCCAGGTAGGCTGCAGGAACGTAGGCTGCTACAAAGAGCTTTCAATGGCAAGTGACGAGTCCTACACAGCAAGTTTTTTTTTTTGTCATTGTCACAACGTTTTTCTGATTCATAACGAGGTCTTTAAGGTTTCATAAAGTTTTATTTTTTATCCAAAAAGTTTGTAGCTGCAGCTGTGGTAACTAGAGCAGAGCTGGCAACCCGGATTCCGAAACACTACTGACTTTGTGATTGGTAGATAGTTGGAGGGTGGTGCTCCAGGCCAAAACACAACATGTCAACATCAACATCAGTTGAGGGCTGCAACTTCACTTTTAAATGGCAATATCCTGGCAGAACTACTGTTGTCAGTGATATAAGTATTTTAAATTAACATGATTTCTAAATGTCAACGGCGAGCGCGTCAAATATAAACACCTCGTCAGTTTGGGGAGGAGCGCGCGCAGTCAGCGGGGGCTCGCGCTCTGGAGACGGGCCAAAGTACACAAGGCTTCAGGCGCGCTAGCGCCCACTTGCAAAGCAGACAGCCACGCCTCTACTACCGCGGGCGTTTTTTCCCCCACATTTTTTTATTTATTCGAATATTAATTTTCACCTTCGAAATTCGTTTTTTAAAAACTATTCGAATATATATTCGAATTTAGAATATTCGTTGACAGCCCAGGTTAATTTCCTTTTATCCTTCTGAAGCATCTCAACACACTGTAGCCTTAGAATTTTTAGATGTCAGGAAAAAAGCCATGACCTTCTAAAAGATATTTAATTTTATTAATCTTTTTTAGGGCCCAATGCATTGCTCGGTTTATTAATTTATTTTTATTATGATATTTTTTTTTTTTTTTTTTTGCTATAATGTCTTGGATGATGTCACTAACATTGCATGCACAAAAATTGTTGTCTGTAATAATAGGGCCTCAAATATTAAGAGCAACATATGGTTTGGCTATACGATACGTCATAAATAACCGAGTAATTCATTTTTGAATCTCTACTTTTAATCAACGTTTGAGCTTTATAAAGTTTTACTTTCTGCTTCAAAAAGTTCTTAAATGTGTCTGTTATGTATGCATTATCTATTATTTACAGGCATTCTAGTTAGTCCGTTAGTACTGAAAACTGCTGTAAATTGAAGGGCTTTGTATGTTTGTGTTTTATTAAAGGTTTCCGTGCAGTGTCAGGATAATCCACATGGATATGGTGGGGTCGCGGTGGATCAAACCTTCGCCATGACCTTAAACTGTATTCCAGATATGACTGGGTATAATCAATATATATCTAGGTACGCCTTTAAAAATGTATTAAAAAGAGATGCTTTACGGCCTGTTCACTCCAATAGCGATCGCTATAACTATATTAGCGTCAACGCCAGCGGATAATAGCATTCTGTTTGTTTATTGCTGTCAATGTTTTTATTGTTCATCAGCTGGAAAACATTTCTGAAAGTGATTCCAGCAATTTCGTTTCTCTGTGCTGTTATAGCTGTGGTGTGGACTCTGCTATTCTTTTGTATTCAGAATGATTTTTAGAACTATATCTCTTTATCGTTCTAGTTATCATCCATTGTGTGAATGGGCCTAACACCATAGTACCATCACACATTAGAAACATTTCTCAAGTGTTTAAATGCTTTAGGGTGGGATATGCAAAAGAAATACTATATGCTAATTGCGAAACATTTGCTTTCTGATCCTTAGTTTTCCAAAGTATGGACTTTAAATAAACTTCTTTTTGTGTGTTTGCAACAGAAATCTGCAAACAAGAAATCTGTTCAATGCTGGAGCCATTCATGCAGAGAATTGGAGTGATGGTAAGATTCTCATTTATTTATCGGTTTGTTTTCTATATTGACTTTAGCTCTTGGAAATGTCCTAGTCATTTCCTAGTCCTTGAGTCCTAGTGCATGTCTGTTCACTATTTATTTGTAAAAACTTATAATGAAAAGCACCTTATCTTTTCCAGTTCAGCTTGAGCATCTTGCAATGATTCACATCCAACTAGGTGTTCACATGGTCGCTCTTTTGAGGAGGAGGAGGAGGAGGAGGAGAACTTACACCTGATTTCAAAGCACAGGCAACATGCGAGAAGTGCTGGTATATGCAAGAAAAAGTGAGGGTACGCTACAGATTCAAATGTAGAAGTGCCAGTACTGCCTCTGTGTTGCAAAAAGCAAATAAAAAATACTTTGTTAACTGTCTTTCTATTAATACAATACAGTTATTGAGAACCATCTGTGGTCTCCCAGTGGCTTTCACTATTGGATTTTAACTTTGACAAAATGATTGACAGGCCAGTTTACGGTGACAGGATGCTACAGAGCAACCTTAAAGATGCAATTGTATGACGTGATGGTATGTCCCAAATCATGTCTACTCTTTTCCTACACACTCAAAAAGAGTACATACTTTTAGGACATAGTATAAGTAGGTAAATTGGGACGCAGCAAGAGTGTCAATGGATCTTGCCTTTCAAATATCCACAGGAAATGGTAGCTAAAGATACCGTCTGGATACTCATTCCAAATACTACAATATGGGACACACCAATTCTAATTTCAAATACTATTGAAGACAGATAGTATGCGAGTTGGGATGCACCAATAGTTATCTTTTATAGTTATTGCTCTTAGTGTGAACAGGCTTTTAGTAGTGTGTTGTATATGCCAGCAATTTTATTTTTTATAAAACGGTTATGGCACAAATATTTAAGTAAAATAATAAATATTTTGAAGTACAATTATTGAATTGTTTTAAAGTAAATTTGTAGTAATTTCTTTAAAATAAAATCATTAATTGTTTTAATTGGAATTTTCAAATATCAATGCAAACTAATATTGCAGTAATTTTACATTCACGTTATTGAACATGTTGATTTGTTCATTACCTAATAACATTTATTAACAATATGAATGACTGTCCTTAAAGTCAATGGTCTATTACTTCAGAAACTAAAAGAGAGGGAATATGTATTCCCTCAAGAATCTGTGTCTTTACCTAATTAAAATCAAATAATTTAAGAAGTCGAATACATTAAAAGTGTAATAACAGATTGACATATACTCTAAAAAAAAAAAAAGTTTCTATATGGCACCAAAAATGTTTCTTGACTCGTAATCATAGGGGAACCTTTTTTAGTGCTATAAAGCACCAATTTTGGTGCTTCATAGGTTCTTCACCGGTTCTTTGAAGAACCACTGAAGCACCAAAATTGGTGCTTTATAGCACTAAAAAAGGTTCCCCTATGATTACGAGTCAAGAAACATTTTTGGTGCCATATAGAACCTTTTTTTTAGAGTGTACAACTTGGATCATATCATACGTCATCATCAGCAAGATATCCATCAAGGCCTACTTACGACGATCTTCTGATGGGATAGTGATGAAGCTGAAAGATCTGGGCTGGTCACCATAAAGGTTGTTGTACTTGTGCAAAATATGTGTTGTACACCCTGCAAGTTAAAAGTATAAGCTTGATTAGTACACACTTGAAGGATACTTTTTATTAGGGATGGCAGACGCGAAACAGACGTTTCGGGGCTTTGCCGAGATCCCGAAGCGCAGATGTTTCGAAACACTGCTCCGAACTGTGATTCGAAACACCCATGTCACGTGACTATGGCTAAATGAAGCTTCAAAGTGTTTCATCAGGTGGCGCCTTCCGAAACTGCGTTGATTAAAGGGGGCGGGAACAAGCCACACAGTCACACATCTGTAAACCTAATTCACCACAGTTTAAAAGTGAAGTAAATCCATCTTCACCTCGTGGGTTTTTGTGAGAGGAGAGTGATTTTGTGATAGCAGTGATTTTGTGATAGCAGTGAGATTTATAGTGCGCTTTGGTTAGTTATATTTAGGCTAGATTTAAATTAGATATATTGACTGATAGGTATAGACAGTGACATATAGTATAGATATAGTGACACATTCATATAGGCTAAGTTAGATAGTGACAGATAGATAGCACAGCATAAGTTAGATATATAGAATTATATAGATATAGATTCATAGGTGATATATAGATAGATATATTAATTGAATATATAAAAATGGAGGCTGCACGCAAGAGATGCCGTACATCTGTGGTGTGGGAGCATTTCCATTTGGAAGCACCAAATAAAGTGAGATGTGTGTATTGTGATAGGCAGCTAGCCTTCTGCAACAATACATCATCCATGTATTTACATCATCCAAAAATATTTGTGCATGCCAGCAACAAGTGTCCCTTGTGAGAGGATTTTTTCAAAGGCTGGAGAAATTATATGTAAAAAAAGAAGTCAGCTGAGTCCTTCAACAGCAGAGCAATTCATATTTTTGAATAAAAATGTTTTGTGACAACTGTGACACATTGTGGCTTTATTTATTTTATTAATGTTCATTTTGTATAACAAACAAATATATATATAGTTCTTTACAATGACGAGGCTACAGGTTACAAAACCAAGATCATGTACTTGTCAGACAGATGTTAAAAACAATTTTTTTTTACATGGATCATTGTCAAGGTATTTCAGATCAACACATGGAAGTGACCACTAGATGGCGCCGTAGAGACGGGTGTCAGATTGATTCGAAGCTTCGAAACAATATGACACATTTGCTTCAACTGCTTCAGTGCTTCACGAAGCCTCGGTCTGCCCATCACTACTTTTTATATATATATATATATATATATATATATATATATATATATATATATATATATATATATATATATATATATATATATATATATATATAGCATCAGTTGCATGAAAAAAAATTACTCTGACTAGGTAGGAGGTCTTGACTTGACTCATCTGAAATCTGAAATAAGTGTGCCACGCGTGTCGGCCTGTCCCGGTCTATGGTCGGCCCCACAAGGACAAAAGGGGAGGCTGTAAAACTTACCACGGAGGTTCCGCTGGGGGCGCTGTTGCAAAAAGGTCACTTCCCCTCATGGGATGTTCACTGAACGACACAGATCCACAGAAGTGTGTTTACATTCTCAGTAATATGCTAAATACAACATACGTTTAGTTTTCATTAAACCGTTGAGTTGCATTCATTAAAAAAAACTGTAAACATCTCAATTGCGCTCTTAACGACATCAAAGAAGAGGAAGGTTGTACGTTGTTCCTTATCATCAGGCATCACTGCAGAATGGATCGTCTGGCGTCTTTTGGAAGTAAGTATACCTTGCAAATCTGCTATTCGAGGGCATATAACTACGTTATATACGAAACATTTCGTATACATTATGTATACAGTAACGTTACATATGTATACAGTTCGTTCGTTACAGAAATTTACCATGGTCAGACGCTAACAAAATTACTGTGGTAACGTTACTACCATAGTTGTTGGTACATGTACCCTGACAATACCATGTTTTATATCTTGATATTGTTTGAAATCTATAAATACCATATTTTAATAATTTACCGTGGTAAATATCACTATATCAGCATTACGGTTGTAACACATAGAAAAATTTAGTACATTACATTTAAAATTATATTTCCACATATAACGTTATACAGTATAGTTTTTTTTTTTTTTTTACACATTTATGTTTTAAATAATTAAGTATAAATATATTGTATTGTAATGTATTATATACATTTGTATTATATTTTATCAACAATTGTAAGCGTCAGAATAATAGAATTATATATTTTTTAATAACGTTAGCTTACATAAAAAGCTTAGCAATTTTCAGTTATATAATGTATCTCAGTGACACCTAAACACTTTTACCGAAAAATGATACAGCATGCAGCTATATGTAACTTACAGGTAGATATACAGGATACAGCTATATGCAACTTACAGGTAGATAGGATATACAGGATACAGATATATGTAACTTACTGGTAAATATGATATACAGCACACAGCTATATGTGCAGGTAGATATAGGATATACATGATATAGGTTTGTTGATAACTTAATTCTGTGAATAAATAATTTTTTTCTTTTACAGATGATCCTTTCGATAAGCCTCCCTGTCGTGGATGTTCGGCATATCTAGTGGAGCCCTACATTAAGTGTGCCGAATGTGGACCGTCACCTTTCCTCCTGTGTCTGCAGGTGGGTGTCTAGATGGAGGGTCCCACTACCGTCTGACTGCATGCATCATATGCTCTTGCTGTCAATTCATATGTACTAAATTATCTTTCTGTTTCAGTGCTTTACAAGAGGATACGAGTATAAAAAGCACCAAAGTGACCACAAGTATGAAATCATGGTAAAGAGAGTTTGAATTAAAATTATTATACGGAATATAAAAGGTTCAAATGTAAACTAAACCTTTAGATTTAAGATTTAAATTTAATAGTTGTTTGTTTTAAATGTCGATTTAAACCATAAATGTTCAAAACAAGATTTTTTTGTTTATTTCATCAGCTTTTTAAGATAAAATAGTTTATTTTAAGTTTTAAATGTTACATTCTGGGCCCCATAACTTGTATCCTGTACAATTTTGTGTCCATAAATGACATCTTGACTGTGATCTGCTTTCTTCTAGACATCAGATTTCCCTGTGTTAGAGCCTGGCTGGACCGCGCAGGAGGAGATGGCTCTTTTAGAGGCCGTCATGGACTGTGGTTTTGGGAACTGGTAAGTCTAGTTATTTGTTTCGTATCTTCAACTACTAGGGTTCAATTAGGTACTTTAGAACAAAACATCTTTGTTTTGTTTTTTGATTGAAAAAAAAGAACAAAAATGTGAAATCAGTGTTGTTATTGTTAACTAAAACTATTAAGAACTACTACTACTAAAAACTATTAAAATGTTTTTGTTAATAAAGCTGAAATCAGATCAAACTAAATCTAAATATTAGATGAAGAATTAAACTTTAAAATCTTCAATGAAAATGTTGCCTTGACAAATATCTAAAATATAAAAAGTTCAAGTTGAAAATAAATTAAAGACAAAAAAAGAAAAGAAAAAAACCCCATACAAAAATATAAAAGTAAAAGCTAATTCAACATATAAAAATAATAGTAATAAATACTATAAAAGTATATACATAATACTAAAATAACACTTGCTAATGACTAGGGTTAGGTTGAAATTATTGATTTTTCGATTTTAATCGAATCTCATTTTGCTGAACTGATATCGATTATTAATTCCAAGTCTATGCTGTTTTCAGTTGATCAAATGTTCACTAAACATTATTTGTAGCCTCCAATAGTTTTTTTACTTCTGATATCAAGCAGTTTCCATGCTCTTTAATGTGGTGTGACAGATTGCTGTAGCCGCCTCAGTTTAAGTGCACGTGAATCTCTTCCTGTTTAATACTAGTTATAGCACAAAATAACCATGAATTATATTATGTCAGAAGGTATGTTGAAAGATACAGTACAACTTATCGAAATCAGGATCACGTCTCATATAATCGCTCGGTGTTTCAAGTTTTCAACTGCAGAAAGACATCATTAAAACAGCTTCTAAGCAATGTCAACGTAACATTTACCCCAGAAAAGCCATTCGTTGACCATAAAAATTACCATAGCTTAAAAAACGACCTCTAGAGAGGAGCATTTTGATAAATATATGCACTGTATTACATATTCATTATAATTTTACTTGTTCTTCAGTATTTAATGTATGAATATGGCATTAAAAAGTTATTATAACTTATTATAAAAATGGCCTTATGTGCATTTAAAATGTTTGTATACAAATCGGTTGTTAACCTTTTAATATTATACTAATGTAGCCTAAAAACAGACAAGGTTCCCTGTATAGT
The DNA here is from genome assembly GCF_949357685.1 of Gobio gobio. Taxonomy (NCBI): domain Eukaryota; kingdom Metazoa; phylum Chordata; class Actinopteri; order Cypriniformes; family Gobionidae; genus Gobio; species Gobio gobio. The sequence goes on from NC_137114.1 coordinate 39,502,209, forward strand.
TTACAGCATTTATTGAGAGTGATTTCTTTTTCCTTGAGAAAAAATGACGTACTGTGTCTTATACATGGGCGCGGAAGCAAAAAAAAAATGTGGGTTGGAAAATTTTTTACTGGAGTAGGTGCCATTTACATTAAGTACAAATATATTTGCTAAACGTCTGGTTGGGCATGACAAAATTATGAAAATCACCATATCATTGAGGGTGGCAATAGTGTAGGGGTAAGACTCATGGCATCAAGTTTTGACGCAAATCGAACCGAGGTTCGAATCCACCTTTTACCGAACTCACTCTAATCCCTTTTCCCATCACATATCAGATCGGAAAGGCATTTATTTTCAATAAAAATGAAGAAAATATTACAAAAGGGGAAATAAGGCGTCTAACGTGTTTAATAATGAGTGTTTATCGGTTAGGGGTAGGTAAACAGACATGTGCTGAATTAGAGACGATAAAAGTGAGTGGGTCCAATATCATTGATCGTAAAAAGTGGGGGGGGGTCTTGTCCCGCAATTTGTGTCAATGCTCAAGCCTACTAATGAACTCTGTGTGTTTCTTCAGGCAGGATGTGGCTTACCAGATGCGCACCAAGACCAAAGAGGAGTGTGAAGGCCACTACATGAAGAACTTCATCAACAATCCTCTGTTCGCCTCCACTCTGCTCAATCTCAGACAGATGGAAGATCATCTGTCCCGGTCAGCAGACACAGCCATTCCCTTTAAGCGTAAGTGAGCTCCAGAAACAAGTTACTGTTGTGTTGATTGTGAACTCTAAATTCACACACACACACACACACACACACACACACACACACACACACACACACACACACACACACACACAGTCCAGTAAAATATAATTAAAGGTACACCATGTAACTTTTTTTGTCCAAAATCATTGACAAGACACACGGTGAGTGACACATGTATGCAATTTCCCATGAAAACTTCCTGTCAGGCAGTTTTCGTGCGTCAGCCAACTAAGTTTTCTCTGTGTGTTCCGCACCGTCGGCTGACGTTGGTCCTCGTCGGCTATTTTTCAGCCGATTCGACATGTTGAATCAGCATCGGCGCTTGTCGGTCAGTCGGGCCATCTGATCGTTCTGATTGGCTGTTCTGCTAGCGAACCAGTGCATGAGAAAAAAATTATTAGCCTAATAAGGCCTGATACAATCAATTAACCCAATGATTGTCTCATTGGGTTAATTTATTGTATTAGGCCTTATTAGGCTAATTGAATGCTTTCGGACTATGGGTAGGGCTCAACTTATAAGTTGGTGTCATTCTCATTCTTTGTGTTGCTTTGCCCTGCCCTGAAGAAGACCATTTGTTGGCTCTTGTATTTTTTTTTTTTTTTTTTTAAAGGTGACTAAAGCCATACCAAATAAAGGCTTTTTAATTAATTCCTTCTCCTCTTTTTGCCTGGGACCTGCCTTTTTTGTGTCGATGTATTGCTAATGATTTGGATCTGTATTCTAATGTGAAAAACATGATAACACTGTTGAAGTAACTGAAGTCATTGTAAGGTTTTGGATAGTAACAAGTAATTGCTAGTGGGTTACCATGATCTTCACTTTAGAATACTGATCCAAATAACTAGTAATTCCTACAGAAGTATGTAGTAACACTTAAGTCATTACTATCCAAAACCTTACAAAATGTCAAAAGTTTACGATGACTTCAGTCATTTCTACCGAGTTATCATGTTTTTCACTTCAGAATATTATCCAAATAATTAGTAATTCCTTCTCAAGGACTTAATAATACCCGAGTCATTACTAGTGGGTTGCCATTACCTTCACTTTAGAATTAATTATATATTATGCATTATACATGTTAATTATGAACCTGTATATAGTAGTTCTTAGTAGTCCTCTGGGAGGAGTGAAAAAAATAGTAGTTGCTAATAGTGAACTACCACATTCGACTAAGCACTATTACTTACTTATTTCGTTAGCCTCATAGCATAATTGCCTAAGTCATTGTTTGGCCAAATATGATCTGGGCAATTATGCAATGAGGCTAACGATTTATTAATCAGAGTTTCTTGTTAGTTAATGGTAGTTACTTGAGTGTTAATAATGCATTACTCGTTGGTTCCTGTGTAGTTATTCATTAATGATGGATCAGTATTCTAAAGTGTTACCCAATGTTCTTCGGCAGTTTTGTTTTTTAAACTGTTTAAACTGTTTTTAAAACTTTTTTTTAAATCAAAAGTTTTAAATCGATACTGACCACTTTTTATGGAGATTTTTAATGTAATGTTTACTCTTTAATGTCATCCTGATCCTCCTTAAATACATTTAATAAGCACTGTGTGCAGTTGAAAAGCTCAACAGCCCCTGCAGGCATTGATTTATCACACTTTGGCCAGACAGGTGAACAGCATGAATACTAGATGTGCTTGTCTGCTTCATGTGGTTTATAAGGTGGCAAACAAACACACAGAGACAATTCTGCAAACTGTGAATGTTTATTTATAATATATGAATATATATTTTAGGTAAGGGTTTTGTCTTGTGTCTCTGTCAGCCACTGATGATCCTCCAAGGCCTTCATTCGACTCTCAGCTGTCCAGAGATATGGCTGGATACATGCCGGCTCGAGCAGACTTCATGGAGGTGAGTGATCTACAGTTAATGTGCTGTCTGTTGAGAACAAATTAATTTGTACATTATTCAAAGCAACCTCCCTCTTTCTCTTTGTCTCTAAATTAGGAGTTTGATAATTATGCTGAATGGGATTTGAAAGATATTGACTTTGTTGATGATGACTCTGATATTCTTCATGGTAAGTGAAGTGCAACAATACAAAAATATGGATCAATTTCATCCATCCATCTGTACACACACACACACACACACACACACACACACATACAGTATACTCAAGTTTGGTGTCAGCAAGTTATATAGTACAGCAAAAAATGATATACTAATTAGTGCTGTCAAACGATTAATCACATCCGAAATAAAAATGTGTGTTTATATAATATATGTCTGTGTACTGTGTATAATTATTATGTATATATAAACACACATGCATGTATATATTTAAGATTTTTTAAATATTTCTATATAAAATATTGATGTTTATATATAATATAAATATATATGCAGTATATACATGCAAATATTTCTTAAATATATACATGCATGTGTGTGTTTTCAAATATACATAATAATTATACACAGTGTACACGCATATATTGTGCAAACACAAACTTTTATTTTATCACGATTAATCGATTGACAGACCTAATGGTAATATACATTTCAGTAAAATGACAGAATTTGCACGTATTAATGATTTTCTCTTTTTGTATGTAATGAAATCACAGTGTAGTGAAAGCTGAGTTCTTGTTCATTTCTTTTGACCATATTTGTGGTATGTTTTTCAAAGCACTGAAGGTTGCAGTAGTGGATATTTATCACTCCAGGCTGAAAGAGAGACAGAGGAGAAAAAAGTAAGTAGGAAAACCACACGTTGCACTGCCATAGAACAAGCACTAGAGGGCCACACTAGACTATTCAATTCTGTTTAAAAATCAAGCATTATTTATATTTCCATTTAAACATGATCTCAATAAACAAAATATGTCAACAAAACATATATGCTACAATGTTACCAATTGATTCAAATTATCACATGCACATACAACTCGCTGAAGCGCATTCCTGGAATTGGTCTGGTGTGTTATTATGTAACCTAATCCATAGCAACTGATTCTTAGCACAAACACACAAACAGCTCTAGTGGTAACAGTAACGGTGTGTAAATCAGCATTAATGAGGCCTGGCTGCCCTGTAAAGGGCTTGTGGTATGTGTGCGAGGCGAGCTTGACCTCGGTTCTGTACTGAACTGAAGCCGCAGCTGTCGTCTGAGATCTCCTGCAGAGCGGCAAACAGACCAGTGACCCGCCGCTTCCACACAGCATCTGAGACACCACACACCACCAATGAGATGCTTTTAATAAAACATAGCCCGCAGCTGATAATGCCAAGTGTGGTTCAATAAAGCAGCAAACCAAGGCTGTGCATTACAGTGATTTTTATCATGGTTAAGTGTAGTTTCTTGTCTTCCCAATTCAATTAATTATTTGTGTCTGTAGATGCTGTTAACAATGAACTACTTGACAATTTAATCAATATTTAATTATTAAATCATCTCTTTTTTTAATGGAAAAAGATGATTAATTACTGAAAATATTCAGTATATTGTTTATCGTGGGAGGTAATATTATTTATGTTTTTGGAAGAAGTCTCTTCTGCTCACTTAGGCTCACATTTATTTGATAAAAAATATAGTAAAAAAACAGTAATACTGTGAAATTATTAACATTTAAAATAACTTTTCAAATTTAATATGTTTTATAATGTAATTTATTTGTGTGATGGCCTTCAGAAATATTTCTAATATGCTGATTTACTGCACAAGAAATTTAAGAATTTAATCAGTCCTTATTGGAATGAAGTATTAAAAAAATCCTATTGAATGAACTGTAGTGTATCTATACATATATACACCGATCAGGCATAACATTATGACCTAATATTGTGTTGGTCCCCATTTTGCTGCCAAAACAGCCCTGACCCGTCGAGGCATGGACTCCACTAGACCCCTGAAGGTGTGCTGTGGAATCTGGCACCAAGATGTTAGCAGCAGATTATTTTAAGTCCTGTAAATTGCGACAGTGGGGCTTGTTTGTTCTGCACATCCCACAGATGCTCGATTGGATTGAGATCTGGGGCCAAGTCAACACCTCAAACTCATTGTTGTGCTCAAACCATTCCTGAACCTTTTTTGCTTTGTGGCAGGGCACATTATCCTGCTGAAAGAGGCCACAGCCACTAGGGAATACCATTTCCATGAAAGGGTGTACATGGTCTGCAACAATGCTTAGGTAGGTGGTACGTGTCAAAGTAACATCCACATGGATGGCAGGACCCAAGGTTTCCCAGCAGAACATTGCCCAAAGCATCACATTGCCTCCGCCGGCTTGCCTTCTTCCTATAGTGCATCCTGGTGCCAACATGGGCACCCTGACTGGTCTGCAGCTATGTAGCCCCATACGCAACAAACTGAGATGCACTGTGTATTCTGACACCTTTCTATCAGAACCAGCATTAACTTCTTTAGCAATTTGAGCAACAGTAGCTTGTCTGTTTGATCGGACCACACAGGCCAGCCTTCGCTCCCCAAGTGCATCAATGAGCCTTGGCCGCCCATGACCCTGTCGCCGGTTCACCACTGTTCTTTCCTTGGACCCCTGCAGACCTGGAACACCCCACAAGAGCTGCAGTTTTGGAGATGTTCTGACCCAGTCGTCTAGCCATCACAATTTGGTCCTTGTCAAACTCGCTCAAATCCTTACGCTTGCCCATTTTTCCTGCTTCTAACACATCCATTTTGAGGACAAAATGTTCACTTGCTGCCTAATATATCCCACCCACTAACAGGTGCAGTGATGACGAGATAATCAGTGTTATTCACTTCACTTGTCAGTGGTCATAATGTTATGCCTGATTGGTGTGTGTATATATATATCAATCTATATATATATATATATATATATATATAATTTTCACATGCCTACTTGCATATATTTAGCTCTGGATTTGTTTTATAATGGTCTATTTAAGGCTCATTAGTCAGGCTTAAGGTTTGATTTGCTTCTCACAGAATACAGTGTGAAATGTTTAAATTGTTGTCTTTTAGGATCATTCGAGACCACGGCCTCATCAACCTACGCAAGTTTCAGAGTAAGACTTCTTTTTTAAAACATGCTGTTGTGCATCATATTAACCAGACGCTCTTGCCATCTCTTGTACTCCATTTATATGAACAGTATGTGAGGCAATGTTCCGACCAGAAGTTACAGCCTCAATATAACCCTCCCTAACCTCCAATAACACGAGCCGTCTGTGTGAAATGTTTACAACGAGTGCCCGAAATCCTGCAATTCCAGATCAACACTGATCCCAGAGCTGTTTTCACCAGCTGTGATTGCTCCCCTATGAATAGTTTGGCATGAAATGAACATTTCGAATGTAATGACAAAGGAGATTGCATCTTTCGAGCCTTTATTGATCCAGGCCCTCTGGGCACTGTGTCGCTTCTCTCAGTAAATAGAACCCGATCCCTGACTATTTCCCACTGGACATTTCGGTTGGCCAGCTGGTTTCGATAGGAATACTCTCATCCAATTATTTCCTCTGCGTGCAGCGAAACAAACCGGGAAATCCAATCAGGTTTGCGTGTTTTCCTGAGACGTATTGAGTGTTTGTGATGCAAGGAGGGCTTTAAGTCAGTTTTATTTATCTATCGGCTCCCAGACACTCTCCCCGTCTCCCTGCACTCTCAAGACAAAAGCAAGGCGATAGCTACCGTGGAACTGCAGCCTTGTTGTCATGGAGACTGCAAGAAAGTATGTGTGTGTTGCGAGTGATAATGGAGGCAGTGGCCAAGACCTGATGGCTCGCAGCGGTGTTGGTTTATCCCCAATTCAAGAGAGCAAGACAGCTTGACCTGGCTGTGCGTTCACCAGCCGGTTTCGGATCCTATCAGCCACTGCTGCGTGGAGGGCACTGACATATTGTAGTTTGATGCATCTATAGCTAAATATATATATCAATCCCAGACAGGTTTGTTAAAGGGGTGGTAAAACACATTCTTTTGAAGGCTTGACTGTGTTTGTGGGGTGCACTGTAACATGTGTTCATGCTTCGTTTTAAAACAAATTGCCTTATTTTTCATATATTTGACCTTTATTCTACACTGCTCTGTCCCTCCTTGTAAAACGGTCTGATGCTTTCCGGGTTGTATGAAGCCAGTCCCTCAAAAATACGCGATGGGCTCAGATTGGTTAGCTGGCCCAGTGTGTTGTGATTCGCTAAACGCCTAGTGCACGTATGTCGGAAACGTCACGCCCCTTACCGGAGGCTGTGCTTTGGTCACTCAGTATTAGAAACAACGGCGTCAATAAAACCATATGAGCCCGAATCAGACCCAGAACATTTGAGTGAAGATGATCGAGCAGAACCTGTTCAGTCCTCAAGAGTAAAGACTGCGGATCTATAATGATCGCTACTGAATGGCACTTTAACTTTTGTATTTTTAGAACGATTATAGCCAAATATCTGTCGCAAGAACTAACCCAAAACAAACACTAAGCACTGGCTTTAACTAGTAAGTTAGCCAAATCACACACAGAACCATGTTTAGCAAGCCTGTAGATTAACGATACATAAAAGCTCTAATCAAAGAATCATTTACACTAATGTCAGGTTCGCTGTTGAGATTTTAACGTTAGTGTTTGTAACGTTAGGTGATCGTCGGATATCGTTAAGTATGAATGAGCATTTAACAGACTGGTTTGCAGAACAGTGTTGTCATCTGTTTACTTCCTTGCTACAACCTATTACAGGAAAACACATCGATGAAAAATAAATCAGACTTACAGGTTGTGGCCCGTGAACAGCTTCTGTTTGTAAATCCAGCTTTCAGGACAAGCCGTTGTGCATATCCTGTATTGAACTCGCGAAGTTTGTGGAAGATTGTGTTGTCCTCCGTGAAATGTGCAGCGCGCGTCGTGCATCCACGCACCGGCAGTGTTTTTTTCACGCAGCTGACGTTGTGCAAATCTGGCATTGAAATCGCGAAGACGGTGGATGTTTTCCTCTGTTAGATGTGCTGCGGGAGCCCCGCCCGCGCCTGATTCCCCGCTGACTCAAACACACGTGCATATAACATGTTTTATGTTAAACGCTCTGCAACGCACCCCCGTCCCAAGGAAGGCTGAACAGAGCAAGTACCCCAGACCTGCAATCCGGATGAAAATAACAGCGTTTCCTCGGCATCGCGGCAACAACACTCCAGCCTACTATACCACAACAGCGCCGCGATACAAAATGGCCTCACCCCCCCTTATTTAATATTCTCGGAGGAGGGGTTTATGTAAATATTGAGCCTGTTGATGTCACCAACCCTGGAGGAATGTGTGTAGTCGCCTACTGGCCGTTTGCTGTAGTTCTTAGAAACTGATTTCTTTAAAAGCAAATATCTCCCTTTGCTTTAAACTTTGAACGTTGTAACTTTGCAGATGTTGTTTATGCTCAAGCAGCAACATTACACGTTAGCTAAAGTTAGAATAGTGAAATCGTGGTTTACCACCCCTTTAAATCGTTTGCCAGGTCTACTTAGGTAAATGAAACCCTACTTTAAGAGGTTGTTCCACATTATTAAGCAAGTCACAGTTCTCATGCAATGTGAGGAGGAGGAACGATCTCTCTGAAGATGAAAAGCATGAAATGGTGCAATATTGTGCAAAAGGCCTTTAATGGAGATTATTGAACTATTATAAGATTTGTGAGTAATTTACAGCATATAGAGAACTCGGTCAGATAAAGGCTTATTAAGGAAATTTTCTGTCAAAGAAAATAAATTGTATTAAAAGGACAGATATAAAATAAAGCCACTGTTGAGCAGCAAACAGGTATTTGAAGCTGCTGGAGTCTCAAGAGCCTTTCCATGCAGGCTGACAGTTGTGCGGAAAGTTGCATTTCAGCCACTTCTAATCACAACTAGAAATACATGAAGGCTCATTTTTAAATGGTTTTATTCACTGACAAATGCCGTACTACAATGGATGGTCTAGATCAGGGGTGGGTACTCCTGGTCTGGATGGATGTGTTTCTAGATATTTGGTGAGTGGCCACCACGTTCCAACGAGACTCCGACGTCAGCAAGGAGCCGGCGGGTGATGGGCTGGAATATTGGGAAATGAGATGGAAGGGCCCTTTAGGGTCTCTGGGGGTGTCAAAATGACTTCTGCAAGATATGTGGAGTTCATAACTGACCATTTTCTGCAGTGTTATAAAAAGAAAGATAGTGCCTTCTGAAATAAAAGGATTTTAATTCAGGACAATGCACTATCCCATGCTGCAAAAAAAACACCACATAAATAAAACTGTTTGAAAATGAATTTCTAACCCACTGTAAACGTTTCTCTTTGTGAGCTTTGGTTAGAAGTGGCTGAAATGCAACTTTACGCACAACTGTCAGCCTGCATGGAGAGGCTCTTGAGACTCCAGAGACACCAGCAGCTTGTTTGCTGCTTATTATAGCTGTCCTTTTAATACAATAAATTTTTTTTATCTGACCGAGTTCTCTTGTGCTGTAAATTACTCACAAATCTAATAATAGTTCAGTAATCTCCATTCAGTTGTCACATAATCAGTATTCAATATACAATATACACAGTATTCTATATACTGTATATAGTTACTGGGAGAGTTGTATGTGTGTATGCGCTTGTGTTTCTCAGTAACATCACAGCATAGTGGAGGCAGAATATCACACCTCACGCTCACCCACATAGCAGTTTTCTGTTTCTATCGCTCTCTCTCAGTAGCAGCAGGGTTGATTGCTGATAGTGCTGCTTACTCAACTCCTTCCAAAGGAGCCAAGCTTCAGTGGTGGGTGAAGAACCATCAGGGAGACTTTCACAGGGCCGCTTGGCACAGCTGGACTTTTGATACATTGCTGTTGACATTTGCTTCTCGAAGAAAGCCAATCAAACACAGTTTTTCTTATGTAGCAGATTTGCTCTGTTTGTTCCAAAACCTAGTAAGCTCCCTAATTAGACTTCATTTTAGGGCCCGAAACATATGAAACATAAAAACATGTGCGTCACCCCAAAGTTGTAGTAACGAGTGTGAAAACATGGATTTTCTTTAAACCTTGAGTTTCTGAGTTGGGGGTCATACTGGACACGATAGATGCAGCATCTGTGTTAATGGTAAATTTGTTAAAATAAGTAAAAAACATTTTCGTTAACAATAAAACTATCAAAGTTACATGTACAAAATAGTATTACAGTTTAATACAGAATATATAGTGAATTGTCAATTTATAGCACCTTCATAAAAAACTAAAACTTCCTAGAATCTCCATAATAGAGCATTGTGATTTCTGCTTAGAAATGATTTTGACTGGACTGCTATTGTTCACTCTTTATTTGCCATTGTTTGTTTGTATCTCGTTCTGCAATATGTATGTAGCTTAGAAACATTTGGTTATTGTCAGGCTAGGGAGGTTTATGCCTCAAGTATGCATCTCAAACTGTCTAGTATGGCATCTGAGCCCCTTAGAGCCTAAGGTCTGTGTACACCAAGGACGATAACTATAAAGATATAGTTCTAAAAATCATTCTCAATATTAAAGAATAACAGAGTTCACACCACAGCTATAACAATAACAGCACAGAGAATATCATTGGAATCACTTTGAGAACGTTTTTATCCAGCTGAGGAACGATAAAAACATTGACAGCCAATCAGAATTTTAAGTGCTCGAGCATTTAAAGCGGCAGACATGCACGTGCTTATAAACAGAACGATATCATCCAATAGTGTGGACACTAATATGGTTACCTTTATAGTTATCATTCTTGGTGTGAACGGTCCTTGAGTCTTTCACCAAAGCCAAGAATTGTCAATATATTTGATTATTCTCAAAAGTGGTCCTGACTGAACTAATCACGACTTCCCAACTCATAAATACAAACTTCCAAGGAGGACTTGAACACATTTAAGTACACAGACTTGTAATGTGATTGTGAAAAATGTGAATAGCATCTCCTGTGCTCTTCATGTAAGGGTTTCAATCACTTATATGGTTTTGTTTAGAATACTGACTTACAAGGTAGCTGCCTATGTAGACAGCTAGGTAGGTTAATTAGCTAATTTAGAACAGAGCCATTGTGTTTTCTTTACTTCATCAGATTGATTTTGTGCATCTGTTGCTTTGTCAGTTCTGGAGAGACGCTATCCCAAGGAAGTGCAGGACCTTTACGATGTCATGAGGCGCTTTGCGCGTGTGGTGGGACCCATAGAGCACGACAAGTTCATCGAGAGTCACGCCTGTGAGTTATTTAATCCTCTTTTTTGCACACTTGATGTATAGGATGTCATCAATTTGCTCTATACTTACTAGACTCTCTAGTTTTCTTCCTCAGCTGTCTCAGGATCAGTCTAGCCCTGATTTTTGTGGTTTAATGAGCATGTGCAGGACAGTTCGGGTTAGATGAACAAGCCCCCATGTCATTCACCAGCACGGAGTCTGAGTTTAGTCTGTCCGCCCCAGTAGTTTGAATCAGCCAGGGTGAAAAGTTCACAGATCCATCTGCTCTGTTTTTCTCTCTCTCTCTCTCTCACTCTCTCTCTCTCTCTCTCTCTCTCTCTCTCTCATGCCATCGTTGACAGTGGAGTTTGAGCTGAGGAGGGAGATCCACCGACTCCAGGAGTACAGGAGAGAGGGAATTCAGTCTTTCTGTGGTAAGATGGACGGTAGCCTAAATCAAAAGGAAGTTAATTGAAAGCAACACAGTCAGTAAGCAATGATTTAGCAGAGTATTTCACCATAACAATGACAGATCCATCCAAACATGATCCATACTAACTACAGTCAGATTTACGAGATATGTCACATTTAGCTTATCTGACCCCTGTCATTTGGACTGCAGGTGCTAAGGTGTATGAGAGAGTAAAGCGCGTACGAGAGGACGAGCGCAGGAAGAGGAACATGTTGTGTGACGTCCTGCAGTACATTCACGATACCCGTGCCTGCCAGCAATGGCTGCACAAACAGGCTGCCATGTAAGATCACTTCCTTAATGCCACTTTACTCACTCTGTATACTTCTTCTACTTATTGCAATAGTTTATTACAATTTAGTATTGTAATTATTACAATTATTCTACAATGAATTCGGCTCCAAATGAACTTAATGCAGGGCTGCTTATTATAACAGTATTCTTTAAGAAATAATACATTTAAAGTTAATAATTCTTGATCATTTTAATACCATGTCAAAAAGCGTTCTGCTAACGTCACATTAGATTTTTTTTATTTTAATTTAGTATCAGTTTTGTACCAAAGTACTTGTTTTTTCTGTTATTATTATGCTGGTCGGTAAGAGTTTTTAAGTGTTTTTGAAAGAAGTCTCTTATACTGAACACAGCTGCATTTATTCAATCAAGTAAAATCACTGTTTTGAAAAAATATTATTACACTTTAAAATAATTACAAATTTTCAATTTTAATATATTTTAAAATGTATTTATTTTCTGTAGTTTTGTTTCCATCCACCCATTTTTATACGCTTTTTGGGATATTGCATTAAAGGCACAATATGTAAGATTTTTAAATTAAAATATAACCACTAGAACAATGTTATATGTTTTGTTGACTTGTGTACTTACATTATCCTAAATGTTTCCAAGAATGTTTAAATCCAGAGAAATCAGCGATTTTAACCAGGACACGGACCATGTCCGTGTGTCGCCTATCAGTGACATCATATCAAACACCAAAAATCCCTTTCCAGAACATTTTCATTCAACGTTCCCAGCTGGTGGAATGATCTTCCCACCGCCATCCGAAACGCAGAATCATTGACAACATTCAAAAGACAACTAAAAACTCAGCTCTTCCGTGAGCACTTAACCTCATCATTTAAAAAAAAAAATAATTCCCTCCCTACTCAAGCCTGTGCTACACTGAGCAATGTACACGGTCTCAGTATTTCAGGCACTTGTTGCGCTTACTCAACTCTTCATGACCAATCGCTTCCTGTACTCCCAAGTTGTAAGTTGCTTTGGATAAAAGCGTCTGCTAAATGCATAAATGTAAATGTAAACAACAAAGACGCTTTAATATATTATGTGTTTTATTAGACAGGCGAGCAACTGTTTGTATTCATTCATCGACAGAAAACTAATCATTGTTATACAGCTCAACACAGTTAGTCTCACTGTTTAAATCTCGTTTTCTTGATTTACTGTGATTACCGTATTTTACCATGTCTCATAGTAGCCGCTGAGCAAACACACTGAGTACCATTATAACAACTTTCAACACACTAAAATGTGTCTAATATGATAAAACAGCGCTGTTACCCAAAATACACATGACTGGAAGAAGCAGAATCGGTCGTCTGAGGCATAATAAAAGCTCCACTGCTCTCGATCCGTGTCGCGCGTGTCTCTGATGCATTTTTCATCATATAAGAAAACATGCGCATAAGCTACAACGGAGACAAATTTACCAAATAAATCCCTCAATGTGCAACAAAAACTCAAAATGACTTTGCTTCAGCAGTGGATGTGATTGAATAACTGGACTAACCAGTGGACCAATTTCATTGCACAGCATCTGAAATGATGGTTTGATCTGTCATCAGAATGATTTGGTGTAATGACCTCCCAGAAGCATCACACATGATTGCATTCCCAAACACAGATACCAGCTTTAAAACGCAAGTCATTTAGGATGTAGGAAAAAAGAGCCACAGTGGCTTCCCCGATTGCAGCAACTTCCATTTATATATCAGATATTTTACTCCAATTTCCCAGGAAGTGACGATTTTGGTCAAGAGTAGTGAAGGTGTTATTGTAATACTTCTACTATTAGTTCTTCTATTTTTTTGTTTGTATTGGATATGTGCACTGGAAGCTTCAGCACCAAGAACAATTCCTTGTGTGTGCAAGCACACTTGGCAATAAAGCTCTTTCTGATTCTGATTTACTGCTGCCATGCAAGCACTGCTGTTTATTTCTAGTGTTCTTTCTTCTGCTGTTTTATTGGTATCACATATATGATTCATATTTCTACCTGCCTACTAGTCCACAGTGTATTCTCATTCAAACAGCTTTAGCTGTCAGTTTGTTTGTGTTTTTGTAGCTCCAGCGGTAGCTTCACAAAGTTTGGGGTAGGCATTCAGCAAAAGTAGACAAAGCTAAATAAAATATAAAAGAAAGCCTTTCATCGTTCACTTTTACCGAGAACCCCAAGAGCCCCAACCCGTCTTTCAGAGATGATTCAAAAGCATTTGTGTGATAATGTTTGCTCCGCTAGCGCAGCTGTTGACTGACTGTGTTTCTCTCTCGCAGTGACGCTGGAATCACTCCTGTGGTCACCACTATCACTACCTCAGGTATAGTGCTGCCTATTTCCTCCGTTTTTCACGCTATGTCTCCTCTCTTCCACTCAGGTCTCTTGTTGCAATCTTTGTGATGTCCTCTTCAGCCGTGAAGCCGCAGGCTCAAACACATTAATCTATTCTCTGAGATGCACCGCTGTAAATATGCTCAGCAAAAAAAGAAGCCACTCACATCTCTTTGTATTTCTCTCTCTCTCTCTCTCATACTTTCACATTTTGTCTCCTTTTGTCACTTCACTGCACAACTAGGACATATTTCAATTTGTATGAATCTGACGTTTGCTGATACTGATAAATAAGTTGGAAAGTTTGGTAACATTACTATTTTTAATGGTTTTGAAAGAAGTCTCTAATGCTCATCAAGGCTGCATTTATTTGATCAAAAATACAGAAGAAAAAAATATTGTGAAATATTATTGTGTTTTACAATAATGGTTTTCTATTTGAATATACTTTAACATAATTTATTTATGTGATGCAAAGCTGAATTTTTATCAGCCATTACTCCAGTCTTCATAAATCATTGTAATATGCTGATTCATCATCAATGTTGGAAACAGTAGTTCTGTTTAATATTATTATTTTATAACCTGTGATACTTTTTTCAGGATTCTTTAATGAATAAAAGGTTTAAATTAATATTTTGTAACAATACACACTACTGTTCAAAAGTTTGGGGTCAGTCATTTTTTTCTTTCTTTTTTTGATGTTAAATTTATTTATTTATTTAAAGTCATAGTAATAATTTATATTGTTAGAAAATATTTATATTTTGAATAAATGCTGTTATTTATTTTTTATTATTTTTAACTTTTTATTCATCAATGAATCCTGAAAAAAGTATCACAGGTTCCAAAAACATATTAAGCAGCACAACTTTTTTCAACATAGATAATAAATCATCATATTAGAATGATTTCTGAAGGATCATGTGACACTGAAGACTGGAGTACCGGCTGATGAAAATTCAGCTTTGCATCACAGAAATAAAGTATATTAAAATAGAAAACCATTATTTTAAATTGTAATAATATTTCACAATATTTTTATTTTGTTGTTTAAAAAAATGCAGCCTTCTTGAAAGAGACTTATGTAAAAAATATTTTAAAAAAAAATAGTACTGTTTCCAAACTTTTGACTGGTACTGTATTTAATGTATTGAATGTTAATTATAACAATACTAATTATAATATTTTAATAATACTATTGCTATAACGGTCATAAGTTTAGATTTTTACAATTAAAAGGAATGTTGTTGGAAGTCTCTTCTGCTCACCAAGGCTGCATTTATTTGATTATAAAATATAGTAAAATCAATCATATTGTGAAATATTATTACTAGCTGTTTTCTATGGTAATATATTTTAATATGTAATTTATTTCTTTGAATCAGTATCATTACTCCAGTCTTCAGTGTCACATGATCCTTCAGAAATCATTCTAATTTGCTGATTTGCTCCTCAAGAAACATTTCTGATTATTATCAACGTTGAAATTCAGTTGTACTACTTAATACTTTTGTGGAAACCGTGATACACTGCCATTCAAAACTTTGGGGTACTTAAGTAATAATTTTTTCAGCAAAATTGAAGTAAACAGAAGATTTATATTCCAAATAAATGCTGATTTATTGATTATTATATTAAGAGGAAAAATAAGCACAAGAGGCGTGATTAACGAGCATAATTCAAATGACTGTATGCAATTCGATAGTCCTTCAACCAATCAGACCACAAGAGGCGTGATCAACGGGCAATGACCCATCACTTCTCTATCCGTCATCGTGTTAAACCCGCCAATAGCGCAGAAGCAGTAGAAATGAATGTACAGGTTTCCAGACTGAGTTGCAGGGCGAAATCAAATTGCCGGCAGATCAGGCTGGGTTTACCCAGTCTACAATAAATGTATATTTTATTAAATGCAGCACAGTGTTCAATAAACCGTGGTATAATCACTCAAATGCACAGCCCCTTGTGGCTTGCTTTACTTGATTATTTATTATTAGATGACTTGCAACACATCTGTTGGTAACTGTCTCGCTGAGGAGAATCTGAATGCTCTCGTTCCTCTGATCCACAGGCAGAAGAAGCGCACCTCCTCTCAACCTAACAGGGCTGCCGGGCACTGAGAAACTCAACGAGAGAGAAAAAGAGGTTTGGAACTCATGATTTTTGCTTCTGGCACAAGCTCAATTTGAAGACATCTGCCTCATTGAAGGGATATAATGGATCCTAAACGATTCTCTCATCATCTCTCAGTTATGTCAGGTGGTTCGTCTGGTGCCTGGAGCGTATCTGGAGTACAAACAGGCCCTGCTGAACGAGTGCCGGCGGCAGGGGGGTCTACGGCTGGCACAGGCCCGATCGCTCATCAAGATAGATGTCAACAAGACACGCAAAATCTACGATTTCCTTATCAAAGAGGGCTACATCAATAAGGCTTAGTGATGATTGAACTGCTGAAGGACATCTGATAAATGAAGAATCATGCTCATTGTAGATCATTCATGTTGAGAATGAGCAATGAGAGAGGATAGGTTTTAAGTGTACGTGTTGTATGTAGTCACATCTGCACCTGTTTGTTATTGAAAGACTGACTGGGTTTGTGTTCAGGACTGTATAAGTTGATAGTCGGGCACAAAGACTGCTGCTGTTTGTGCCGAGGAGAATCTGATAGCACAATGCTGTAACATTAAAAGAGGCGTTTTATTTGTCTACATGCCCTTAAAATTGTCGTTGAATTTTTGAAGTCCAAATTTTTGGGATGAACATCTCAAAGTCTTAGAAGAACATTTCACATTTCACTCCAAATTTAAGAAATAAGAAATTATATTTTTCTTCAAGAAAATGAATCCGATATATATTAATACAATATGTAATATAATAATGCTATTATATGATAAAATGATATAAAATAATTATATTTTTCGAGGACAAAATTATGATGTATTTGTTATATTGTAAAATTAAATAGTATGATATATAATTATATTGTAAAATATACATGCAATATTTATTCTATTATTGTACTTCCTTATTTTTACTGTAATAAGAATAATAATTACAAAACTAGTAAAATGACACATTACATCCATATAGGGGGAAATTGTAAAATTTGCTAAAATGTCTTTATCCACGTTTCTTGGTGCGAAGTGTAATATCTTATTTTGTTCTTTTTATTATTGAGGTGAAATTTGATCCAGGCAGGTTTTGTGAAATTCACTTTTTAGTGTAAGCAGAGTATGTTGTAATATTACAACTTACTTTATTACACTTCAGCTAATGCATAATTCATTTTTAAAAAAAAAAGTGCAATAGTTGTGGTAGGACTACTATAATATTTGACCATAAATATGTTCTTTAAAACTTGTGGCTAGTTTTAATGTGATGGCTGAGAAAGAGTGCTCTGAAATCTCGGGTGGCTAAATTTACACCAGTTGAGTGTGAAATCTATTACTGTCGCCTCTCGCTTTAGTGAAGCAGCATGACTTGGAGAACCGTGACTAATGCTAGCAGCATTAGCACACGGACGGCAGCAGCAGCAACCATCAGCCTTTAGAAAGCTTATCACAACAGCGTAGAGTGACTTCAGGGCGTGTTAGCGGCCTGATTAATGCTCCAGATCCCACCTTTGATGATAAGCCCCTGCCAAAATGAGAATAAGCCCCATGGAGAAATGAAGGCCTGTTTGATGGTTGAAAGGTGTGGAGTTTGGGATTGATGTTTTTATTTGCGTCTCATTCCTCTAGGTGACATCTTCATGAAGCATGGAGGTCTCACATTATGTCGTTTCTGAATCTGATTCTAAACTTCTTTCAGCATGGCTCAGAGTGTATGACGGCGACACTTGTGTCACAACATATTGAGTTTTGTGTCCAGATACACATTTTTCCATCTAAATTTCATTTGACTTCAATCTCGTTTGGCATTCTAGGCAGAAATGGTCTTCATACAAGAGAGTAGCATCAGACTGGGACGGCATGCTATAATGTCCCTGATCCGTAAAGCGTTTGAATGGCCGCTGACTGGCAGCAGAGCAGAAAGATGGCAGATTCTGGTGTCGGCTCACTGTGTGGGAGGTAGATCTGCTGTTTTGCATGCTCATTCCTTCATCAAACCACACAGCCTGTCTTTAAATGAGATCTGATGCCTCCTCATGCACTCAATTTTCACCCACAGTTCATAGTCATCTGCATTTTAGTTCATTTTCATCCTTTAAAGAATAATTCACCTATTGAATGGGGACTGAAGCTTTCAAAATTACCATAAAAGTATCACAAAAGTAGTCCATATGACTACTTTTAAAGAGTTTGTTCACCCAATGAAAGTTCTATCATCATTTACTCACCCTCATGTCGTTCCAAACACTTTCATTTGTCTTCGGAACAAATGAAAACTGAGCAATTTCTGTCTCTTCATTGAAAGTCTATTCACCCAAAACTCTGATGGTTCAAAACATTCATAAGACATCGTAAAATAAAGAGACTTGATTGCTTTATATGATCAATAGATGTAATTTAGGCTTTTATTCACATAAACTTTGATCAGCGAACGTATCGAGCGCTCAAACAGTGTAAATGGAAGTTCCACCGTACGTACTTGAGGTGCGAGAACAAACCTCATGCTTGAGCTTCCCTGACCAAGTTTGAGTACGCCATTGAAATACACCTTTAATTGAGGGACATAAGTCTGTCAGATATCATTCAAAACAAACGTCGTATGGGTTTGGAACAACATGAAGGTGAGGCGGTGAGTAATCGATGACAGATTTTTTATTTTTGTGTGAACTAATTATTTGATTAAAAATTCTGACTTGGCTTTGTGTGATAAACCGATTGAGTCACTGAGTTCATTGGTAGTAAATCATTTATTAATCTGTATCAAATGATTCATTTAAAAAAATCTGACTCAGAAACTGTACATAGCAACTTCATGAATGTTTTACAGGGCGGTGACATGATTTATTTACTAAGGTTTGTTTGTGGTGATGTAGTTTTTATTATTATTATAAATTACATCTGTCCTCTGGGGGAAATGCTCTTAGCACTGTTTACCTCCCTCTTTCTCTTCTACTCTATTGATTTGATGCTGTAAGTAAAACACTGTGTAAACACTGTGTTATACTGAGCTGAACCTCAGTATAAAAAAAAAAAACCTCAGCGGCGACTGATGATTTCGCCACAACAAGGTACAAAATCTCTTTCCAGACCCTTCTCTCTCTGTTCCGCTGTGGTAGAATGAGCTTCCAACCTCCTGGGCCATTAAGAATTCAACCTGCTCATTCAATCCCATAATGCACCGCAATAACGAGTGTACAACCGATGTACGCTTAAAGGCTAGAGAATACCCATAATGCACCGTGAGAGTCGTGTGTAGAATGAATTCATGCATCTGACTAGAAGATGGCGCCCGCAGCAGAATCCTCCATCCATGCATTTTCCAAACCCCTGGTCCAATGTGGCTACAGCGTAATAAACAGGTATAAATTCCTTTTTAATTGATTATTCAATTGTTTAATTAAAGGGTACATAACACACACAGTTTCTGATGTTCTCATGATCTCATGTTAATCTTGAGTACCTATAGAATAGAATAGTATTGCATCCTTCATATCTCCGAAGAGTCTTTAGTTTTATATTTATAAAAGACAGATACGCTGTACTGATTCTGAACTCCAAACTGAATGTCAGAATGGGAAAGAAAGGTGATTTAAGCGATTTTGAGCGTGGTATGGTTGTTGGTGCCAGACAGGCCGGTCTGAGTATTTCACAATCTGCTCAGTTACTGGGATTTTCACGCACAACCATTTCTAGGATTTACAAAGAATGGTGTGAAGGGAAAAACATCCAGTATGCGGCAGTCCTGTGGGCGAAAATGCCTTGTTGATGCTAGAGGTCAGAGGAGAATGGGCCGACTGATTCAAGCTGATAGAAGAGCAACTTTGACTGAAATAACCACTCGTTACAACCGAGGTATGCAGCAAAGCATTTGTGAAGCCACAACACGCTCAACCTTGAGGCGGATGGGCTACAACAGCAGAAGACCCCACCGGGTACCACTCATCTCCACTACAAATAGCAAAAAGAGGCTACAATTTGCACGAGCTAACCAAAATTGGACAGTTGAAGACTGGAAAAATGTTGCCTGGCCTGATGAGTCTCGATTTCTGTTGAGACATTCAGACGGTAGAGTCAGAATCTGGCATAAACAGAATGAGAACATGGATCCATCATGCCTTGTTGCCACTGTGCAGGCTGGTGGTGGTGGTGTAATGGTGTGGGGGATGTTTTCTTGGCACACTTTAGGCCCCTTAGTGCCAATTGGGCATTGTTTAAATGCCACGGCCTACCTGAGCATTGCTTCTGACCATGTCCATCCCTTTATGACCACCATGTACCCATCCTCTGATGGCTACTTCCTGCAGGATAATGCACCATGTCACAAAGCTCGAATCCTTTCAAATTGGTTTCTTGAACATGACAATGAGCTCACTGTACTAAAATGGCCCCCAGAGTCACTAGATCTCAACCCAATAGAGCATCTTTGGGATGTGGTGGAACGGGAGCTTCGTGCCCTGGATGTGCATCCCACAAATCTCCATCAACTGCAAGATGCTATCCTATCAATATGGGCCAACATTTCTAAAGAATGCTTTCAGCAACTTGTTGAATCAATGCCACGTAGAATTAAGGCAGTTCTGAAGGTGAAAGGGGGTCAAACACAGTATTAGTATGGTGTTCCTGATAATCCTTTAGGTGAGTGTACATCATGGCATTATCCCTGGATAACTTTCGATTCACTATACGTTTGTGTTGTTGACATTATATGCAGTTGCGCGCCGATTGCCGGTTTCGACTCATGACCGGGAACAAACAAACACACTTGCAGAACTCACTCACTTGAAAAACAAATTGCATCCACTGTTTCCTTAACGCTGTTATTTGGGAAGCTGAACAAGGTTATCTTTCCCTAACAAACAAAAACACAGTTCTTTAGTGACATTGTTGATTTTGTGGTCTAAAAACGAAATGACAGCGCTGCCGACGGCTTCCAAACGAAGCTCGTTGATGGGCGTGCTCTTGCTCTCGCTCTGGTTGATGTGTGCATGCGCTCATCCGGGAGAAGTGCCCATACAAGGAATTCCACACTTTATGACATCATACAGGGCCATACTAAAAAAAAAAAAAAAAAACTCTCCGAAACTTGTTCGAATCTTGAAGGAGTGTATTTGGCACAGAAATACTCCATACATCCAACTCATTTTTTGACATTTTGGCCATATTTAGCATGAGAATCCAACTCTTTAAAAGTCTAAATAAATCAGAATGCATGAAATAGCATTAGAGCCCACTTTAAGGTTTATACATAGTTTCCATGACAGAGTTATATTTTCATCTTACTGGAGCTGTCAGTTTGCTAAGTTTCAAATGATTATTTAACAGCAACCACAAATGACGCCCTTCAGGCACAGTGTCCGGAATCACTGGTTCACATCTTGTTGAGTGAACTATGACCATCAATTATTTTACAATTGTTAAATGTAAAAGTTTCAACAACAAAAAAAAAACACATTTCAAGTTGTAAATCGCAAAAATCATATTGTACACTAAATTGTGAAATTACAAATTTTTCGTTCTGTTTTTAACTTGTATTACATTTTGCAAGCTAAGTGTGCTACTAGCTTAGCATAATGCTAGCATCGCACACTTTACACACAATCTCAGCACTCCTTATCGCTGTTTATCAGGAATTATGAATTGTCTGATTAATGCCTAAACGTGAATGACTAAGTGCCATACAAATGCACAACAGATTAGGCCAAACCGGGTTAAACAGTTAGGTTAAACAGAGACCTGCTCAGACTGGCTTAGGCGGTTTTTATTATCCCCTAGAGGCAATGTGATGAATGATAACGCAGATGATAAACATGTTTTTGTATTATAACATGTAAAGCAAATACTGTAGGTTCGATTTTGAGATTCTGAACTAATTTTTGTATTATGTATTATTTGAAGTAACATGCACTGATATATTGTTCACAATATGACCAAGAACGCGTGTTAAGAAAGTACATTTCCCCCTTTTAAGGAAGTGTCTGTGCCATTGGCAACCGTTTCGCCTTTATTGTTAGGCAGTGATTAACGTGGATATAAACTTGTCTTCCATTGTCAACACTCACGGTTTCCTTGGCAACCAGGTCGGTGGCATTCTAGAGCTGTAGTCTGAAAGAGGATCGGCTCAAGGGAGGAGGGACGGCGAGAGAGCGGACACACAAACACGCACTCCTCATACTGTTACACATGCTCATCTGCTCGGCTGAGGAGTCATGACTGAGCTCAGCACTGATGCTCAGCATCTCTCCTCAACGTCTTCACCTGCCAAATCCTTCTCTAACTTGAGAATAAGCAGCTTAATCCTCATTCAGACTGGGTTTGTTTTGACGTTTTCAGTTTGTTCGATGTGTACTTACTAAAACGAAAAAAACCAATGATGTTCTTGTTGCTCTGAGGTCTAACAGCACACTTCAGCTGGTTGAACCGGTGCATGTTAACTGGCTAAACCCACAGCCCTGTATAACACCCGCTTGCTAATTCCTTACTTGGAGGCGGTGATGTCTGAAATGCAGGGACAGCTGGAGTTGAGGACAGTACTCGTGTCATCGTACAGATTCGGAGTCTGTTCACCGCTGCTATCACAGCTGGAGAGACACAGGTGCCTTTGGGATCAGACACCGGACTGCATTAGCAGCTCTCTGTGAGGGAGGAATTGCGTCAGTAGCCAAAAATAGGTTTCATGTCTATTCATTGTTAATCCAATTCTGCTAGAATGAATATTTGCACCACCAGCAGGAATGTTGCATTAATTTGATTGCAAATTAGGCTCCTTCTTACAGACATTGTAATTCTACACTATAGTTTGTTAGGCATGGCCTAAATTAGAATTTGCACTTGAAATTAAATTCTCATTTTACTTCTGTAAACAGGATGCTCACAAGAAGAACATGTAGAGCGGGACTTAATTTAGTTAATTATGCCATTGATTGGATTGTGAAAAGTCTCCGTTACTTACCAGACACCCATCAGTTGAACTTTAGCTGTCCTGGTGATGTTAATGGAAAAGTAATTTCAGAGGCATTTTACATGTACTCGTGAATCTTGGACAATAAGACTATAAATGTGTTTTAGAAAGAAAACAGGGTGGACATTGCATTGTGTGCCATTGTAACTTTAAAGACTTTTCATGTGTAACGGAGGCCAGCTAGTAAGAGCTGTGGAAGTAAACCTCACTCCTGGCCTCAAGAGGTGCACTAGCGATAGACGCTAGAGGCTGTGCGCCTGCCTCCCATGCCGAAAATGCTGGTTCGAATCCCACTCGGAGCAGTGCGAGTAGAACCAGAGGGGTTGCATTGGTTCCATGACCCGGATGGGAGGGAGGTTTAGGGGGGTGAGTGTAGGAGAGGCCAGCTAGTACGAGCCTGAAGTAAGAGCTAGAAGTGGCCTGAAGAGGCACACTACTGTCCTTGTTTGCATTCCTGCTTCCCTTGCTTGAAACGCTTTTGAATCCCGCTCTTAGCGGTGCAAGTGGTACCGGAGGGGTTGCATTGGTGCCATGACCCAGATGAGATTTAGGGGGGTGAGTGTAACAGAGGCCAGCTAGTAAGACCTGTGTTAGTAAACCTCATTCCCCTGGCCCCAAGAGGCACATTAGCGTCCTTGTTTGCGCTCCTGCCTCCCATGCCGGGAACGCTGATTCTAATCCCACTCGGAGCGGTGCGAGTAGAACCAGTGGGGTTTCATTGGTGCCATGACCCAGATGAGAGTGAGGTTTAGGAGGGTGAGTGTAACAGAGGCCAGCTAGTAAGACCTGTGTTAGTAGACCTCACTCCCCTGGCCTCAAGAGGTACACTAGTGTCCTTGTTTGCGTGCCTGCCTCCCATGCCGGAAACAGCCGTTCGAATCCCGCTTGGAGCAGTGCGAGTAGAACCGGAGGGGTTGCATTGGTGCCATGACCCAGATGGGAGTGAGGTTTAGGGGGGTGAGTGTAACAGAGGCCAGCTAGTAAGACCTGCGTTAGTAAACCTCACTCCCCTGGCCTCAAGAGGCCCTTTAGCGTCCTTGTTTGCGCTCCTGCCTCCCATGCCGGAAACGCTGATTCTAATCCCACTCGGAGCGGTGTGAGTAGAACCAGTGGGGTTTCATTGGTGCCGTGACGTGGATATGGGTGAGTGTAAGAGAGTCCAGCTAGTAAGAGCTGTACGAGTAAACCTAACTATCCTGGCCTGAAGAGGCACACGAGTAAACCTCACTCTCTTGGCCTGAGGAGGCACACTAGTATCCTTGTTTGCATGCCTGCCTCCCATGTCGTAAACAGCCGTTCGAATCCCACTCGAAGCAGTGCGAGTAGAACCAGAGGGGTTGCATTGGTGCCATGACCCAGATGAGAGTGAGGTTTAGGGGGGTGAGTGTAACAGAGGCCAGCTAGTAAGACCTGCGTTAGTAAACCTCACTCCCCTGGCCTCAAGAGGCACTTTAGCGTCCTTGTTTGCGCTCCTGCCTCCCATGCCGGAAACGCTGATTTGAATCCCATTCAGAGCGGTGTGAGTAGAACCAGTGGGGTTTCATTGGTGCCATGACGTGGATGGGGGTGGATGTAAGAGAGGCCAGCTAGTAAGAGCTGTGCGAGTAAACCTCACTCTCCTGGCCTGAAGAGACACATTAGTGTCCTTGTTTGCATTCCTGCCCCCCTTGCCGGAAACAGCGGTTTGAATCCCGCTCTGAGCGGTGTGAGTAAAACCAGAGGAACGGTGCCGTGACCTGGATAGAAGTGAGGTTTAGGGGGTGAGTGTAACCAAGGCCAGCTAGTAAGAGCAGTGCAAGTACACTTCACTCCCCTAGCCTCAAGAGACGCACTAGTGATAGACGCTAGAGACCGTGTGCCTGCTTCCCATGCCGGAAATGGTGGTTTGAATCCCGCTCAGAGCGGTGCGAGTAGGACTGGTGGGGTTTCAATGGTGCTGTGACCCGAATGGGAGTGATGTTTAGCTGAGTGTAACCAAGGCCAGCTACTAAAAGATGTCCTCATCCTATAAAGTCTAACATCAATATCTGAAGTATCTCCTTGCTCCGTTACCACAAAAAGTAACTTGCGCCACTCTTTTGAAATCAAGTATTGCACTTAAATGGAAGTCTGTGGGGCAAGGCATTGCACTGGAATAAACATTGCTTGAATAAAACTACAAGTTGCGTATTGCATTGAAACCCTCCAAAATGCCTTGCGCCATAGACCTTCATTGTACGTTCATAACTGTAACTGCACTTTTGTTTGTTTACAAACTGAGGGCCAAGCCGAAATGAAATGAGATAATCGATCGTGGCGCAGATGCTATTGATAGAGCTTAACTTGTTCTGAACCCGGAACATTCAATTAATCCAGAGATCTTGTTACAGCTGTAGGCACTGGATCTGTGCGCTCACGGGCAAGATGTCTAGATGTGTTAGCAGATGCCCGAGGCAAGGCCAAACCTCACAACTTCAGCCTGTCCATCTGAAGGGAGATTTTGGAAGATGGGAGAGTGTCTGTCTCTGGAGATCTGGGATACTCTGGACCTCTTCCAGCATGCCTGGCACATCACATCTATTTCTGGTCCAGCTCTCACATAAGGGCAGTGGAACAGGCTTCCACGTTCACGGTCGAAATTCTTTTCCAGTGATTTAATTAAATATTGGCCTAAATACAAAGAGATGAGTTAGTGTTGTCTTGGTGACAGGGTCTGAGGATGTCGTGGACTTTTGTTTTCAGTAGGTCAGATGTATATTTTTATTCTCCTCATCGAGTATGCTGTTGAGAGGCTGCATTTAGATCAGATTATAGCTTGTTTCCCAACTGCATCACAGTAAATGTCCTGCCTCCATTCAAGACAGTGGACACGTATTAAAGCTCACTGTCTCGCTGGAATAACTGTGACTCATCTGACATTTTAGTTTCATTTTAGTCTCGTCTCTGTGGCTCGGCTCACTCTCTCTCTCTCTCTCTCTCTCTCTCTGCCATTTTCTCCATCTATGGCTGTTCCCTTTTTTAAACAATGATCATCCTCATGCCAGCGAGTATCACATTCCTCTCCAGCAAATCATGTTTCCTCCAAACTGAATCTTATTAAGGTGTTTGGCTTCTCAGATGTACAAGTGCACATCAATGACATTGTTTAGTAATTTAATTATTGTAGCAACAGCTAACTAGCAACATAGAATTCATGGATGTCATAAATAGATTACAAAAAATATGCAAAGTTCACAGAAATGTGACTTTCAAACCGTAAAGAGAAATGTAATATCCAAAAAAAGATATTTAATGAGAAAGAAATGGGGACCTTATCACCTGGGAATATATTGTCTCTACATGACAGCTTAATTGTTTTAGCAGTGGAGAAAATTAATGTGTTTCTGAACACCAGAAATGTGTAGTTCATTTAGTAAATAAGGGTCAGTTTTGATATCATGTCGACTTTATTGCAAAGTGTAGAATTGATATTATGTTAATTCATGTTTTTACAAAACATTAATGTTAATCATTAAAGACACCAATTTTCTTTCTTCCATTGACCTGCAAGAATTTCCTAAACAGGAAATTGAGAGGACTTTTTAAAATAGCCAATTTCTTTCTTTCTTTCACTCACTCACACACTCCCACTCATTAATTCCCACTCGCTCATTCATTCACTCACTCATTCATTCACTCCCACTCACTCGCTCATTCATTCACTCCCACTCACTCATTCATTCACTCACTCATTCATTCACTCACTCGTTCACTCATTAATTAATTCACTCACTCCCTCACACACACCCACTCACACTCATTCACTCATTAATTAATTCACTCACCCACTCACTCACCCACTCACTCACTCACTCACACACTCACTCACTCACACACACACTCCCACTCATTAATTCCCACTAACTCGCTCATTCGTTCACTCACTCACTCATTCATTCACTCACTCACTCACTCACTCACTCATTCATTCACTCACTCACTCACTCACTCACTCACTCATTAATTCACTCACTCATTAATTCACTCACACACTCACTCTCACTCGCTCACTCATTAATTAATTCACTCACTCACTCACTCTCTCACTCACACATTCACTCGCTCACTCATTAATTAATTCACTCCCTCACACTCTCACTCACTCATTCACTCACTCCCTCGCTCACTCATTAATTAATCTACTCCCACTCATTCATTTACTCACACTCACTCACACACTCTCACTCACTCACTCATTCACTCATACTCATTCACTCATTCATTCACTCACTCACTCACTCACTCACTCACTCTCACTCACTCCATTCATCCACTCATTTAATTCATTCATTCCTTCACTCACTCTCTCTCACTCACTCACTCACTCACTCACTCACTCACTCACAAAACCATATTCTGCTATTTGTCATCACCAGATGTTAGCAGGTGGTAATGCGTAAGGGACATTGTCATTCTAGAGAGCTTTTGATAGGATAAACATATCATACCAAATAATTTTTGGTTCATTTTCCTGCAAAAAGACTTGCTATTTTAAATATAGGCTACACTACCGTTTAAACTTTGGAGTCAGCAAGATTATTGTTTTTGAAATAAGTCTTTTCTGCTCACCAAAGCTGCCTTTATTTGATCAAAAATACAGTAAAAACAGTAATATTGTGAAATATTATGACAATTTAAAATAACAGTTTTTCTATTCTATTTTTTATTTTAATGTAATGTCACATTATGCTTCAGAAATTTTTCTAATATGCTGATTTGGTGATCAAGAAACATTTTTTTATTATTATCAGTTGAAAACAGTGCTGCTTTACATTTTTGTGGAAACTGAGATACTTGTTTTTTTTCTTTGATACATTGTATATCTGCTAAATGTGTTAACGTTTAGCAGTACACCAGAATATCGAGCTAACTTTTGAGTTTAGCTTGGAGTGAGAATAAGAGTAAAAATATAATAAATATGTAATATAGTACATATATTTATCTAAATGCTAGCCTACTCACTAGAGTTAATTTTTCTAGCTAACTAACATGCTATATGGTCATTTGTCATTGAGACATTTTAACATGGGGCTCAATGAGATTCTGCTCCCTTCAAATATGGTTCTTCGCCTGATTTAAAGCCAAACAACTTTTATTTTACTTTCACTCTCAGAAAGAAAGGTACAAAAGCTGTCACTGGGGCGGAACCCTTTCAAAAGGTACACCTTTGTACCTAAAGAGTACCTCAAAGATACACATTGGTGGCAAAAGTGTGCATATATCACCTAAACGGTAGGCTACATATTAGAAGCATGTTTATATACCAGCCGTCTCACTGTCTGCATTGTTCAGAGCAACAGAAAGCAGTCACCATCCCTTGGGCTTGATCTCTCTCCCCAGCAGAGAGTATCAGGTGTGCCACTGACTCTTCCAGTCTTTGTCCTCTCTCTTTTCAGACAGTTCCTGCCTCTGACGCCACTACGGCTATCCTGGAAATCCAAACAGTACAGCCCTGTGTTTGCCTCCGAGGTGAGATATCTCAAATAAAATGTTCTGTGCCTCAAATGCTTGCAGCACTGTGACAGCAAAGCATCTGAGACTGAAGCTTAGCATTATATTTCCTGCTGTCTTGACCTCGATAAGCATGACGTTTGTGTTTGAGATGTGCCATTCCAGGAACTGCTCATGCCCATATGTTCCGGCTTAAGTGTTAATACAGTGATTGTAAAGTGTCAGCCTTGCAGACATAAATCAACTGATGAAAATTAATTAAATTATTTTCAGGTTGAAATTAGTGTCATTCAAACCCTCATATAATTAAATTAATAATCTGTTTATGTATGAGTCAAAATGTATCCATTCATCAAATGGGTGGGCAGAAAATAGGAATAACTGAAAATCTGTCATCATTTACACACCCTTATGCATTTTTCGAACCTGTATGACTTAATTTCTTCCATGGAACACAAAATGAGGTGTTAGGCAGAATGTCCAGGCTGCTCTGGTCCATGTGTAACAGACCAGTAAGCCAGTAAGAGCTGTGTGTGTGTAAACCTCACTCCCTTGGCCTCAAGAGGTCTTTAGCGCCTCCCACGACGGAGACTTTGGTTTGAATCCCACTGGGAGCAGGTCAAGTAGGACCGGTTACATTTGGTGTGCCGTGACCCGTATGGAAGTGAGATTTATGGGGGTGAGTGTAATGGACGTATGCCAGAGCTGTGCATGTAAAACCTCACTCCCCTGGCCTCAAGAGGTGCGCTAGCGACTGACCCTAGAGGCTGTGGTCTTTAGTGTCCTTGTTAGTGCGCCCGCCTCCCATGCCGGAGTCCCCGGTTCGAATCCCCCTTGGAGCAGGTCTAGTAGGACAGGTTACACATACAATAAAAATATTATCAGTGACACGTTATAATACATTTCATTAAAGTTGGCATGAAACAGAAGATGTGATCGTTTTTTCTTCCCTATTGTGACATATCCGAATGATACGGCTCCTTGAACAATAAAAATGTAGGCTGGGACTTGATTTTGATTGTGGGGTATTGATTGGATGGTTGTGGTTTGCTATTGGTCGTTCTCGTGTGACTGACAGGTTGTCCCGCCCTCGCGCCAGTAAACACATCATCAGAGAAGAGATGTTATTTTGATTTAAAGTCCTTGTGAAATCAAAATTGACCATATTTACTTTGTTAGCGCAAATTGCTAGTTTTGTGGTGAACAATCCATCCGTGCAAGTCAATCCGCATCCAAAAATTATTTGGCTTCGTAATCTTTAATCAAAATCTGAAAATGCTCCTCCCCTCTACATTGGTAGGCCTTTTTTGATGACGTCTCTTTGACGGCTTGGGCTTCGACGCCGACATGTCATCATTAAACACGCCCATCCAACTGACAGTCTGTTGCCCGCGAGCTAATAAACAGAGATGGCGAGGAGGTGCGTTTTCTGAATGAAACGCCTATGTTTCTATATCCTATCAGGTCATAGGGAGGAAAAAACAAACCACGTCCTCTGTTCTGCTCATTTAGTATTCCGTTTCTCTCGGAAATACGTCAAATCACTGAAATAAAGTCGGTTGCAACTTCCGGTTCACTGGGACTTTAAGATTATGAGGGCACATTATTTTTTTTAAATAATGATGTGCACAGGTAAAGCATTTATTTAAAAAAATACTGCAATATTTCATAAAAATATAATTGTCCATTTTGACAACATTGCTACATATAAAACGCTTAAAAGATCATTAGTCTTGGAGTGAAATTCGACAAAATGTCATGTTTTATCTGCTATTTTTTTTTTTCACAGAAATGTTCCAAGGAAGAAAGTAGGCCTAAATCATATGAACATGTGGGTGAGTAAATAATGACATAATTTTAAATCATGAGTTAATTATTAACTCTTTATAATTTGACATTAAGATATCATGTTTTATTTGAGAAGTGTACAATCCACAAACTCAGAATGTTATGATTTGTTGCTTGCGTTTTAACTTTTTAGTGGTTTCTAGTTTATTATTGACAAACAGCTTCTAAATGACTGGCAACTGGTCCAAAATACAATTAATCCAACAGTAATTAGGCTACTAAATTAGTGTAGGCTAATATAGAGATTATATTCTGAACTCCATGGCTTGTATATTTGCACCACCCTCGTGCGCCTGAGGCTCTTTAAATGTATTATAGTGGCGTTATGTTCATCATGTCCACATGATGTTTGTTGCTGAGAATGTCTTGTCATATTTGTAGCTGAGTGTGGATCGTGATGTGTCGGTGTGAGGACTGACTGGCTGTAGTGTTGGACGGGGGAGGCGCTTCTGTGCTCTATAAGCGTATGTTTTCCCAATAGAAAATTTCCTGTTGTCATACGCACCATAGACACGCGCGCGCGCTCACCTCCTTCACGGGGAAGCGCGTGGAGTTGTCAGATTTGAAGGAATATTCCCACAATATAAGCTTGTTTGCGTGATAGAGATACATTCTGCATCAAGTGAATGTGTAGCCCGTGTATAATTTCAGAGGACAATGTTTTGTGTGTGAGGTAAGTTAAGTCTGTTCTTTGGTTCAGAGTAATCTTGTTAAACAGAGTCTACGCTGATGTTGACGCAACAGTGTCGCTTTTGTGATGTTTTGTGATCTCGGAAATGTAACGTAGCCTATTTACAAGTGTGTTTGTCCGACACAAATGCTACTATGCGTTTAATGAAAGAAAAAGAAAATGCTCGTTGCAATAACGCTCGCAAAGTGAACACAAACAGTTCGCGTGCGTGAGAGGAGTTGTAATTTTCCGCGATGTTTTTGCCATGTTTTCAACGATGCTTCAATAATTTCCCGTCACTAGAGTTTGAACTACTCTTAGTTTCTTTCAAATTGAGCAGTCAACAGGTTCGCCGTCGTATCAGTTGTAGATATTTAGTATTATTTCCCATTCAAATGCTTTTTTGAATATGTCACGGGTGCCATTGATGGAACAGGTTGATGTGCGTGACTGAGTCAGACATGAAGCGCTCAATGCAACAAAATACACTCATTCACTGGCATTAACCTGTTCCTTTCACCTCAGTGTTGACTTACATATTATTATTAGTACTAATATTAACCCTTAGTCAGCTTTCTTTAATTAATGTAATCGAACAACCATGTTGTTCACTCTAAAAAAAATATCCTAACTGCATTTCAGAAACTCGCAGTTTTTGCACACAGGTGTAGGTTAAAATCTGAAGTTTGCATGTCCAAATAAATATTTTACAACTCAAACTCCTTGTAGGCTGTAAACAAACTATATCTGATTTGTGAACAAATAATAATTTCTGTGAATCAAACAAATATATATAGGTATATAGTGTAAAATAGATTTTTTTTTGCGTCATTCACCTTTCTGTATAAATATCGGCATGGGTATCGGTCATTAAAAGCCCTTATTTGTTGACCACTTGAATAATAATTGGTTGACCACAATTAATTAGAAATGCACAGAAATGTAAAAATGAACAATGTGCAATGGAGTATTGCATTTTCTTTTATGATTCTCATAGACAGCCCATTGTGAAACGGATAGGCCTATTATTGTCTCGATTTAGCATATTAAAATTTAAATCTTTAAAAGGTCTGCATCTGAAATGTTACTAATTCTTTAGGTTGGAACCACTTGTTGAATGAGCATGGATTGTTTCATTAGGCCATTGACAAGATTAAGCTGGTAGAGTAAACACGGCTCAGGTTTAGTTTCCTGTTTTCCACATTTGGTGTGGAAGAAGGGCTGCCATTTTGGGGCTCGAGTTTCTCAGCAGGTGTCTCTCATTCCCATTAATGCTTGCGGAGGTGGAATCAGACTCTGGGAGAATTTCCACACACAGCATCCGAGACCTGCGGCACTGAATCTGTGATGTGCACTGGTGTTGGCAGATCCAGAGACACACACTGAGTGATGAGTGTCTATGTGTGTGTGTGTGTGTGTGTGAGGTTGACATAGCAGCCCATTACTGTCATTCCATGCATATTTGTTCACGCCACTCCACAGGTGGAGAAAATGAATTACTGCGTTTGTAGCAAAATTGCTTGGCACCCAATGGAAAAGACATTAAGATTGAGTGGTTGCTTTTAATTTGCTTTTAATGTACAGGGGGGTGGATTTTAAGTGCCTTTTCATAAACATTGTGTTTTGATAATGAAATACAAGCACACATTTATCTTTAAAGGAATAGTTGTGATTAATTTGCTAGTGTTGCTCTCATTTAATTCCAAACCTGTATGACTTCCACCGTGGAAAACTAAAGAAGATATCTTGTATGCCTCATACCCGAATATGATGCTGCAAATTTGAAACAGAAGTGACTTTCATATTGAGTCAAATGAATATTTTGAGTCTTTTGTGTATATTGTTTGTTTGTACCTTGGCATTCCCTGGTAATTTTTTCCGTTTTTATTGTATTTTTTCAAGATCTCTGGTGTTACACAGAAGACATAAAAAAAAATTCAAATCATATGGATTTGAATGATGTGAGACTGTGTAGATGGCAATATCTCTTCAACGATATGCTTTATGTTTAGAACCAATGCATTCAGCAAAAAGTAATGCATACAGCAAAAAAAGAGCAGGCCTATGTTCCTTAATTTCCTCTCTCTTTCTTCTCTTCCCACTTCTCCACTCACTCACTTGTATAAATAGCTGTGATAGTCAGCAGTGAGGCCTTTGACTCTATCAGCACTTTGGGTTGCTGAGGTTAATCTTTGCTCTTATATATCAAGCCTTTATTCTTTAACACCTACAGTAGTCATGGGTCACGGCACCAAAAAATTAACCCTCATCCCTCCCTCGCACTTTGTAAGAAATCCTACCCTTTTTGTTATTTTTATTTCATTTACCTAAAAATTAGCCTACTAGATTTTATCCATAAATAATAAATAAATAATAATTTAAGCACATTCTTTCAACTTAAATTCAAGATAACTCACAATTTTATGCAAATGTCTTACATTGGGTGTCTTTGCTGACCTCTTGTGGAAAAAAAATAAATAATATAACATGATATTTCATGACTCTTGCCACTAGATGGCTGTATAGTAGCCTGGTTAAAACCAGACCATTCTCAGTAGTAACTGAGTTATGGTCTGGCAAAGCTTCATAGACAAATCATTTCCAAAGGGGCGTCACCAACAGGCGTCGCTCAAATGCCTCTCGGCGCAATTGGATAGACCTAAAACCAATCAGAGCGATGAGGGAGATGACGTATGCAGAGCGACGGAGAAACATCTGACTCTGGCCGTTTCTCAATATTCGTTCTTGTCTGTACTTGTGTTCTCAAATAGGAAATGTCCCCGGTTTCCATTTCAGGAATCTGGTCACCTTACCTAAACCACGTATTAATGTTTAATATATTATTTTTTAAATGTAAACGAAAAGAGGCAGGGTGTTTTATACTTCGTTTTATTATAAATATATAAGATAATCAATGTAGGCCTAGCTACGCGTTGCCTGAACCACATTCGTGTGGCTATTATTATTATTATGTTTAATTTTTTTATGAAATGAGGCAGTGGTGTTTTATGACATATTTCGTACGCAAACTTCTGACTTGCGTCCGTGACTTACCAAGTTTGACTCCGGAGAACGAACTCCTGAGGACGGGAGGACACTAGTCCGCCTACTATGCTCTTGACAGTATCACTCAGTATATATTTGAATATGTAGTGCAGGCAATGCATATTATCTTCAATGCATGTTTATAACAAAACGAAATATAAAAAACCCAGCCGCTTTTCGTTTACATTTAAAAAAACACACACATAATATAGGCTATGATTATCACTGTAATAAATTAAATATGACACAAAACACAACCCAGTCTCTTTTTGTTAAATGTCAGTTTATGTGTGATCATCAATAGCAAATATAAAAGTATAAGTAAAAGGTATAAGAAGCTATACAATAAATAAAGCAATTCAGTCAAAGTCAGCGCTAGGAGACAACAACGGTAAGGTTTAATATCTTAAAAATATAAAGTTATGGAACTTCACTTTGCCCTCAGACAAAACAATCTGTCTAGGAACAAATTATAGATTAATGATTGCAAAGATCAGCCGTTAGATCTACACAAGACGAGACGGTTTAACCACTACAGAGACATCAGAGCCAGCGGCAGACGGCAGAAGGACTGGCCGAGGAAAGGCGTCTCTCGGCGGGCTCAATAATCGTTTGAGCGCCGCTGAACCACTGGAACTCACAACTCCGAAAACGGCAGATCAAATTTACAAAAAAGGGCGCTCTCTTTATAAATAAACCACAGATTTGAGCTTTAAACAATTTCATTCACTCCTGAAAAGGACTTAAAACTATATTTTGTAAAACATTAACACTACCAGAGGACTCTCGCTAAGACCCATTCGTTTAGCCACCAAAGGGCCAAGCTGGTTTCAGACTTTTGCCGAATCCAGTCGGTAAGACAGCGATAACATCTTTTTTAGATATAAAGGCTTCGAGTGTTGTTCTTTGCTCGGGTTTTAACGAAAATGAAAAGTTTAAATCGCTTAAAACAGATGCGATAGCTGATTCGAACGAGTGATGCTCCACAGCAGCGGAAAATCTGCTTCAATGTCGCTGCGCTGTCGTCATCGTGTAAAGCCCGCCCCAACGTTTCTGATTGGTGCCGCGATTTCTAGGGTTTAGAAATGGGTTTGAATGGACTCTTTGCCAGACTACTTGCAGAGCAAATCTAAATTTGCCGGAAGTTGTCTGGGTTTTCCCAGGCTAGCTGTATAGCTCTTTATGAAGCAAATGAGCTGTTCTGCTGGGTCCTAAAGTCGGTTCCTCTCAGGATGCATTCAGATAAACACGTAGACATAATAAAATAATTTTTTGGTAAAGTTCTAGCATTTTTAGTTAGAATTTTGTACTGTGTACTGAAGCATTCCTCACATTCAATTCATTCCTAAGGGGGTCCAACTGACCCGTGAGGGAATGATTTGTTACTTTTAAAAAATTTCAACCACAAAACTTGTCAATTTTTTTCCGTGTGTATACGTAGTTCAAGTATGACAAAAGTCCTAGGGTCTTGGACCACTCCGATGAACACTCAATTGTTTAAAAAAAAAAAAAAAAAATATATATATATATATATATATATATATATATTTATATAAATAAATAAATAAATAAATAAATAAATAAATAAATATTCGGGTCAAAATGACCCAAGGGAAGGATGAATCTTTTAAAAAATCTTCCGCTTCCTCTCCACCATAGTTCTTAAAGGAGTCCTATTATGCTCATTAAGCATTAAAAAGTTCATAATTTTGTTTATAGGGCACTAGAGTACGTTTACATAATTTATCATAAAAAAATCGCATGTTGCCACACCTTTTTTCATCTGCCATCTGAACGCTCTGTTTTAGATTTGGTTTCTTTAAAACCCACCTTCCA
The DNA here is from genome assembly GCF_949357685.1 of Gobio gobio. NCBI lineage: Eukaryota > Metazoa > Chordata > Actinopteri > Cypriniformes > Gobionidae > Gobio > Gobio gobio. Next base: position 39,538,153 of record NC_137114.1, read on the forward strand.
AAAAGCACAGTCTGCTGTGATTGGTCAGCCGGAAAGGTAACGCTCTTTACCATAACCAGCGAGTATCAGCTCTGATCTGCCGTCAGTTTTGCCGTATCAGTTTGAGCCCGAGTTCAATAATGAAAGTCAAGAACAACAAGCTGAACCTGAACCACCTTCACATGCACGAATTGTGCAGGACGTTTCACACTGGTAATTCTTTATTTTATACCTCTCTTACATATTATAACTGTGCCATTTAAAACATTTGACCTGCATCGAACTGCATGGTTCAGAAAGCAGAAAAATGGTGAGAACACAACAATAGGTTGTGGTTGTATACAGCTGAGGAATAGAAAACACACTTTAACCACTGTTTCTTCAGTTCATTCGCCCTAGGAAGGCCAAAAAAGGCAGTTTAGATTCGAGGTGGAAAAATTGTGTCTCTGACATAGTGACAACTCACTAATAACCTTGCAACACCCCCATTTTTTTTGTGTATGTCTTGGGAATTATTTAAAGGTGCACTATGTAACTTTTCCGCCCACTAGAGGTCGCCTGTTCAAAACGAAGGCGTAGCTTGATGTCGTTTGAGTTTGAGCGCAGAATCTTGGGACATGTGGTCTTCACCTCACAGCCGGTGGAAAAGAATCGGGATAGGATTAGGGCAGAAATCATGTTCATAGATGCGATTATTAACGTTACTGTAGTATGAAGCAGAGCAGGACCAAGTGTTGTGGGAGCGGAGCAAGGCTGCTGGAGCGATTGTTAATAAGATGAACGCAACACACGCCTCACGAGCAGCAGGACTTTTATTATGCCACAGTCGCCGGCGCCACTTCCGCTTTTCTGGTCATGAGTATGAGGTAACGCAGCTCTGTTTATCATATTAAAATTGGCTGCTATGACACTTGTTCACACTGCAGTGAGGGTAAAGCGTTTCTGCAAAATAAAACCAGAATAAAATTCCTTGGTTAAAATAGCAATTTTCTCACGATTTACAAATATTTGGAAACATTTGGGATATTGTAAGTACTCAACTGAACAAAATATATGACACTGGCCTAGTGGTTTTTGGATATTTTACTGAATTTTTTCAAATGAGAAATGGAGTTCAGAAACAGTGTTTACTGATATAGAGAATAACTAACTTTGGAGTGACTTTGTGCTTTGTAACATTGCAGACCTTTTTTGGAGCCACATTACACAAAGAGTTGAAAGTAAGTTGAAAAGGTAAAATCGCGCAATAGTAAAATATGCATCAATGACTCATTCACAAGATAAGAACAAATTACATGATGCCATATTCGGTGCCATATTTGATTCGAAAGCTACAATTTACCCAAGATCACTTAGTCACAATTACACTGACTGCCCTTTTGTGTTAACAAGCCCACAAGCTGTGAAGAAGAGTTTGTGTGGCACCACAGGTGTCAAAAATGAGTGACAGCCAGAGAGGGACATTGTGTGCCCCGTTTGAAAGGATGGTAGAGACTGTAAACTGTAGATGCGATCAGAGTCCCATGAGAATGGCAGGCGGGTGGTTTTTCATTGATGTTGAGGAAGGCTCAGGGAGACAGCCAGCACAAACTGGGGCAGATGGGTTTTATTAATGCAAACCCAGTAGCAGATAACTGGGCACAAGGACACTGCCATAAATTGCTGGTCCTTTTGCCGCATTGTAGGAATACTACAGAGCTGTCAGTTATTAGATAATAATCATAATTAAAATACAATTATAAAAATAAATCATTTGAATATATCATAATAAGGCAGTGATATTATCAACAAATTGTCAATTCAATTAAACTCAAATAAAATACTCAATTAAAGGCACAATATGTAAGATAGATTTTTTAATTAAAATATCCAAAATCAGAACAATGTTATATATTTTGTTGACTTGTGTACTTGCATTATCCCAAATGTTTCCAACAATGTTTAAATCAAGAGAAATAAGCAATTTTAACCAGGACACGGATCGTGTCAGTGCATCACCTATCAATGACATCATCATACCCGCTTTACCATTGATTTCCTTGAGTTTTATTTTCTAGAAACCATGGAAACACCAAAGACACTTTAATATATTATGTTTTATTAGACAAGTGAGCAACTGTTTGGATACATTCATCGACATAAAACTAATTGTTATACAGCTCAACACAGTTAAGGCCCTTTCACACCGGACGCGTAACGGAAAAACGAATATTTTGTGTGCGAATAGTTCGCGTCAAAACCATTCACATCAGCCGCGACGTTTCAGAGCTCCAACATTCCGAAACATTTGCGGCGACAGCTGAGAAAACACGGACACTTCCTCATTCAGTGAAGACGAGCTTTTCATTTTCGTTAAAAGACAGAAAAGAAGGTTTTGGGTGCAACCAGTCTTAAAGAACAGAGAGTCTGAAGGGGAGTATGCTAATCTTGTACAGGAGCTAAAACTTTATCATGGCCGGTTCCGCACTTACTTTCAAATGTCCGTGGGACAATTTTAAGGAGCTCCTCCAGAGACAGTAGCAGCGCATCTGACGAGACAAACACACGACTACCAGTCGATCCGGAGCTGCTGTGTTTCCAGTTGAGTCACAATGTAAACATTTAAGTGCCACAGTCGTACTGACGGAAACGCATTCACTTTACATAGTCGCGTACACAATTAGTTTTAGAAAAAAATGTGCGAGTTTTAACTCAAAAGGTTATGTTATCGTTGTCTGTAGCCTACAGTGGGCAAACACAGTTTCAGCTGTACACCTGTAACTACAAATACAGCTGTAATATCATGAGAATGCGATACCTGGCAAAGGGTAATGTTGATTGAATAGCTAATGACATCAACTGGACATTTCATCACCTTTGTTTCCTTGTATGTGATTGGTTGAAGCCTTTTCTGTCACTGCGAGTGTTAAAAAAAATCGAAACGAAAAAGAAAATATAAATTTGCCACAGCACATTCGCGTTCGGTGTGGAAGCACTCATTGCACAAACAGCTGATCAAAAAATAAAACCATTGCGCAAATTAATCGCGCGTCAAAATCACGTCCAGTGTGAGAGGACCTTTAGTCTGATTGTTTAAATCTGGTTTTCTTGATTTACCGCGAGTACCGTGTTTTACCATGCCTAATATCGATCTAGCTTACTGCAGTGTGCAACAAGTGTCTCATTGTAGCCACCGAGCGAACACACAGAGTAGCATTATAACATAACTTTCAACACACTTAAATGTATCTAATATGATAAAACAGTGCTGCCATACCCCACATACACATAAGCGGGAGAAGCGGTTTTGTTTTGTATAAGTGACCTCTAGCGCCGAAAAATTACATATTGTGGCTTTAAATAAAATGTAAGCTTGACATGGCGGAACGTACATCAGAAGTGCAAGCGTAAAGTGTAGCTCTGCAAATGGTGGGGAACTACCACACAACAGGTTGCACTGACATCAGATATAATTCTTATTTAACGTCATTGGTTTGATATTTGTGGCATACTGTTAAGGGTCAGAGCCCACTGCATACTATATGACTGTTATAGAGCCCTCAGGCATGATGTGCAGCACACAAGCCATAAGTAGACCGTCTGTCCTTCAATAAAACACGCTGATGTCTGAAAGGTAGGCTGCAAAAACAGATGCTCTACACTCAGTAGTTTTTCATGCGTGCCAGCGACTCGACCACGAGAAATTGGAAGATGCAGATTAAAGCACACTTGGAACCCACAGGGGCTTCTGAGGGCCAAAACTGTCGACCGAATGATCTTGTTACCTGAGGACATTGAGCAATTGGGGCCAGGACACAACCTTCAGCTGTGTGCTTCAGTCACATTTTCAGAAGACAAAGAGTTTTTTCAGCAGTGAAACTCAGATCACAATGAAACGTTTGTTGGTTAAACCCCCTAGGCATGCATTCTAGAAATTTTGGAAGTACTAGTGCACTTTGAAGTAATTTTATATAGTGTTAGTGTGTGATAGGGACACAGAGTCTTTTAACTCAGGATGTAAAAATGCATCAATCTGACAAAGAAAATTCAGTGCATCAATTATAATGATACGATTATGGTAATACTCTTTGTATTCATTAATGGAGGATTCTTCAATTAGGGGCACGTTTGACAGGAAATCTTAAAAAAAATGAAACACTTTCCGTCTATGTTAAAACATTTATCGCATATCCCTGAATAAAGATCTTCTCATGGCCTTGGATCAACCTCAAGAAGATTTTAGTATAATGTGATGGGAATTAAAAAATATCTCGGTGGCGAAAAAGTTGGATAACCTTGGACTTGCTATCACAACACAGGTCAGCTAGCAGGTAATTAACTTTGGCTTTATAAATATATAATTAATCTTAGTATTTTACAACAGCATCAAACATGACTCAGTCAATCTCTCATACAGATGTCACTTCATTGCAATAGTATCACATGCTTTCCACTGCATCTGTGCGATTCTTTGCAACCTCTTTGTTATGTTATCTATAAATTATTAAATTTTTGTTGCTGCATGTTTATTTTATGAAACCTTGCCAGGCATGTGGAACGTGATAACCTTTTTATATAGGCAGTAAGGCCATGAAGCTGCAGTGATCCGCTCCGAGCCTAAAGGCCTGTTCACACCGGGACGATTTTCACACGCGTTTATCACCGACGTTTAACGCCTCGTGACTAAACAAAGGGCGCCAATGTGAGTGTGCACACTGACACGCAAAACGCCAGACGTAAAAGCATAATTTTTTTTAAAAACGCCATGGGTTTGTTTTTTTCTTCGGCAAGGCACGTTACAAACCGACCGACCAATTGTTCACGTGCCTGGAGCTGCTGAAGCTACAGGAAAACACCACTTGGTGGCACTCAAGCACAAAACGGTCTTGCCGAGCACACATTGATACGACAAAGAGGAAGTAAGTAGCCAAAGATGATGTGCGGATTTATAAATGGTTTGGTTTCTTACAAACGTTATTAACGTGGCTATAATTATGGATGCTTGAACAAATTATGAATAAGTATGCAGTGTCATAACTACATCTGACGTTTATAACAAACCAAACAGTTTGAAAATCATTAGAAAATTGAGCAAGTTATGGTTATTTAAAAAGTGCAAGCACCATGAAAACAATGTTACGAGTGAGCGAGCTGCCTGTGACAAGATGGCCGCCAGGTGCGGACGTCGACCTGCATTGGCCAGCAGCGCGGACGAGACATCTAGCCTTTATTATGTATATCTATGGTGCTGCTTGCCAGTTAGCAAAAGTGTGTGAATGGTTGGTTTTGGCTAGCACGAAAATACAGTTTCTCTTCTTCTTCTGTGTGACAAGCGAGTGTCAGAAGCGTAAAGTGGCGCAGCACCACCTTGTGTACCGGGAGCGCCATCTACTGAATTTACACGTTCGTTCGGCGCATCACCAGTGAAAATCGCTTCGTGTGAACACAGACGCGCCGAAAAACACTGGCGATAAGCGCACGCGAAAATCGTCCGGGTGTGCACAGGCCTTAACAATGCCCTTCAGCTTTTATAAAATCACTGTACACTACAACTTCTTGGGGCTTATTAATTCATTAGATAATTTATTAAAATTGAACCAAACTGTTTCATAATGTATGGATTTTTTAAGTAAAAAATTGTAGTTGAATCCTTATCAGAGCAAACACAGCTTTTGGAAAGTTCAGTTAAAAGTAGTTTTTCCTCCAGAATACTGAGGCTCTGGGCTGCCCTCTTGTTCCGTGCGATACATCAAGCTTACTGTCAGACAGTGTGTTCGCTTATAACAGGTTTCAAGCCTTGTTCTTGGTTTGATTAATAAGGGTCCTCCAGGCCCAGTAAACACTTGCTCCGTATGGCCCCCACACACTCATGCACAGCTCCAGGGACGCGAGTCAGACAGAGGGGCACATCTGCTGGGTACATACAGTAATTAAGTCCATTAAACCAGCATTCAGCCATGCTAATGTTGTTTTACCATCAACGAGGAAGCTTCAGTCATCGATGCTTGTAAAGCACCTCTCTGGACTCTGAAAAGGTCCTCAATTTAATTTAAAATGGACATGCAGTACTTGTTTCCATGGCAGAGTGGGTTCTCAATTCATAAAGCTGTGCGTACAATGATCCTAAATATGAATGTACATCAATTTCTGAAATGTTCCTATACAAGCGAATCATAATGCATCCATATGCACAAAATTGTGTCCTAAATGCATCCTATTTTATAAATCGCTGTTCATCGTAACCCTAAATTGGGCGACGTATCCTAGGGGATAGAAACATTTGAGAGGCAGGGAAAGTGTTTGTCTCATTTCTTGGTTTCATGTTGAAAGAGTGTTTGTTGTGAATAGTTTAGATATGGGGTCTGTTCTTCGTACGACGCTAACTCATTTAGCTGCATTTGATTGTTGGCGATTTGGCTTGATCTTGGATCGTTTGGTTCTTTGAAGCTCATCCTGGACTTGCTGTCATAGCAACAGGTCCGTAAACTTAAACCTGCTCGAGCTGCTTATTTCATGTGAACAGGATTGGATTGCATCTTGAGGTGATGCTTAAAATCTGTCCCAGCAAAGCTATTATTACAAGAGTTCATTACTGAACCAGGGGCAACAATATTTTATAATAATGATAATATAAAAATGTATTTGAGAATAATATGTTGTGTATAATATTATAGACAAAGCCACTTGATTGAGATATTTATTTTGATAGAATAATTACTTTATAATGTTATCATCTTACATGTTGTACAGTTACTCTGAGCCGTGCATTAATTTGAACAGTTACATATTATGGGATGGTTTAATGCAGCGCAAGAGATGCACTTGATTCGTTCATACATTCTTTATGTATTATGTATTATTCTGTATTTATCTTTATTAGATAAAAAGATATATTCAGATAAAAGTTTATATATTTCTTGCATGCTTAAAACGTTTTTGTTTAGCGTTAGCTTATTAGTTACGTTTTTACATTTTTCATAATCTGTCTGTAGAAGGCTTTTATAGCTCATATAAGCAATTCTTGCAAAACAATGAGAATTGAAAGATGGACAAATAAATGTTCCCCAAAAGCTTTGTGTGTCATATTTGACATTTACATGAAACAATTACATTTTAAACATCAAAAAATGGTGTATGAATAATCAAGTAAACCCAAGTTGCTTCAGTCCAGTAAATGTTTCTTACATTTACATTTCTTAGCAAAAAAGACTGCTTGATAAAAAAAAAAAACAGAACTATCAATCTGAGGAAAGAAGGCATGAAGTAGATTGTGTACATGTTTTTCAGCAGTTTTGGTTATATTGATAATTTATAGGCCCTAGAAATGTGCGTATTAAATATGATACAGTAGGCTATAATATTCATAAATAGGCATTTTGCTTATTATTCAACAGAATTTTACAAAGAATGTTTTGTTTAGTAGAATAAATGTTGTAAAAAATTTGGCTAAAATGTTGTAACGCATTGCCAAACAAGCTTTCTTTTTTCGTGAATTTATACCTTCAAACTGGCAACATATCCTAGGGCAGTGGTTTTCAAACCTGTCCTGGAGGACCCCCAGCACTGCACATTTTGTATGTCTCCCATATTTGACACACCCACTTCAGGTCTTGCGGTCTCTAATAATGAGCTCATGAGTTGAATCAGGTGTGTTAGATGTCGGGAGACATACAAAATGTGCAGTGCTGGGGGTCCTCCAGGACAGGTTTGAAAACCACTGTCCTAGGGGATACAAACATTCAAATCCAAAATAAAAGTCATGTTTTTTCGTTTAGTTTTTTATCCTGAAATTGTATTTTGTGTCCGAAGATAATTAGGGCCCGAGCACCGATGCTGTGAGGACCCTATTGTATTTGCTCCGCCTATTATTATTCTTCTCCCAAATGAATCACATTTTTGAGAGCCTAAACATGCTCGAAAACTCATGAAACTTTGTCAGAAGTGGCGAAAATGTACATCTGATATGGGTTTCTGAATATTAATGCATATTGTGAATGTCTATTTATTTTTACATTTTGATAATGTTGGATTATTTTAATTACTGTTATGCATGAGCACATTTGGCGAACGCAAATTTTTTGCCTTTATACATCTAGATGTTGCTTACTTTTGATGTAAAATTAAAATCCATGGATTTTAGGGTTTAATCTGATCATGTTTTTTTTTTTTATAAACGACTAACGAGGAGGTTGTAGGTTCATAACCCGCAGTGGATGTACAATGTATACATTGTGTGAGTGTGCAAGGCACTTTCTCACTTGTTACAGACTACTTGTTATTCCAAGCAAACTGACTTGTGTCGCTCTTGGTTTTTTTAGGTGCACCCAATGGTCTGTATGATCTCCTCATTCACTTTGAGATGACCAAGGAGAACTGAAAGACACCCTGGCGCCACCTCAAGGTTTCTATTTCTCTGTCTCCTGCCTCCGCTCCTCTATGGGTTCCCGAAGTCAGGGGTTCTTCCACCACCAAGACCACCATCACCACCACCATAACCAACACCACCATCACCGCAGTTCAGTGATGCCTGCTGTCCCCCGCCTGGTGCCCGAGACCAGCAGCCTGTTGGGGGGCATCGCCCAGATCACTCCTTCCCTGTTCCTTGGCCGGGGGAATGTGGCATCCAACCGCAGCCTCCTCCTGTCCAAAGGGATTACCTGTGTGGTGAACGCCACCATCGAGCTGCCCAACTTCAACTGGCCGCACATGGAGTATGTGAAAGTGCCGCTGGCCGACATGCCTCATTCGCCGATTTCGCTTTATTTTGACAGTGTGGCTGATAAGATCCACAGCGTGGGCCGTAAACGGGGAGTAGTGCTGGTGCACTGTGCGGCTGGGGTAAGCCGCTCCGCCTCGCTCTGTTTGGCCTACCTCATGAAGTACCACAGAGTTTCCCTGGCCGAGGCTCACGCCTGGGTCAAGGCCCGCCGACCTGTCATTCGTCCTAACGGAGGGTTCTGGCGCCAACTCATTGAGTATGAGAGGAAACTGTTTGGCAGGAATTCTGTGAAAATGATCCAGACACCATACGGTGTCATTCCTGACGTGTACGAGAGGGACCGCAGGAACTTGGCACCTTACTGGGGCTTGTGAAGAAGGGTTTGGACTTTGGTTCAAACGTAGAGGACGGGTCCGATAACCCATCTTTGACTCCATTGTCTTCCGGGCTCTTTCTGTACGTCCGCGTGTCCCTTCTGCCAGAGTATAAAGCGAGACAGGAGTGCTTCTGTCCATTTTTAAGAGGGAAGAAGTCACTTTGACTCCATATTTTATGAGGTCAGGAGTGATAATTCATCCTTGAATCAGGGCTCGACATTAACGCTTGTCCACTTGTCCAGGACAAGAGAATTTTACTTGCCTAATCAATAGCCTCATTAGAACTTCAGTGACAAAAAATAACTAGGAAAGCAACGAAACATGAATGATTCTGATTTTATGATTGACAATGAGCGTAACAGCACACACAAGAGAATCACAGAAGGAACATACTGAGGTAAAAATTCAAAATGTTGAGTTTATTCAAGTATAGTTAAGTAACATAACACGACCGAGGGAGCTGTTTTACCATATTACGATTGCAAATGTTGCATAGATTTTATAGTTCAATAAACAAGTAGTTAATATTAAGATACTTAATACCTGACTTGCCACCACCTACTGGCGGTTTAGTTTCATGTTTAAAAGTATCATGGCATTTTTTTACCAACATTTATTTGTATATTCAAAATATATTTAAAACACTAATCTCATAACATTATTTATTGCAGTTATAATTTTGCAGTGTAAATTTAATTTGATTGGTAACAGCCCTATAGTGTCTTATTGATCAAATGTGAGAAATTTGACACAAAAAGATGAAGCAGATATTTTAAAAAAATGGCCTTAATAAAGGTAAATAATAGCCTGACAAGCCAGACCCACATCAAGATGTTGGGTCTGGGAACTCACCATTGGCAGGGCTCAATCTGAGGGGCGGGATAAACAGTTGTCTTTCAAATTCTCTCTGCACGCAATAGGATAGTGCTACAACCAACCAGAGCAAAGAAGAAGATGAAGCGGAGCTAGTTGATAGATTCAACTTTCGCCGTATCTGGTCGGCAAAACTCTGAACACATCTTCCTTTCTTAAGAATGTCTTCATTGCCGTTCTTTGTTCTTTTCTCAAAGAAAAGCTTAACTCCATGACTTCCAGAGTCGCGGCCAAAGCCGATTCGAAAGACCGCTGTTTGCCAGCTTCTTTGTTTACAAGTAGCACGCGGAACCGTCGCAACTCTGCCGTCATTTTGTTAAGCCCGCCCACTGACTCTATACACGATGTGATTGGCCTGACTAGAGTTTGGTTTTTCCAGCTCGCAAGCCGACGGAGAGTTGCTAGACGACCCTGGCTGCAAATTACATTTCCTGCCGCTAGAGTGCGTCTAGATTTCTAAGCTAGGTGAATAATGCCCTGGGGTAAATATCACATATGCAGATTTAAGTATGTAAAAGCTGATAGAACACTGATGAAAATATTGCCTCAGAATAAATTATTTACACCACCAAAAACCACCGGTAACTTTTTTTACTCTGACAAGTAAATGACTGGTTGACTTGTCCCAAGGACAAGCACATGACAAGGCTTGATGTCGAGCCCTGCTTGAATGCTGAAATGAATCTTGGCGATGATAACAGTTTTTGAAGCACTTAGGGAGCCAAGTGTAGTACTGAGAATCAGAAATTCTGTCATTGGTTAAGACTTACCAAACATAATATTCTGAGGATCTTGTTTCACTGTTGTCTTTGTTGAGAGGCAGCAGTCTGATCTTGATAACTGGTAGCATTTGAAAATAATAAATATATATATTAAACATATATTATATTCCAAGGTGTATTTAAACATGTGCAGAAAAAAAAAGTATAAAAAAAAAGCTATGTTTTGAACGGTTTTGTGAAGTTTAACAGAAAGAAGCTACAAAGTTTAACAGCATTGTAAACTATTTGTGTATATTAAAGGAAATTTTATTGAACATACCATAAACCCTGTGTTGGGATTTGTAACAGATACAAGCAGTTACATTTTGAAAGGTTGAATAAATATGGCAGTAACAGCCAAGTATTTTTTTTTTCAATCAATTATATTTTGTCTATTTGCAATTCTACCCAGTTTTTATTTTTAACTCAAGATGTTTCTTTGAAATGTTTTCTGCAGTGAAGCAGTAATTATAACCGGAGGGCATCAGTCACAGAACTACTAGCAAAGCGTTTACTAATTCATGTTAAAAATAACTGAATTCATGTAAAAGAGTTCAGATTTAATATGTGTGATAAAATGAATAAAGGGTGTAAAATTTTAATGCATTCCTTGTGCTTTTTGACTGTTTTTTTTTTTTTTTACTTGGTCTTTAACCATTTTTAACATTTACATCTTTATGTAGCGTTGCTGTAATTTGTACATATATTTGTTTTACTTGTTGATCAAGTACTATATCCCTAGTACTGTATAGGACTAATGAACAGGCTGTTGTTTAAAGTTTTAAAGGCACAGTATGTAAGTGTTGCCGCTAGAGGTCCCGTATTCAAAACAAAAGCATATCTTGATGACGCAGTGAGTGAGTGTGGAATCATGGGAGTTGTAGTCATGACTTTTCACCACCAGAGCCGATGGAAAGGAATCCGACGGACTCAGGCAGAAATCATGTTCATGAATGTATTTTTATTAACGTTAGGGTATGAAGGACGCGCTGAGAGCCGTGGGAGCGAATGCTAATGCGAGAGACTGTTAAATGACTGTTGCTAAATGACACGCAATTCATTTAAAAAAATATTTTATGATGGAGAAAGCTCTCTCTGATTATGCTATAACAATAAATAGTATTGTTTCTGAGGAATGGTAAAAGCGTTACTCGCGGTGAATCAAGAAAACAAGCCATTCAAACAAGAACTAACCGTGTTGCGCTGTATAACAATGATTCGTTTTCGCCTGTCTAATAAAACATACTATATTAAAGCGTCTTTGGTGTTTTCATGGTTTCTACGGAATTCAAGGGTAGAGCGGATATGCCATCAAGCTCTGTAACACTGGTTAAAATAGCTGATTTCTCTGGATTTAAACATTGCTGGAAAAATTTGGGATAATGTTAACATTGTTCTAGAGGTTTTTTGATATTTTAATCTAAAAAAATCTTACATACTGTGCCTTTAATGGATGGCAGGCTTGCATTTTACATTTTTCAGAAGTAATGAGACAAATCAACTAATAGATGTATATATATATATATATATATATATATATATATATATATATATATATATATATATATATATATATATATATATAAAAAAATTGGCATAACTTCAAGTGCAAAGCCAGTTAAATCTGGGTCAAAATGGACCCGAGCGCAAAAGGTGTAACAATTTAGTTTAAATGTTATCTCAAACTCTTTTAACAAAAATCTGAAAAAATAAATACATAATGTGTATTTTTACTCACTAACAAGGTTTCATTTTCATACAAAAAAATGGGATTAAAATAATTTAAATACAATTAAGTACCTTGTCCAGGTCAAAACGGACTCAAATGCTATAGGAGGCTGTTTACTGAAAGGTTCTTTGGGAACCACATAGAAAAAAAAAAAAAAAAATTCACATAGAGCAGGGGTCTGTTCTTCGTACCTCGCTTAATACATCCGAGATAATTTGACAGATCTTTTAATCGCGAACTGATCTCTGGATAATTTGGTTCTTCCAACAAATTTGCGTATTGGATTAAAATATCTGGATTAAGTTATCTAAGATTACTGTGCGTTCCTGTGTTCCCTGAAGAGGGCAGATGCATCGATACTCAAAACCACGATCAGCAATGCAGCGATTGGCTGGCGGCAAGACCACCTGGCAAAAAAACTTGACAAATTAAAAAAAGATAAAACACGAATTTCTGGACCTTTGTAAGGAACCAGCCAAACAACCAAACCAACATAAAAGTTATAATAGATAAATGAAATGTGCACTGTTTTGATGAACATGATTCCCAATTTATATTCACTATTTTATAGTATTTGTACACCCTTTACATTTTTATTTCAATGTTGTAATTAGCAATTAATTTAGTTTTTAATTCAATTTGAAGCAGATGTGTTACAGACAGCATTAATTCAAGTTTCTTAAGGGTCAAGATCAAGTGCATCTCTTTCGCTGCTTCAAACCATCCCATAATATCAGTCATAACTCAAATTAATGCACGGCTCAGAGTAACTGTACAGCATGTGTGTAAGACTCCAATAAAATGATCTATTTTCTCAAAAATAAAGTGGCTGTGTCTATAGTAATATACACAACATTATAATATTTTCAAATACATTTTTATATTATTTAAAAATATTATTGCCCCTGGTTCAGTAAGGAACTCTTGTAATAAAGTAGCAGTGGCTGGGACAGATTAAGTATCACCTCAAGATGCGATCTAATCCTGTTTACATGAAATAAGCAGCTCGAGCAGGTTTAAGTTTACGGACCTGTTGCTCAATCCAAATCGCCAACAATCAAATCCAGCTAACTGAGTTAGTGACGTACGAAGAACGGACCCCAGGAAGTCTCAGTAAATCTAATCCCTGTTGTTCAGCAAAAACAATGTGGATAAAGGTTATTAGTCATGCGTGTATAAAGTCAAGTACAGAACATTATCCACTAGCAGCCGGTCAAAACAGCATCAAAATGGTGGGGGGAAAAAAGTCACTCACCTTCTATATGCACACACTGGGACTAAATCTTAATGTCTTTAGACAATGATACAAATTCAAAGTCCTGTATCCTTGGAAACTGTTGCCAAGGTAATATTGCTGTGAAGGGCAGCTATCAGCGCCGAGTCAGTGTGAGGGAAGTGTTGTCACGAGCTGGCCCTGATAACAGATGAAGGCAGGTTTACAGAAACGCACAGTAATCACTCAAATGTGGGACACAGAAATTTCACATTTTCACTCAATACTAACATTCAAATATTTAATTTTCCCTTGCTGGCTTCAAGTATTAACAGAAATACAGACACAAAAGGATGCACAGGGTCATTGTAGTAGAAAGGGCTCATAAATGAAGTAGAATTAATGAGTTGAACTTGATTCATGAATCATGATAATAAAGACGATTAAAAGACCATTAAAACCTCAGTAAAACACTAACAATGCCATTTAATCTCTTTTGTGTCCTCATTGATTCATTAATAGCATCTCAATGTAAAGAAATGAATTCATTATGAAAGTTTAGAGTCATTCTGCTTCGGTTGGAAGAAGGGGAAAGGCTTGACTTTGTACTTCTTGCATCCCCAAACTTGAATTTCCTTCAAAGCGTCACACAACAAAGTCCTTTAAAAGCGCCACATCTAAATTCAGAACACTAAATATCAAAACACTTCGGAACAGCTCCCAGGCTTGATGTTTTGGAAAAGATTCTCAGAAACTCAAGCATTCGAGGACCGTTTCCAGACCCACTACTAAAGTGACTTGTGTTCCAGCACAACTATAACAGAAAACAAATGACACATAAAAGAAGATACAGATGTCGAAAATGTCTCTCTCTTATTTCAGTAATATCTGCTACACGTTTTTGATGCTTTCAGATGCTTTCCCTTTATTGTTTTATGGATTTATATTACAAGTCTGATATTTGTAACATGCAGAATAGCTCTGCAGTATTTACTTCACATGATAGAGCAATCAACGTCTGTACATGACCATGATCCAAAATGCAGAGACAAAGACACATTTACAATATTTTAAATAAACTATTTTTCAGTAGTACATTTTCTATCTGATCTTCCTACAGACAATGGCGGATCTAGACAGTTGTGTCCTCAATTTCAAGTGGCGAGAGCTGTACCGGTTCAAAGGGAAACGGCGTTAAACGTTAAAGTGACTCCCATGATCCTTCAGGCAGTGGCTCAGTGTTCTAGAGCAGGTCGGGCAGGATGAGACCCGGCGGTTTGGGTTCCACGCAGTTAATCCAGAAGTTAGCGCAGCTGGCGTGGTATTGGTGACCTCCGTACATGAGCTTGAAGTTGTCCGTCTCCGAATTGAAGGCCTGCAGAGGATTTGTGCAAGAAAAGGTGAGAAAATTAGGATAAAGTCCGACTTGATAGGGACATGTTGGGGTTTGAACTACTAGGATTTTGGCCAGGTTTCACAGACAGGGCTTAAATTAAGCCAGGATTAGGCCTTAGTGTAATAAGGCCATCTTTTATAAATGTGACATAGAAAAAAAACATTACTGGTGTGTATCTTGAGACAAAACACTGGCACTGACATATTTTAAGATAAGCAAGTTAAAACATCTCAAACAGACATTCTAGCCTGGGACTAGCTTAAGCCTTGTCTGTGAAACCGGGGTTTAATTTTTTAAGGTTGTTTTAATAGAATGTCCCAGGTTCAATACAAATTAAGCTTTTTTTAAATCCAATATATGAGTGTATATACATATCGATTATTGACAATCATATTTGGTATCAGTTGAAATTGTGTATTTAGCCGTTTATGCTCATTTCACCCTATTTTTACCTTTAGAATAGCTTTGCGGTCGTCTAACATCTCCTTAAAGGTAATCTTTAGAAATACTAATAACACTGTTAAAAGTTCTTAGAAAATCTCAAAATGAATATACATTTTTCATACTGTATATTTAATGTTGTGATGCGTTTTAAAAAAAAAGTTGAAAGCCACCGCCAGCCTTTTTGATAATTTTCACAAAATTTTCATGGGCTCCAGAATATCTGAACGTGGTATATACCTTTTTCTTCTCTTTTTTAAAGCAGAGGGTCTGTTTTATTCTAGCATCATGCATTCCTTTTTGTTAACATTTGTATGTGGGGAGAATTTCATAAAAAAAAAAAAAGCAACATTGAGCAAAAAGACTACGTCTGGATCGGATTCAGAACGATGATCAAAACACAGATGGAGTAGATCGAGGCCATCAACACTCCTAATGCTTGCACAGCCCTATAACTCATCCTAACATCAGGCAGTTTTGATTTATACGCTGTTTAATGTTGGTGATTCCGTTATTTTACATATGAATATGATTATATATGATATCACTTGTTTCTGCTTCTTCTTTGCCTGTGTTTTGATCAGGAGATTCAGTAGCTTATCTTTCAGAAGATGCGTAATAGCGCCCCCTACCGTATAAGAGTTAAAAAACAAAGCTGGAAATGTTAGTTCTCTCACAAATGACGGAAATATACATCAATGGCGGGGAAAGAATTAAGGGTACGTTTACACAACAATGTAGTACTAAAAACTGAAACGTTTTTCCTTCGCATTTTTCACGTATAAACCATTGTCAAAACGATCCCTGTTCAAACGGATCTGTGAAAACTTTTAAAAACATTGTATTCTGCTGCCAGGGCAGTAGTTAGCGATGACACTACAGGCCTATAGACTGCACACATAAAGCTGCGGTCACACTAGACTTTGAGATCGCAACGATCGTGATATGACGTCACTCTCTGAGAGTCTTTTTTATAGGCAGGAACTCAACATATAACAAATACACCCAAAATGTAAAAAATCTACTCGACTTTACTGCAAAAAAAAAAAATTGTTCTTTTAATTCAGCCAAGTGGTCACGTCATGATATATCGATCTTCTATTGGTCACACACAGTCACGTGATGCGAATTCGCAGCTCAGAGTTCACCAAGCTTGAAACTTTTCAAAGTAGCTTGCGTTTCCAGTCTGATGCATTCGCATGCGTATGAATGGAAGTCAATTGAACGAAAAGTGCAGTGTGACCGCCTCTTAATATGCATTTGCATGAAATCTCCGGTTTCACAAATTCTCGTTTTGGTTGTGTACATCGAGACGATATGAAATGATAAAAACTTTGAAAATCGTTTTCAAAAGTTTGCATTTTCAGGCCCCCAAAATGGCAGTCGTCGTGAAAATTAACGGCCAAAGCGCAAAGTTGAAAACGGTGTCGTGTAAACGTCCCCTAAATTCCTTCATCATTTAAACAATTGATTTTAATTTTTGTGTCATTTTGGCAAAATAGCAGAATATTTATAATCGGCTATTTATCGGTTTTCGCCTATAACATCGCTTATCAGTATTGTCCAGAATTTCAATAGACTTGAACATTACACATTAGACTTGAACGTTACTATAAGACTAGTGATATTCATTTACTAACCTTCTCTGATATAATATCATATTTCAACTTCAGTCATGACCGTGCAACGCCTCGAAACACTGTGACCAGAAGTTCAGCTCATAACCAGAGTTATCATCATTAACTGAACCATAAAAACCAACATTTGCCTTACTTGAAATAAAATGTAAAAAAAAACACAAAAAAAAACGAATTATTAATAGGCTAACTAAAACTCAACTATATAGACATATTTACAAAAACACAACAGAATGTCTAAAACTTAGAAAACAGAAAAATAAAATCGAAATCAAAAATTTTAAACTATACTTTAATAACTGCTGATAATGCATATTGCTGCATGGAAGAATTAATAGAAGCAACTATGTTTGTTTCTAAAGGGACATGTCACAATCACCTTATGGAAGCTCGCAGCGCATCACAGATGCTGCCGATTAGAGCTCAAACTGTATTGAACCCAGAAAATGACACCCAACTTGGATCAAACACTACTACATTCAACCTACGTCTCTATACTACATGTTAGACAGCACATTTACTAGTCTATATCTGACTGCAAAGTGGCATATCACCACACTTCATAAAAGAGACAAGAGCTCAACTGTGTACTGACATCATTTGTAGGATTCAACAGAGAAAAAGAAGTGTGCAATCCTCCCACACAAGCCCTATATATAGAGAAGCGAAACAAGAACCCAGTGAACTGCACTCGATATATCGATGCGCAGCGTGCGAGTGTGCTTTCATTCTGAAAGTCACAGCTGTAGTCGTGCATTTGTGATAAGCCAGTGATGATATGGATGTTATGCAGAATGAAGCTCCTATGAAAAATCAGAGCTGATGCTGGAAGGAGAAATGACTCATGTTGTGAATCATGCCCTCCCACACTGATACTATGCATGCACGCGCACACCATTTCAAACGCAACATTTTGTCTATATTCTCTTGACAAACAATATTGTCCTGTTTAAAGGGTGTTTGTTAAAAAGCGAAATGAAACCGTAATGGAGAGACCACTTTTGTCTTCCATCACCGTTTTATCGTGTTATTACAGTTCCTATGAATTTGATAATATTTACGTGAGGTTTGCGGTTTTCGATCTCCTGTTTTAGCTGAGTTGGCGTGGCTTTAAAGAAAGCGAAAACTGTAGGGAAGCGTTCATTTGAGCTATTTGCAGACTCTTGTTCTTAATCATCTTGTGTATTATTCATCATGGTAAAGCAAGAGTTAATAATAAAAAGTATGCTCCAATTAGTACACGGGAAAATTTAAGGAGGCCGTCACTAGTGGAAGGAGGATTGGAGGACGGATCATGGCTTTTGGGGGATTGTGAACAAGGTTATTGAAGCGTCGCTTGAGCGCACTGAAACTATGTCCTCAATGAGGAGAGTTTGTACTCTTCAGTACATACATAACAGTTCTAGTTGTTAAACTGTTTTTTATTTGATTTATATTTATTCATATTTATATGGATGTGCAAATAAATATGGTTAACACCTTTTTTGGACTGCTTGGGTCTCAATATTTGTATCTTGTGTCGATTTGTTTTTACTTGTTCCGGTTACATTTCTATATTGAGGTCTGTATCAATCTTAAAAGGAAAAGGAACACTCCACTTTTTTTGAAAATAGGCTCATTTTCCAACTCCCCTAGAGTTAAACTGTTGAGTTTTACCGTTTTCTAATCCATTCAGCCGATCTCTGGGTCTGGCGGTAGCACTTTTAGAATAGCTTAGCATAGATCATTGAATCTGATTAGATCGTTAGCATCTCGCTCAAAAAAATTACCAAAGAGTTTCGATATTTTTCCCTTTTTAAAACTTGACTCTTCTGTAAGTACATCGTGTACGAAGACCGACGGAAAATAAAAAGTTGCGATTTTCTAGGAAACAGTACTATTCTCTCATTTCTGCGTAATAATCAAGGAACTTTGCTGTCGTACCATGAGTGCAGCAGCGCAATATTACACAGCGCCTGAAAATATGCTAACTTCCGTCAACATAACCAATTCGACAACCTGCTTACACAGGGAATGTGTTGGGGACTATTTTCAGGCGCTGCGTAATATTGGGCCTGCTGCACAGTTAGTTCCTAGCCATATCGGCCTAGAAAAAAAACAAACAAAAAAAACCTAAAAACATATATTCGCACCTTTTCAATTAGCCTTTTTTCAAAAAAAGTGGAGTGTTCCTTTGAAAAAAATAAAATAAAATAGAGCACTTGTGACTTTATTTATTCTAATTGCAACTTTATATCTCATAACTTGACTTTAAATATAACTGCAACCTTCACATAATTTTGACTATTTTTCGCAAATGAAACTCATAATTGCGACTTTCTCGTAATTGCAACGTTACCTCTCAGTGAGTTTATATCTTACAAATGACATCTCATAATTGCAACCTTATTTCTCGCAAATGTTAATTTCTCTCACAGTGTGACTGTATTTCTTGCAAATGACACTGTTGTGACTTTCTCATAATTGCGACCTTATTTATTGCAATTGCAACTTTATATCTCAGTGAGTATATATATAAGATTATATATTTTGTCAAAGTGTGACAATTTCGAGAAATAAAGTTGCAATTGAGATATAGTGCCATTTGCGAGAGTCAAACTGAAATAAAGTTACAATCGCAAGAAATAAGGTCACAATTGCGAGAAAGTGTCATTTGCGAGATATATAGTGACCTTATTTCTTACAATTGCAACTTTATCTCAGTTTGACTCGCAAATTACACTTTCTTGAAAGAAACTCATAATTGCGACTTTCTTGCAACTGCAAATTTATATCAGTGACTTTATATCTCGCAAATCACACTATTTCTCATAATTGTGAATTTATATCTCGCAAATGATACCATTTCTCATAATTGCGACTATTTTTTGTAATGGCGACTATTTCTCTGTGTGATTTCGTATTTCACAAGTGACACCATTTCTCATAATTGCAACTTTATATCTCATAGTGTGACTATTTCTAATTTTAAACTCACAATTACTTTTTTTTTTGGGGGGGGGGTACTTCTACACGCCTGCTGAATTATAATGCACAGATTTAATTGCAAACACTTACGACATTGCTTTGCCATGTTTTAAATGATAGAGTGAGGTCCAAGTCTGAGAAAACACTAGCTTTAATTTCTCTCAATTATAAAATGAATTATAAAATATTTGTAATAAAAATAAGAATAATACAAATTACACAAAATATAAGCATTTTCTCTAGTGGTCTCAATTCTAGACCACACTGTATTTTTCACAATGTCTAGTGTATTGTAAGATGGTTGGGAATACCAAACCCTAGTCAAACATAAATTATATACCGTCTGTCTGTCTCACTTGTACATTCTCTCACTTTCTGCCTTTCCTTCTTGTAGTAAATACAGAGCTGAGCGTGTCTGAGTGTACATCTGAACAATGCCGTGCGATGAAACGGCTGATCCCGCGGTAGATACGCCTGCGTGTGTCTGTGGAGCACAGAGGGGTGGCAGCTGCTGCACAAGCGCCGTTTCTCTCCTCTCAGCCTGCTGCAGATGAACAGGTGGCTCAGAATCGCTGAAAAGGTCACCCTAATTCAACTGACCTTGTTTAGCTGGCGGAAAGGTTAATTACTATCTGATTGCAAACACAGAGTGCATCCTACCTGCAAAGATGACAACACTTCTTACAAAGTCTGAAGGACAGTGAGGGACGCTTCAGCTTCAACCTACATTCACTAAAGCGAAGCTTTGAGAAAAACAGTAGAATATTTACCCTTAATTTGGAGCGACTGTCTTTTGTCAGTGCCTGCAAGTAGCATAAACAAGTCAGCATCAGCGTTAGTATAGAGCTTTTTTCTTCTCTTTTTGCTTTGTTAATGAGCAAAACTAAAGCACCAGAGAGCCCACAGAGGAAGGTGTCCATGCAAAGGAGGAAGCTTGTTGCAAATGAGCTACAGTACAACACAAGAAAGGGCAACTGTGGACATGAAAACAAAATGACAGTTCCTAACTATCTATTCCTAACGAAGTTAGCGTTGTACCATTAATAGGGGTCACTACCATAATACTACCATTTTCTCAAATGTTTTGGGTGCTTTCACACTTGGTTCGATTGCCTGGTCCAAACCAGAGTTTGATTGCTCCCCCCTCCCCCGCTGGACTGTGTTCAGATTACATTATTTGCGTCCGTTTGCGTCAAAGCAGCAGCTGTTTACTCTGTTGCTTGTTAACGCATAGCATGCGTAATGCATAGCGTTGCTCATCTCACTTTTACATTTTTGTTTTTGAACCACTGGTTTTGTTTCCAAAGCTTCAGTACGTAACGCCACTTGCATCTATCTGCCGCGAATGTACTGCAAATGCTCTAAAAACGCTGAGGGTGAGTGAAACACACATTTTTAATCAAATCATATGTCATTAATAGCAGTTCACTTCCACGATTTGGTATGTTCACATGAACCATTCCCCCAGACCACCCTTTTTAAGCAGACTCGGGTACGGTTTGCGAGTGCGCAAATCCAAACAAACCGAACTCTGATGTTAATCGAACCCGGGTGCGCACCAAAAGTGCCAGTGTGAAAGCACCCTTTAAAAGGAAGTCTCTTATGCTCACAAATGCTGCATTTATTTGATCAAAAATACAGTAAAAACAGTAATATTGTAAAATATTACAATTTAAAATTATATTTTAAAATAGGAATAAATAATGTTGGTCTATTTTTACCATGTGATGCAAAGCTGAATTTTCAGCATCATTACTCCAGTCTTCAGTGTCACATGATCCTTCAGAAATCTGATATGCTGATTTGCTGCTCAAGAAACATTTATTACCACTGGAAACAATAAAAATAAAATAAAAAAAAGGATTCTTTGATAAAAGTTCAAAAGAACATTTATTTGAAATTCTAACTAATTTGTAACATTATAAATGTCTTTACTGTTATTTTTGATTGATTTAATGCATCCTTGCTGAATAAAATAAAAAATCTAATAAATCTAATAAATTAAAATATCTTGACTCCAAACTTTTGAACGGTAACGTTTAAATGTAAATGTATATTCACCGTACTGCATATATATCCAATAAAATATTTTAGAGCGGCACAAACAACGCAAGATGTTGATTCACTATTTCATTGACCATGACTTTTCCAAGACCGTGGCAACAATTTATAAATGCTAAACTAACTGGTTACAAGCTTTTTTGTGCAAGACTTCCATTTAATTTTAATTTAAGCTGCGAGAGTACTAACTACGTCATGGGAGGATGTTCAAAACAACTGAAAGACATGTTTTGCTTACAAAATACATAAAGGTAGTTAAAATCATGCGAGTCGATAATGCTTAGTAAAAAAAGCATAGAGGCCAAATACCTATCAAAGATTGATTAACTACTGTTTCTGAAAACTGAAACATATTGAACTGTGGCACTCTGCCAGGATTCTTACTACATTTGAGACGGCTCCTATATAGCATAATGCACAAGGTATGCAGGGCAAAACTAAAGCACCAGAGAGCCCACAGTGGTCCAACTGTGCTATAGTAGATACAGCTGAAATGCAAGCTAATGGCTTCCTTTCAAATGATACTTGTTGTTGTTTTTCACATTAGGTGCAGCCAACTGTGCTACAGGAGCTTGAATTTAATAACATGGCATCTATTCTAATTTTAGCATGGATGCCCACCTCACAGAGTTAGGGCTTTTAATAGGATGCTATATTAGTGTGACATTTAAGGCTGGAATACTCTACATGACTTTTAAAATCTGAACAGATTTGGAAACACTAGGCATCATACAGTTGCCCGAGGAAAAACTGGGCATCGAACACTAAATGACTGAGGACAATACACTACCAGACTTTCAAATTGTTCTCAACACAACAAATTCACACAGAAACACATGCCTGAGACGATGACGTATGAAACAAGCATGCTGTTGTTGAAGCGACTTTTTTTTGGTAAGGAAAGTAGGAAAAAATGAGTGTAAAATTAATTTTAAAACACTGGTTCAAAGTAGGCTAATGTCATTTGTTGTTTGATTTATGTTAAAGTGTTTGGGACATGGTTTTAATGGTGAAACTTTTGTTTTTGTTATCAGGATCTCAAAAATTATGTTTGGATTTAGATTTATCGGCCAAAATATCGGTTATCGGCTTTCTAATATAAAGAATTATCAGTTTCGGCCAAAGTCTTCATATCGCTGCATCCCTAATTGCTATGTGTTATAAAATCATCTCAAAATATCAAACGTGTTTTCATATCCTCTGACTGCATGTAATAGTCTGAAGGTAAAAAAAAGGCCATGTGATTTTCTGTGAAATCTGTCAACTGTGACTGACCAAAATCTTCAGACTGGCGCAAACTTTAGGCAACCATTGTCGACTCATCCAGACTGAAAGGAAAATGTGGCAAAAAATTTATCAAAAGTCATGTAATATATCATATTACATTCTGGACACACAGCATATAATCTAAACATCTCTAAGCAAACATTAATTCTAACAGTTGTTTACTGCAGTCTTTTGAGAATCCATAACTACTTATAGTTAATTGACTTGTGAAGTACGCAATTAAAACGTTCTCATAGTTTACTGTACAGAGACAATTACAAGTATGCCATTCGCAGGTTGACTTCCTGAAGCATGTAAACACTGGGATGCCTTTTTTTTTGAGTGGTCTGATGTATCTAGCTCAACAAATGGCGGGACTACATGTAATGAGATGTTTGGCAGGAAAAAGATCAGATTGTTTGGGAAACCTGATGGATAAAAACCATTATATTTGCAGTTCAATTTGGTGATTTGGTGAAAAACCTTTACAGAGATCACAACTTGAGTTGGTTAGCTAGCTACATTGGAAACAAGCCGAACAGCTTGAAGTGGCTAACCTTAGCATAGCTTTTCACAGTAATAAGTTATGATATGGGCCTAAATGTAAAATAATTGTAAAATGTAACTATTTAATATATACATTACCGCTCATAAGTTTGAGGTCAGTATGTTTTGTTTGCTTTCTTTTTAAAAAAATTAGCACTCAATTTATAATCAGCAAGGATGCATTATATTGAGCAAAAGTGACAGCAAAAACGTTTATAATGTTACAAAACACGAATAAAAGCCTGGTTTCTCCCAAGGTTTATTTTTCTCCATTAGGTCACCTGATGGGGTTTTGGATTCCTTGCCACTGTTGCCTCTGGCTTGGCGTGCTCAGTTGGGGACACTAAATTTTTCAACGAAACATCGAAATACATCTAAATAATAAACTAAATTAACCATTTAAACTAAATTACTGATCAAATTATTGATCTAAAGCCCACACTGTCACTGTATGATACTTGAAATTTTTCCAGAATGGCTATACAGCTGAATAAAATTATGCTGCATTATTTTCCTGTTTAACACTGTAAAGCTGCTTTGAAACAATCTACATTGTTAAAAGCGCTATATAAATAAAGTTGACTTGACTTGACAAAAGAATGTTTCTATGTCAAAACCTTTCATTAAAGACTCCTAAAAAAAAATATGCATCACGGTTTCCACAAAAGTATTAAGCAGCACAACGGTTTTCAACATGGATTATAATCAGAAATGTTTCTTGAGCAGCAAATCAGCATATTATGATTTCTGAAGGATCATGTGACACTGAAGACTGGAGTAATGATGCTGAAAAATTCAGCTTTGCATCACAGGAAACAAATCACATTTTAAAAATATATTAAAATAGAAAACCGTTATTTTAAATAACCCCCCAGCTCTTAATGCATCGTGTTTTCTTCTGGAGCATCCGTGAATGTTTGAACCTTTTTTCCCTCAATTGTCCTCAGAGTGAAAAGATGGATTTTCAGAAGAACGTTAAAGGGATAGTTCACCCAAAAATGAAAATTAGCCCATAATTTACTCACCCTCAAGTCATCCTAGGTGTATTATATGACATTCTTCTTTCAGACAAATAAAATCGGAGTTATATTACAAAAATCCAGGCTAATCCAAGCATTAGAATTGGATTCATAGTTGCTCTGTTTTTGAAGTCCATAAAAAGTGCATCTGCCCATCAAATAACTGCTCCACGCAGCTCTGGGGAGTTAATAAAGGCCTTCTGAAGCGAATCGATGCGTTTGTGTAAGAAAAATATCCATATTTAAAACTTTATCAAGTAAACTTTCGGCTGACCGCCTTCCCTGTTCAATTAATGGAAAAATTGTTTAAAGTTCCCCTGCCGATCGAAAGACTAACGCGACCAGGTCCGCTCGTCATGACGTCACGTACGCATCTTGAGTTTCACTTTCAACATTCAACATTTTTCCATGGAAGACGGTCGGCCGAAAGTTCAGTTGATAAAGTTTTAAATATACTTTTTTTTTTACACAAAGGCCTTTATTAACACCCCGGAGCCGCGTGGATATTTGATGGGCAGATGCACTTTTTATGGACTTCAAAAACAAAGCAACTATGAATCAAATTCTAATGCTTGGATTAGCCTGGACTTTTGTAATATAACTCAGATTTTATTCGTCTGAAAGAAGAATGTCATATACACCTACTTGAGGGTGAGTCAATTATGGGCTAATTTTCATTTTTGGGTGAACTATCCTTTTAAGCAGTTCAGGACAAACAAGACTCCTGAACAACCATCACAAAAAAACAAAAAAAAACACACAGTATTAAGAATCAAGGGTACATACACTTTTGAATGGGGTCATTTTTATAAATTCAGCTATTTTTTTGTCTTGTGGACTATGTGTAAATATAGTCTTATTCAGGACAGTACTAAAAAGCATTTTTCTATGATCCCTCTTATTTAGTTAAAATTATTCACAAACTTTCAATAATATTTTCAAATATTACTGTTTTTAACTATTTATTATATATTAAATGCAGCCTTGGTGAGCATGAGACTCATTAACAAAACAAAAAAACTAAATAAAAACTTACCAACCCCAAATTTTTGACGTAGTGTATATAGAATTGTATTTTAGTTTGAATAGCAAATCTATGCAAAGTGCTATGTTAATACACTGTTGCCCATTCCTGCAGACAAATCCTGTTAGCAGATCACGTCCTTCCCCGGCAGGGACAGAAACTGAATGCTAGCCCAAGGTCAGCAGAGTGAATCATCCACACCCCAGTGAAAATCTCCACCTGTAGCTCAACACCCCACCTTTAAAAACAGCTCATCTCAGAGATGCTGCTCCACCTTCAAAACCCTGATTTAATTCCCCTCAGACAGTGACGCTGCACCCCAGACCGCCAAAAACGTAATTAAAAAGCGGATATTAATCGGATGTCGGGAGCAGACGGAAACCGCTCTATTAATCTGCGGCGGGCTGGATGTGTTCAGCGGATCTATTAGCACCTGTGTTTTTGGTCGGCGTGACTGATGGCTGAGCTGCATCTGCTCCTCAGACATCCGTCCCATGATTCCTTGCTGCTCTGAGCCCCTCCTTCCCTGATTGCATCTGGAGCACTACGAGCAATGTTTACCCCCTATTACATCAGCAAACCTTGACCGTCACATTAATATGAGGGAGATTCAGGAGGGTTTCAGTGAGACGAGGAATCCTAATGAGCTGATTGGCCATTATTTGTTAACGGGGCAAGTGGCAGTGACAATTATGCGTTTAAAACAGTGCAGGATTGGATTGTGCTTATGAATAGAATAAAGGGATGGTTCACCCAAAAATTTGAATTGTGTCATCATTTACTCAGTAATGTTGGTCTAAACAACTCTGGTGCCAAGTCAATACTAAAATAAAAATTGTAATGAAAACACAAACCAAATCAATTTGTTAACCGCAAACTGTCTTGACTGACAGGTGGCTGCTTTTTAAAGCAATGGTATTATTGATGCCAAATTTAGTGCACAAGTCATATGGAACACTTTTACGCCATTTTTATGCCATCACTTTTAATACAATTGCATGGTCTGGAAAAGAGCAGCTTGGACATTCTGCTAAACATCTCCTTTTGTGTCCCATGGAAGAAGAAAAAAAGGGTCTGGAGTGAAATGACAATGAGTAAATCACATAATTGTATTTTTGAATGAACTAATCCCTTAAAATTATATTTAATTTGCCCCATACCACTTTTAGATTTGTTCTTCACCGCCCCGGGGTGCCAAAATGACAGATACATCACCTATTTGCTGCCTGCCTCATGCTTTTTGGCCATTAATCAGATTTACTGGCCGCTTAGGCAAAGCAAGCTCGACATGAAAGATTTCTTTAAATGCTGAGAAAACAGGAGCTAAGAGCTCATAGCCAAATTAAACACCTAAGCTACTTTAATGAAAGCGTGGTCTTGACCGAGTGTCTGTTGATTTAGATGTATGAGTCAGAGCGCACCTCTGAGAGCTGTTTTTGGCAGTTCTGAAAGGAGAGGTGAGTTCTGGTCATTTTGGCAGCACAACATGGGTTTGTCTGTCTGACCCCTGCAACAAGCTGCAAATTGGAGTTTCGGGGCAGTTCAGTGAAACCTACTCTTTTAAACAGGCGTCCAAAAGTGTTCTCGTTTTTCTTCTGTAAAATTGTGAAAATCACAGAAATAGTCAGAAGGGATGTTTTTTGTTGTTGTTGTTTTTTTTTTAATGGGAATTTTAAATGAATCATCTGTTCAATAATTTAAATCTATAGTTCACCCAAACATTGTCTATGCAATTACAATGAATGAGAACTGAAGATTTTTAAGCTTCCAACAGGAACATAAAAGCAAAAGCACTGTAATAGTCATCTAATATGACTCATGCTCTATATTGCTTTGTTTGACAACAGACCAGATCAATTTAATTGACAATCTTCCTCTACAGTAAGTTGATAAACACTGCAAGTCAAGAACCGATTCATGAACAAATCAATCAGACCGGTTTAGTCAAATAGATCAGGGTTATTGTTAACTACAACTATTAAAAACATTTTTTGTTAATGAAATAAAACTGAAATAAGATAAAATATAAATATTGATAAAGACTAAAAGAAAAAGAACCTAAAAGAAAATTAGAAATGTTGCTTTGGCAACTAACTGAAATAAGTTGAAGCTTAAAATTACAAATTTGAAATAAAAAAAACTAAAACTAAAAAAAAAAAATTAAACCTATAATTAATTAATTAATATAATATAATTGTGCTGTCAATAGATTAAAAAAACTAATTAAAAATCACACCTTTTTCCTATAATTAATTGCACCTAACATTAAATGTGAAATTATTACAATATAGAAATATATTAAAAACTTTAATCTCCAAATTAATGTGGAAACAACATAAAAACTGTATATTTTAAATATTTGATCTAGGTAGGAAATATACAGAAATTGAATAAAGTTATCAAACTCTTCACAGTCTTCACTGCATAAATTATAAATTAAATATTAGATCAATCTAAATAAGATTTACTTTTTGTCTCGTGTCATTAATGTTAATCAAATAACAAATCTCAGCAGCGGGATTATTAGGCGGTTGTCACTTTGAGATCTGTAACTATTTAGGTTTAATTTATTTTTATTTCAGTTTTAGATAGCATATAATTTTTTTCGTTTTAATAGCATATACTCAAACAACAGTGAACTGTTTTTTATCACAAATGACCCAATGATCTGAATAAAGACTTTAATTTTGGTCATCATCCCTACTGCTTTTATTCTTTTCATGATGCTTTTATAGTGCTTTTGAATCCTCTCTCAAACCATTATAATTCAGGTTCCCATTCGTTGTAATGTATGGAAAAGAGCAACCAGAACATGCTTCTAAATTCCTTCTTTTGTGTTCCACAGAAGAAATTAGGAGTTTGGAACAAAATGTGGGTGAATAAATGATCCCAATTATCATTTTTGGGTGAACTATCCGACATAAAATACACTGTGTTTGTGTTTTGTGTGTGTTGCTAATTGCAGATGTGTTTGTTTTTGGTGCGTACAGACCTTGCTGCGCGAGTCCACGTTGAGCAGACACACTCCGCAAGCCAGCTCTTTGGCATTCTTAATGCCGTGCCTCAATATACAGGAGGAGAAGTCCAGTGAGCTCTCATCAGGCTACAGAAAAACACACAAACAAACATCATGAATGCAGCAACTGGGACTACATTGCATCCTCCACACAAACCGCAGACTGTCACTCAAACTTCAGATCACAGAGGCCACTGAACCAGCCCATCAACCTCACAGCAGTTGATTGGCCCTGCAGATCAATACATCAGCCACAGAATCTGGCCAAAGCAGCAGGATCCAAGCGGAGAGAAACCCTCGACTCTCTAACCACATTCATTTTTATTATGCTTCAGAGCGTTTGTGGGTTTTCAGCAGTGTGCCTAGACTTCATTCTCCCAAGCTGATATTATCTGACCGCACAACTCTAATATTATCTGCTGGCATTGATATTCCCCCACGAGTACATTGTATGGCAAAGCGCTGTTCAGCTGTTTGTTCACTATCCACAAATAAGTAGGGCTGGTCCGAATGCCATTTTTGGAGCTTCGGTAGTAATCAACATCGAATATTCGCTTTCGGAGCCGGAGGGAAGGGGCTGAACATATTCTTCTCTCTAATAAATGCAGGAATCTGGAGAAGCGGCGCGCCTCACGCGGGCAGGGCTTATATGCTCCGAGAACGGACACTGCACAAGTGATACAAAACACACAGGTCTGTTACGTCCCAGTGTTCATATATTATAGTAGTAAAAATGATTTTGTTCAGTTAGAGAACAGATTAACTACAATTAAAAACTGAACGTGCCGCGTGAGCCGAACGAGTCGCCGCACAAACTGCAGCAGGAGTCAGATCTCATTCATCACGAGAGTGAGGAGCTGAATGACAAGATGACGGCGAAAGATTTGGTTTCAAAGCGAAATGTAAAAGCACCTATTTAAGGGAGTTTGTCATTGTACTGTTTTGTTGTTGTTTTTCATTAAGAATAATAGGCTAATGAACCCACAATTCAAGCAACCCGCCCCCGAATTGTCAAACCAAAAGTAAACTGCGCACGGCTGCATTCGTTCACAGCCGCTCAGTGCACAAGCACTGCAATGTGACGGTGAGGGAAAATTCTCTCACCGTCACATCCCTAACGGGTAAAAAGGCTAATACAATTTGATTCTATTATTCTATTTTCCACCATGTCAAATAGGGCTGGGCGATAAAACGATAAAGATATGTATCGTGATAGACACGTAATCGATATCAATAAAAAATGCGTTCGAAAAAACGTAAAAAAAAATTTTCTTCGTCGGAAGAAACCAGAGGTTGCGAAGCAACTTTGGTTGCATGAGCAAAGGCACTCACTCTCTGGTAACCAAGCAACGTACTAGGGAGTGACAGGCTAACAGCCAATCAGGTAACAGTATCATGTTTGGTTGCGCCATATCGTTGTCTCGTGCTGGATTCATTCTTCAGTAAACAGAACCAGTGTGGAGTGATAAGTGGAAAATGAGTGTCGCAGCGAGCGAGGAAATTGTTGATAAAACAGGAAAACAAGTCAGCTTGCCAGTATGGCAGTTTTTTTGATTTTATAAGTCTGACCGTCATCCCCACCAAGACTTTTACCAGCCTTGTTATACTTTCGTCTGGCACCGCAGCGCGAGCCTCCGCTGACAGCGCGCGCGCCTTGTTCGTTTGGGGACATGTTTATACTCGACGCGCTCGCCGTTGTGCTATTCTTGACTTTGGCTGAATCATATGCAAACGTGAATGAGAACCGTTTCGCGGGGGATGTCAGGTGTGTACGAAAAAAAAATGAATCCCAAATTTGAAAATCGAATACCAACCCATCGAACGAATATTCGAATATTCTGGTCCAGCCCTACAAATAAGGTACACTTTGGTGCCTCATGACTTTGTATTTTTATATCTTTACACTTACAATAGTTATACACACTTACAAATACCAAATTTTTTGTGAGAACTATGATGCATAATTATGTATGGAAAATTATCATCTGACAAAATGTTGATTTTCACATCTCACTGACATCAGACTCTCGATAATTATCTTAAACTCAAATTTACATTTTATATGATACACTTTACTTGATGTTTTTGTTTACTGACTATAATGATATAAATGAACATAAGCTGGTTTAAAAGGTAGAGCAGGCAAATTCGGAGATGATGTACAAGAAATACTATTTTACTTCAAGATCTTGTACTGTTTATTTTTTTATAAACTCACAGTGAGGTTTGCCAGCGACATGAAGCCCATCAGGTTGTTCCACACACGGCTGATGTCTTTAAGCAGCTCCTGTAGTTTCTCTGAACAAACGGCCGTGGCTTTGATACCCAGCTCCACACGCTTGGTTACACGATACACCTCCACCACACCTGACATACACAACAAAAACAACCCCAAAAAAATGTATGCCATGTAAAAATCTTCCCAAACACATGAACACAACTTAATGAAATTCAAAACCAAGAGTGTGAATGAATATAAAAAGATACATTGATAATGATTGTTGTGACTGCTATGGCATGAGAAAGGCGGGAGGCTATTCATCACAGCGAACTCAAATGAGAGAATCAAGATGTTTTTCCTCCCCCTAAATTTGATAATACATAAGGACATGTTGCGGAAACAGTATTTCCAGTTTTCTCTTGGCATCACTTCAACAGCAATCAAAGTGAAAGTAATACAGATATTGATAGCACTGTGTGGATTTGTGTGCAGTGTGAACAGAGCCTGTGCATAACTAAACAGGAGAAACAATAACCCAGCGGTGCCGTTCCCAGCACTCACCAGTGCTGAATGTCCTTTTAAGCTGAACCCATTAGAGCGGCCCAGAATAGTTGCTCTGCTCTGTAACACTAGCCTCCCCCGTTCAGACCCACAATGCCCTGCTCTGTCTTCAGTCACAATTGCTAGAGCCGGATCAAAAAGCTTTAACGGTTTGTTTCAATGTAACAGCAGCACCCGCGTTCCCCTCCCGCCGGCATGAGCACGTACAGCTCATTAAAACCACCCTGTGTGTGTGTGACTACAGAAATAGGAAGCAGATAACCAGAACACCTGGCCTGTCTGTTTGACTGAAGACCGCAGGGGCGCATGAGGAGCAGGTATGAATGTGCAAGAAGATATTGTGTGACATGGCTGGTCTTATGAGCTATCATATACTGATATGATGGGTAATGCTGGTCTCTGATCAGTAAATACAGTGTGATTGTAGTCGTAGTCTCACCCAGCAGGTACTCCATCCCTTGTGCTGATTGGATGACCTCTGTGCACACTGTGGAACTGCTGATGCCATTAAGGGTGTTATTAGCAGTGGTGATGACCTGAAAGGGGAGGAAAGGACATGGCTGTAAAGTGGCTATATTTTACATTATCCCCCGGTTTCACAGACAAGCCTTAAAGGAACACTCCACTATTTTTGAAAATAGGCTAATTTTCCAACTCCAAAAACATACCGTTTTTGAATCCATTCAGCCGATCTCCGGGTCTGGCGGTAGCACTTTTAGCATAGCTTAGCATAGACCATTGAAACTGATTAGACCGTTAGCATCTTGCTCAAAAAATGACCAAAGAGTTTCAATATTTTTCCTATTTAAAACTTGACACTTCTGTAGTTACATCGTATACTAAGACCGACGGGAAATGAAAAGTTGCCAATATGGCTAGGAACTATACTCTCATTCCTGTGTAATAATCACGGTAAAACTCTACTGTTTAACTCTAGGGGAGTTGGAAAATTAGCCTATTTTCAAAAATAGTGGAGTGTTCCTTTAAGACAAAATGCTTGTTTGAGCTATTTTAACTGAAAGCAACTAGCACAAATATATCGTAAAATATGTCATTGTCATTGTTTTGTCTCAAGATGCACATCAGTGAAGTTTTTTTCTAAGGCATGTTTAAAAAAGCTACTTAAATGTCCTAATTCAACTAAGACTTAAAATAAAAACATAGTTTCACAGACAGGGCTTAGATTAATTCTGGATCATCACAAATCATTTTATATATCAATTTTCCCTGAGAAAAGCCCTCAAATGAATATACTGTAATTCAAAGACATTACTGAGGAAAACAAGTAGACTCAGTAGACCAAAAAAAGTCATCTTATGTCCTCATCATTGAAACTTAAGACTATTACTCCAGTCTGAACACAAGAATGCTTCTAATGGGAATGACTTGAAATTGCTTAAAGGGAAAGTGCACTCAAAAATCATTTACTCACCCCTCATATTGACTTTCTGTCTTCGGTGGAACGCAAAAGAAGATATTTTGTTTCTGTCATTAAAATAAAAGTCAAAGGAGTACTGACAATTGTTCAATATCTTCATTTGTGTTTCGCAGAAGACAGTAAGCCAAAGACACACCAAGACAACAAAAATCTAGATGAAACGAAAGCCAACCGCGTTGTTGCCTGTGTTTGGGCCTGTGGTGTGTTCAAGCAGTATAAGCCAACAGCCAACTAACATGTACATTCTGCATCTCTGTTAGAGAACAAACAACTCTCCATACCAGCAGGTGGCAGTAGACTGCGGATGTACAAACCATAAGCAAAGCAGCACTTGCTGTCTAGACTTCATTGTTTGTCTGCTTTCGTCACTTGAACAGCCAATCAGAGTTATCCCTTTAACCAATGGGCTCCGCCGCTAATTCAACATGCTCAATATGCCACCGACGGGCTTTTCTAGAGCTAACTAGAGCCAACAGTGTGGAACACAACGCGAAAACTACACCGACATACCTTCAATGATGGTCGACCATCGGCTTGACATGTCACGGTCTCTACAGGTTTGGTAACTGATAAAAGATTTTTCTTTTTGGGGTGAACAAGCTCTTTAAATGGATAGTTCACCCAAAAATAAAAAATAAATGTCATCATTTACTCACCCTCATGTTGTTCCAAACCTGTATGAGTTTATACAGAAGATAATTTAAAGAATGTTGGTAACCAGACAGTTGAAGGCAGCCATTGACTTCCATGTTAGGAATAAAATACTATGGAGGTCAATGGATACTGTCAAAAGTCTGGTTACCAACATTCTTTAAATTATCTTCAGCAGAAGAAAGAAACTTAAACAGGTTTGGAACAACTTGATGGTAAGTGATGTGAACATCTGAAATGTTCCTATGAAAGATTTATAAAATGCCTGTATGCACAAAAAAAGTGTTCATAAATGTATCCCTCTTTGTAAAATCACAGTTCATCTAAAATTCACAGCAATGTGTACAAGAGCATCAACTCCACCTACAGAACGCCCACGAATATCCCTTTATGGTTCAGAAAAATATAGCACTCATCATCAATGGGCAAGGAAATCCAAGCATGCTCGTAGAAAATGTATGGCATGGCCTGCTTTGAGTACAACGTTTGTGTGTAGGCATGTATTATTATTATCATCAGGAAATCTTTAAATAAATGTATTTCAGTGATGTAATTATAACAAAGCAGTTCAAATGTTGCTCATTTGCACATTTGACAGTATGTTTAGACTTTAATGTATATTAAAGGATTAGTTCACTTCAAAATGAAAATTTCCTGATATTTTACCCCATCTCATCCAAGATGTTCATGTCTTTCTCTCTTCAACATTCCAGGATTTTTCTCCAAACCATTGACTTCCATTCCAAAATGTTGAAGGTCCAAATCAATGCAGTTTCAAAGTGCTTCAGAGGCTCTGCGCGATCCCAGACGAGGAATAGGGTCTTATCTAGCGAAACGATTGGTCATTAAAATGTTTTTTTAATGAATATATTTTTAACCTAAATTGCTCATCTTGCGCTGCTCTGCGATATGCCAGTCATGCTAGATGTAGGCGGAAGTACCAGCCCAAGCGAACGTGCGAGGACTAATCCAAACTCCATTTACCAAAAAACACTCCATCTTCAACTTCAAAATCGTCCGACATCGTTGTTTTACCATTTTTTTTGCTAAAGGGCGTTTATATTAGTCTTCGCATGTGTGCTTGTAAACACTGGGGCGGAACGTCTGCCGGTGACGTTTTTGACATGATTGCGCAATCACTGGCGAGCCACAGAGCAGTGCAAGATGAGCAATTTAGGTTAAAAATATATTCATTTTAAAAAAAAAATTTAAATGACCAATCGTTTCGCTAGATAAGACCCTATTCCTCGTCTGGGATGGCGCAGAGCCTCTGAAGTCCTTCAAATCGCTTTGAAACTGCATTGATTTGGACCTTCAACATTTTGGTTGTCATGGAAGTCAATGGTGTGGAGAAAAATCCTGAAATGTTTTCCTCAAAAAAACTTAATTTCCTTTCGACTGAAGAAAGAAAGACATGAACATCTTAGATGTGATTGGGGCGAGTAAATTGTCAGGAAATTTTCATTTTGAAGTGAACTAATCTTTTAATGCATATCGTTCCATAATGTTGAATTACTGTTATACGAGTTTGTGTGCATGCTCTTCAGTTTGTTGTACACATAAAACATTTTTCACGTCAGTTTCTGCCTTTATAAATCCCTATTAGTTCCTCACTTAGTATGTAGGATAAAATCCATGGAATCTAGGATCAATTGTGATTGTATGTGCATTTTATAAATGAGGCCACAGGTTTCTATTTCTGCCGCAACCTGTTGGGTAGCCTCTCCCACAGAGAAATCTCATTTGGTCCAAAATCCTATTGTGTATAACTATATATTAAACATCAAATAGGTTTTGCCTTAGTGAGCTCTTAACAATCATGCAGCTTTTGCTACTATACCTTTGAAACTAGTATGTAAATAACCTGAGGCTCCTGATATCATGAGTCTATCTAGAGACTAATAAGTGTATTTAAAGCTCTTTATGAATGTGTGTATGTGTGTCGAGGTATACGTTACCTGCAGAGCGCTCTCCAAACACCTCTGCCATTCGTAAGCATATCGCTCGCTCTCCTGCCAGGAGTGTTTGGACGAGACAGTGGGAGAAAAAGAAAGAAAAAGATGAAACCGAATGAGAGCTTTGTTCATTGAGAAACCTCAGGCTGTATTCAACAAGGAAAACCCGTCTGTGTGCTCAAAGAGAACGAGGGAGGAAAAGAACAGAGAGCAAGTGACTGACCTCCACCTCTCCTGTGAGGTCCTTGTACTTGTCGCGGATGATCGGCAGAGCTGGCTTTTCATTTAGGGTGTTGGAGCGGTCTCTGAAGGGCTGCTCAGGGGCAGGAGAGGGGATGGACCGTACAATTTCTTTCTCTCCCAGACTGTGGCTACGCTTATGGGAACCTTTGCACAAATATATGGGTCAATGACAAACGAGTCCACGATAAAGAACACGAAACAACTAGGTTTCAAATGTGTGCTAAATACAACTTTTTGTATTCTTGTGGGATTCATATGATTTCAAGAAAGTTTCATTTTAAATTACAGTAAAAAACATCATGTAGTGTAACTACCAAGTAAAAATGATAATATAGTACCACTACATGTAAGGTAAATGTTGTTTAAAACAATATTTCAAATGAATTATCCAAGGTAAAAATGTTTTTGGTCATTGAAATAAAGCTGACATAAAACTTAAATATTAGTTAGACAAATTAGAAATACAAAAATTAGTAAAACTGCAATAGAAATAAAGCTAAATAGAAATATTACAAAAGATTATAATAAAAGGATGAAAGCACATACAATTCCTCAAACTAAAATGAAAACTGAAAATATAAAAATATGATCTAATTTAAAAATATTAATAAACACCGTAACAGTAATATCAAAATAACAACTTATCATGAGTCATACCACATAACATTAGTTTTTTAGTGTCATTTCCTGACATCATTTCCTGTTTTATGGGGATTTTTTATGCATGTTGAACGCACCACATGACTTTGGCTGACACATAATTTAAATAATTTTGATATTAAGTATATTATGATTTCAATATTTTTCAGTTCTGTTAAAAAAAAAATTTCCTAAGATATAATAAGATTGTCAAACTGCTTTTCTTTTGAAGAATTTCAGTTGTACCACCCTGACATGTCTTGCAAAAAATGGAAATTAATTTTAAAACATGCTCTTCACAGAGGAGGTGCATTTAAGTAACTATGTATGAATTGCATTTTTTAATACATATGCATTTAAATGATTACACAGGACATGTGACAAAGGGGATGACACATCTTACCCCATACTATACTCGCTCTATATTTAATGTACGAGTTTAATTCCTGCTGTATAATTAAAACTTTCCGAAGCACACAAACCGTCATCGCTAATCCACGGTGGGGCCACAACACGAACCACAAACACCTAATTTGCAACAAATGATAATTATGTGCAAAAGAGCAGCATAGTAATACAGGCATGCGTTATTCATGAGGCATCACCGAGTCAAAATAGCACCAAACGCATGCTGTGCACACATAAGCAAGGAGACGGACAGCGGCACAACAAGCTCATGTGACGCAGCGACAGGTAATCACGCTCCTGCTATGAACCACATCAGTCTCTGCATGGTTCCAGGCACTAATCCATTCCCGCACGAACCCCACTCCTCAGATTAACAGTCTGATAGGAAGTCGGCAGAGGAGTAAACCCTCTTTTGTTTGAACAAATGAAATTTTGCGGATGTGGGTGGAGGATCAATAAGAGGCAAATAAGCTTTTATGTTATTGAGTAAGTGCTAATGCATTATGGGGGAGCGGGGATGAAAAACCAAAGTGATGAGGGATTTGGGTGGCAGTGTTTATCTATTGACGTTGGCGTGCGCATCAGATGCCACTCTGCCATCTGTTGACTTTCAGAGAGAATGCAGCTGTGGAGATGCACTGGAAACAAATGCACACCTAATTCACAACACGCATTAATATTTGTTCTTAACCTCATTCTGATGTTAATGAATTTGGAGTATTCTAAATAAGCGACCGAGTGCCCAAGGTTAGTCATCTGCATAAAACACGGTTTCGTCACAACCTCTCGTCACTCCCTGCAAGCATATGATGCTTACTCTAAAGATGGCCTCTATTCTGAGCATGTGCAGCAAGATCCTTGACAAATGCCAAGTGTGCCATCCTCAATAATAAACACCTTTTATATAGACCCAGATTACAGAGATTCTCATTCGTAACTCTGCGTTGTTATACATAAGTGATCATGTACATCCAGATGGTTGTTATCGCAGAATAAACCCTCACCCTGAAGGGGTTTATTCTACGATAACTGGCTGGATGTACATTATCCCATTTATTACACGGCTACTTGCCACATAAGTAGACACAAAATATTGACTTGAGTTGAAT
The DNA here is from genome assembly GCF_949357685.1 of Gobio gobio. Taxonomy (NCBI): domain Eukaryota; kingdom Metazoa; phylum Chordata; class Actinopteri; order Cypriniformes; family Gobionidae; genus Gobio; species Gobio gobio. Next base: position 39,576,381 of record NC_137114.1, read on the forward strand.
TAGGTCTTTAAACACAAAGCTTCCCCCGGAGAAAGCAGTTGCTAGATGGACATTTAAAGGATATGGTACAGTTATACATGAGCATTTAAATAATTACACAGGACATGTGACAAAGGGGATGACACATCTTACCCCATACTCGCTCTATATTTAATGTACGAGTTTAATTGTTGATCCTGCTGTATAATTAAAACTTTCCGAAGCACACAAACTGTCATTGCTAATCCACGGTGAGGCCACAACATGAACCATAAACACCTAATTTGCAACATATGATAATTATGAGCAAAAGATGTGTGCAATAAGTGGATTACATGGCATTTCACCACATAAATAATTATGGGGATAATTATTGATTTGATAAACTGGTTTTAAAATCATACCTGTTTGTTATCTTATAATCCATTACAGAGTACAAAACAATTGTCACAAAATGGCAACAGCTGCGTTTGTATGAAACAAGAGAGCGAGTCTACGATACCGGATGACATAAATAATTGTACACAAAATATTGATTTGAGTTTTAATATTTCATTAGCGCACCAAACGAAAAACTTCCATGAAGAAAAAAACGTTCCTTGCATTTAATGCTAACTTCAGTTAGCCGGATGAGCCTGTGCTAACCGTTTTTGCCCATTGTTATCAGGGAATAACATACCACTGGATGGTGCGATTGACCAATCAAAATCAAGAATTCCACAGAGCCGTGTAATAAAGAGAGTTATACCATAGTCTGTCTGAATACTCAATTCTGATTGGCTGAAAGGTGTGCAATAAAACCGTGTAATGGGAGGTACAGGTAGTTCCAAGTCATTTTAATCATATATATTGATAAAATCACTATATTAATGCGCGGTTTTCATTTAAGAGCACATACACGTCACTCGCACAGAATGAGCGGAGATAGCGCTGCTCGCACACACACAAACATTCAGGAGCACAGAAAAATATAAGCGCTGCTCCGCAACTTTTAGTTATAAATTTGATTCGCTACTGAATCACTACATTACATTTTGGTGGTTAAAATTACATTGTCAGATTTGTGACATTCCTTTTTATGTAATGCTAAAACACTGCTGGTCACCTTCAGAAGTTTCAGTAGTGATGCTTTCTTTTAACAGAAAGAGTGTGAAACATATATTGGTTATAATTTGTTTTAGTTCAAAATTTAAAGGTCCCGTTTTTCGTGTTTTTTTGAAGCTTTGATTGTGTTTACAGTGTGCAATATAACATGTGTTCATGTTTCATGTGTAAAAAAACAGTATTTTTCACACAATTTACTTATCTGTATACCGCTGTTTTCACTGTCCTCAAAACGGCTTGAAAGATTTCCCTGTTCTATGAAGTCCCTCCTTCAGAAACACGTAACGAGTTCTGATTGTGCCAGCGGTTCCCGTGTTGTGATTCGACAGCAGCTTAGGGCACGTTGCCCGGAAAGGTCACGCCTCTTACCATAACGGGGAGATGAACGCGCTCAAACTACAGCCCCTGAAGGCCAAACAAAGGTGATTTGACTCCGGGATGAAAATAACAGCGTCTGAACGACATGGCGACAAACGCAACCGAACCGAACCGAACCGAACGCAACACTTCCTCTTCTCCACGAGGGAGCAACAAGACCACGCCCCCTTTTTCGCATATTCTTGTGGGCGGAGGTTAGACAACAAACTGTTCTACTGACGTAATTAAAGCAGGATGTACAGGGATGTAGTCCACACCGGCCGTTCGCTGTAGGCTTTGAAAGGGAACTTCTGTTAAATAAAATATCTCGCTTGGCATTGAACTTTGAGCTTTATAATTTTACAGGTATTATTTATGCTCTAACAGCAACATTACACACTAACTAAAGTTTGAAAAATGGGATCACGAAGAACAGGACCTTTAAAAAAATATATAATTTAAATTTAAATTGCACAACACTACATCTCAACAACGAAGTGGTTACATCGCTATTTTGAATTAATCTTGCAGCTTTGTTTTTAGGCAAAAAAAATTACCAAATGACCATGGTATAAGCGGGATAATCCACGGCTAGCTGCACATTAAAAGATTTGAATGCACTTTGTGGAGGCAACCACCCACTTCTTCGTGTCGGGCATTAAAATCTTTATTATCCCTTCCCTATAACGCAGCTTTTCTTACTCTTTCCCTGTATATGCAGAAATATATTTAAAACAAAATATCCATGTATAAAATTTCAGCATAACGTGATTATGCTCACCCCGATTATGTGATTTTTGCGTACGTGTGGTATAAGTTAATCCTACTTGTTTTGTATTAAAATTTAGAATACATTTTTGTACAAAAGTTATTGGTGACTCATGATGTGTTTGTACACAGATTTCATGTTTGGGGAATGAGAACCATTTGCTGCGTCTCTCCGGAGGTCGCACGTGTCAACCGCATACGTCATTGAGGCTGACTCATTTAAAAAAAGTAACCATTACATTGAAAAGTCAAAAGAAATTACATCAATTTACACTTTACAAGAAATAATGGCCGATTTTCTAATGGTTACTTTTTGAAATGAGGCATCCTTGATGATGAATGCGGCCGACAAATGTCCTCTGAAGGAGACAGCCTTCGAAACAAGACACAGCTATCGTATATTTACAGTTAATTATTATATACGGTTAACATTTTAGCAAAAAATATTGCTATGAAACTTACCCTGCACAGACAAGTCAAAGGTGGCGAGTTCGTTCTTGATCATCTCTTCGCTGGATTTGACCTTGGCCTGCGCGCTGGCCTTCAAGAAATCTGACTTGCCAAATTTGGGCTTGTCTCCTTGGAAGGCTCCAAACTCGTCTGTCATTTCGCTCTGGTTGCCCTCTGCTTCTGTGATTCCAGGAGGGGAGTCGGATTTCTCCGACACCGTGCTGGCAAAGTCGCCAAAGTCATCGTCGTCATCTTGGCCGGCTTGTTCAATGGAGCCAAAGTCAGCGAAGGCTTCGAACCGGTTTTCAGCTGTGGAGCCACCGTCTTCGATTGGGAAGGTGGTCACCTTGGCAACTGTGGTGTGGGTGATGTTCTCAGAGCTCCCGAAAGATGTCTCTTTCCTATGGACAACAGCTGAAGATGGCAGTCCACCTTGAGGCTCTCCCTGGAGCTTCTTACCTTGACCAGATGAGAGATCGTCCTTGTCGGACCAGTCGTAGCTGCCCAGACTGCTGACGGCCGATGTGCCAAAGGGGTCAAATTTCAAATCATCAGACTCTGTAAATGACAAAATGGGACATCCCATTAAAAAAAAAAAAAAACTATTAGGTTTCAGTGCCTTAACAATTGTAATATTTTTATAGTTTAGTACAGTTTTGCAGTTGAGTACTTTTTTGTTGTAGTATGATTGTACAACAGGATGTTCTGGGTTCAATAAAAGTTTAGAAATGTAGTTTGACAGCATCTGTATTTAATTAAACTAGCATTTATTGTAGTAATACACTTTCAAAAGAATATGGGGCAAGGCCTTCCAGAGGGTGTATAATTCTTCCATACAAAAATGTGTATATAAGCTGTTAAATAGTCGAAATGGCACATTTAGTGAAGAGTAAAGCAGTGGTTCTCAAACAGGAGGCTGGGGGCTCTTGGGGGTCTCAAGATGACTGAAATGTATTTAAATTAATAAAATATAAAAAAATAAATCAAACACTCCAAACTAAAATTTAAATCAAGGTGTAAACAGATTTTCTTTTATAATATTAGAATATAATAAAAAACAAATAATAAATATAATTTAAAAAATCTTTAAATAACTTGTCAATTGAACACAATTCTTGAATAATGGATAATTAAATATATCAACACTCCTAGTTTCTGTCAATAAAAAGTTTGAGAAAAAAAACAGCTTTGAGGTAAATAGCAGAAACATGTTAAATAGCCAATATCTATTTGGAGTCTAAAAGGTTGAGAACCACTGATCTTAAGTCTCTTTTTGATACCCTTGCGCATATGTGAAACTTACCATGTTTACCAGCTTTACATGGTCAGCGGCTGAAAGACTGGAGTATAACTGCATCGTCGAGAATAAGTGGCTTTAAAACACTAATCAAGTTTTGTGGCTATATTCAAGTTGTGGCTAACATTTTATTTCAGTGCAACGTTTTGCCCTGCAGACCACTGAAAGCGCATTATAGTGCACAAGAGTTTTTGTAATAGTGGTAATAAACAGCAAGACAGTGATGCTTTCAATACAGATTCAAAATGTGCTGAACCCACATGGGCAAACAGGCATTCAATCTCTCTCCTTATATCTAAATTCGTTTTTAAGTTAAAATTGCATTTGTTAAAACTAAAAAAATCAAGATTTGTAATTAAAGATATACTGTACATATTATTAAGCCTTAAGGGGCTTTCACACTGGGCCGAGTTTAAAGGCAATTGTTCTCAGTGCCTCCCGCAGTGTTGGTCTGGTTTCAACTTGATTCTATCAAACCCTAGAGCAGGCTAAATCACCACCGTCAACCCCTACATGTGTTTTGTTGAACTAATGACATTGTCATTGGCTAAAACGCATGCACAGGTTACTTTATTTCCTGAACAAGTGCACACCCGAGTCAAGAGTCGCATTTGCACCACAGTTTCAGTCCCGGGTCCAGTACCCTGGTGCACTCCGGGGTCCTCATGACAGCTTTCACAATACCAATTTTTCATATGAACCGCACCCGGTTTCATACTAAATTGGCATTGTGAAATCACTCTTATTTGTTTACTCCCTTATGCATTAGGTCAAAACTATCAAAACTCTAACTCCACAAATACACAAGTTTGTGCTGTTTATGTTCATTTACAAATGGCTTAAAAACCACAGACATGACCGGGTTCATTTTGTCTATTGGTTCCTGATTCAGGATGGTCTCAAGTGCTCCCTGGTCATGATGAATTATTCCTGAAATCGTCCTATGATGAAGTCCTGGTTAATTCACTAGAGACTTCTGGAACACAAAGCCACTCTAATGATTCCTGAGCCCTTATCTACACCCAGAAGTCATTCTGAGTCTGGGAAGAAACGCTCAACTTCTTATTGACTAGATTGGGGTGAGTGACATCTGCATATGTGGATTGATGAATGCTTTTAAGATTTGTTACTAGAAGGAAAACTACATTTTGAAGGTCAAAATAACTATGCCGGTCATTCTGCACCTTTCATTTTTATAAAAGGAATCAGTTTTTGACAAAAAAAAAAAAAGGAACTAGACTGTGACTCACCAAGAGATATTTTTGCAATTTTTCTTTCTTTCTGTATAGTGTGTTGTGCAATCAACCACACTGACTGACTGATAAAAGAACTGCAATGCTGCATTGTGCTGTGCACTTCGAAACTACTGCATGCACATATATACAATACCAGTCAAAAGTTTGGAATCATTAAGATTTTTTAATGGTTTTGAAAGTCTCTTCTGCTCACCAAGGCTGCATTTATTTTTAAAAAATACAGCAAAAACAGTATTATTGTGAAATATTTAAACTTTTTCTATTTGAATATATTTTAAAATCCAATACTGAACTGAGCATCATTACTCCATTCTTTAGAGTCACATGATCCTTCAGAAATCATTCTAATATGCCAATTTGCTGCTCAAAAAACATTTATTATTATTAATATATTCAAATAGATATTGTAATAATATTTCACAATATTACAGCTTTTTTTGTATTTTTAATGAGATTAATGCAGCCTTGGTGAGCAGAAGAGAAAAAAAAAAAAATCTTAATGATTCCAAACTTTTGACTGGTAGTGTGTATGATACCTTGTTAAATAATGCAATATTCAATTTGCGAGTGTGTAAAATCAATTTAAATTATATATTTTTTTAAATTTTGAACTAAAACCAATTATAACCAATATATGTTTCACACTCTTTCTGTTAAAAGAAAGCATCACTACTGAAACTTCTGAAGGTGACCAGCAGTGTTTTAGCATTACATAAAAAGGAATGTCACAAATCTGACAATGTAATTTTAACCACCAAAAAATACCAAAAACTCAACTCAAACTCATATCAAAAATTGCTCAACGTGGTAATATATAGTTATATCAACCTAAAAATGAACATCAAGAACATCCAGGTAAACAAAAACACCTGAAACAAGGGGTGGGCGATTAATTATTTTAGTCATTATAATTTATCTTTCTTATTAAAAATGAGAACTACAAACAATAGGACAAATACAATAAAACGAAATACAAATGAAATAAACAGGGCTTTGGGTTTTTTCAGGTAGGCCAACATTAGATCTATTTAACAGTATCATTCAAGTAAGAAACAATTCAGAAACTGAGTAATCAAATGTAAAATTAAAACACTGCATAGTCTTCATGTGTATTAAATATACATCGATTCATAATAAAGCTACAAAATTTCTTCAGTCAAGAGCAGTGAATGATTTTCTCTATCGTTTGTTGTTTGACACTTAGCAGCAGGTTTACGGTATTAGGCTGCTGTCACTTTAAAGGGATAGTTCACCGAAAATGAAAATTATCCCATAAATTTACCCACCCTCAAGCCATAGGTGTACATGACTTTCTTCTTTCAGACGAATACAAATCGGAGTTATATTAAAAAATGTCCTGGTTAATCCAAGCATTATAATGGCAGTGAATGGAAGCCCAAAATTTGAAGCCCAGAAAAAAAAAAAAGTGTATCCATCCAAAGTAATCCACACGGCTCCGGGGGGGTTAATAAAGGCCTTCTGAAATGAATCGATGGGTTTGTGTAAGAAAAATATCCATACTTTATAAAGTAAAATATCTAGCTTCCAGCAGAACGCCTTCCATATTCATAAAAGATGGAATTTTTCAAAATATAACTCTGATTGTGTTTGTCTGAAAGAAGAATGTCATATACAACTAGGATGGCTTGAGGGTGAGTAAATCATGGGCTAATTTTCATTTTTGGGTGAACTATCCCTTAAGACCTAATGCACTATTGACACGCATCTGATATCTTTCCCAACTGATAACTTTCACGACATAACTGACTGTGTTTACACGAACATTCATCAAGACACGCAATTCGACATAACTGCGTGTGTGTATTTGACCTTTCGAGTGTAATAAGGCGCAAAAGAGAACTAAAGGGGATCGCACGCTGTCAGAGAGGCGACTTGTGCGTGCGCTTCAGGTGTGTGTCTGCAACAAGTTGTTTTCTGCAGCTCTTTAACGTCAAGCAAGTCACAAAAGTAACAGTCACGTGCCCAGCCTATTCTCTGCTATATGCGTCGGTCGACTTAAGCCTGTTAAATACCGCAATATGTACATTTGCGATTTTTCGATATATTGTGCAGTCCTATTTATAAATATATGCAGGAACTTGCTTCATTTTGAGGCCTAATTAAAATGAACAATACATTTGAGAGAACATCTAAATCTACTTAATTTACTGAAATTACTAATTGATTGGCAGCTCTAGAAAGAAAAAAAACCACATATGAATGAAAACACCTAATTCCCTCACAGTTGAGCGGGGCACGACTGTTCACACAATCAATCAATTTGTGAAATTGACAAGAAGCTGGTGCAGTGCGATAATTCTGATGACTACATCTGCTTTGGGTGGCAAGATTGAAGGATGGAGAGAGAAATCAAGACGGCACGCATGTCTGCTGTACCATTATTCATATTTATTACGACAACATTGGCAGAGAGAGAAAGAGAGAGAGGTCACAAAATTCCATGAAAGATCTTGTTACAATAGTCTTGCCAAACTAACAATTAAAAAGTGTTGTTTTTTTTGTTTTTTTGCATTATAAGAATACAAGGGCATGCAAAGTCAGAAAAAGCAGAAGTGAGAAGAAAACAAAAAACAAGACAGAAAATCCCAAATCCAGATGCAGAACCCAGCATTGAGAAGGCACATTCACAGATTAAGATTAGATTAGTTGTCATTGGTCGAAGACACACTGTAGTCAGACTATAAAAGGAAAAAGCAACCAGAAATAAGGAAAAGTGATACAGAACATTTAAGCAAAGATCAAGGTGATGCTAATATTGGTTTTATGCCGTTTATTAAAACCCTTTGAGAACCTGAGAGCGTTTACGATGAGATTCGTTCTAAAATTTTGTGATAAATTGGCTTCAACTTCAATTTGGGTCTACTACTATTGAGCATTGGAATTTGTAACCAATCACAGTGTCCACACCAATGAAGGGGAATCAAAGGTGTTAAATTAGTCACTCACAATGTAAACTGTAAGAAAGTGGCACAACAAAGATAAAATGTGCCCATTCAATTAGTCAAATATTATTATACATAAATACATAATTGTATAAAACAAATAGTAATTTGATTGTTTAGATGTGTAGCCTACATACAAAAAAAAGGCATACAGTTTCCCCAAACTAAATTATAATATTTAAATAAATTCTAATAATCAAAATAATAAATAACCATTTCAATATTAAGGTATCCAATCCAGAGCTAATTCTTCTAAATGGACATGGGTTTGCATCACTCTATTAAGTGCTCAAAGGGTTAAAAGAAACCAGATAAATATATCCTATCAGAGCATTTATTGGTTTGAATGACAGGTAAAGAACGACAAAAAGAGACAGTACCCTTTTTCTCTCGCCATCCTGTACCTCTCAGTAGGAACTATTTTTGACCCACACAAGTCAAAAAGGTAACAATTTTAAAATCACGGCAAGCAGTATTCTCCTCATAAATACAAATAATACGCTTTCTGGCATAAATGCAACACAATCAAGAGTATTAATCAAGTCTATCTATATTCAAAATAAATAAGAGCTTATTTTCCTGTAATAAAAATACACTATTAAATTTGCATGTATATATTTCCATCCTTGATAAAAACAACCTATTTTGTTAGTATGCCAGAAAAATTTACTAATCCTATTAATCGGTTTACTGCATGTATATACTTGTCAATTTCACAAATTGAAGGCTGGCACATACTGGAGCAGAGAAAAGCAGTTAGAAAGAGTTCCACCTTCAGTGTGGTCTACGAGAGCAGACGCAGATTCTCACGTACCGCGACAAACCTGAAGTAAAGTCACCTTCTCATGGAAGGACCACGAAAAGCGTCTCTGGCCTGGAAAAGAGATGCTCTATTGTGGTTAGCTACACATCCAGGGGCGTAGGGCAAGTGTTTGGAAACCCAACACTCTCAACCTGCTACATTATTAATGCATGGGCT